>NC_058111.1:22723242-23076367 GCF_914725855.1 Thunnus albacares | reverse complement strand
AAGGAGCCGGAGCTAGTGTGGGAGGTGGAGCGGTACTGACTACATATAGCTGGGCTTGCCTCTATGTACAGCATCGGCTCTGGAACCAAATTCTTGGAGATGGGCTGGACTTTCTTCTTTTCCAGAGTTGCCCAGGGTGAGAGGCACTGTGCAGGTGTGGGGATATTCATGAATCCCCAGCTGAGTGCAGCAGTGTTGGAGTTCCTGCAAGAGGGTCACCTCCTTGCAACTATGTGTTGCTGGGAAGAACACTTGTGCATATGTGCTGAGCAGCAGTTCAGAGTATCTTCTTGGAGCCTCTGGGTGGGACCTTGGAGGGTGCGTGGTCCAGGGAGTCCATAGTTCTGCTGGGGTACTTCATTGCTCACGTGGGCAATGACAGAGAAACCTGAGGGAGGGTGATTGGGAGGAACTGGGAGGGGGGTGATTGGGATGCCTGATCTGAACCCGAGTGGCGCATTTTTGCTGGACTTCTGTGCTAGCCATGGATTGGCCATAACAAACACCATGTTCAAGCATAAGGTTGTTCATAAGTGTACCTGGTACCAGAATACCTTTGGCCATGGGTCTCAATTTTGCGGCCCGCGGGCCAATTGCAGCCTGCGGGCTGATATTTTGTGGCCCCCACCTTGATATGAAAGTTTAATGTTAGTGCGGCCCGCAAGTTTTATATGAATGGCACGTTACTGTGTTGTGTGTGGAAGGTCCCTTTATTGCACAAGCTGGAGCTGAACGAACCTGCCAATCACAGGGGTATATGGCTGTTTCACAACAACTATGCTATTTATACAGGAAGAATGTGTGCTGAGAATGTGCGCACCTCACGTTAGATTGTGTCATTATTTTTGCTACACAGCTTTCAGTAAAATTCAAAGGTGAATTATTAAACCTTATTAAAGCATCATTCTGTTTATTTCAGCATCATTTCTCTGTTAACGATCACTTCATTTTCTTTTGAAGCACTTTGTAAAGTCCGTTTCAACACAAGCTCTATCAATAAATCATTTATCATTCTTCTGATGTTTAATAATGATGACTGACACTTTACAGTGGTGATGCTTTGCAGAAAAATGTGATGAATTAGGGGTAAAGTCGTTTCAAATATCCACAGCAGCTGTGCGTAATGATAAGCTGTTGGAGAGCCTGTGCGTAATTCTCACTGAGGTCTGAGGAGTGGAACGGACACCACTGTTGACATACAAACGGAGGTTTAAAGACCTTTACATCCATTTTTGGCGCACTGTGACAGCAAATGAGGCTCGTGCATGTGATTCCACGGTGTGTGACATTAAAAAAACAGAACCAGGTGTATCTGCGTCTTTATAAGTCTGGCATATAATAATGTATGTGCATATTTCTGTCACATAATGCCACGTTGTGAAGTGAATTAAAAGTTAATATATACGTTTTCATGAACACACTTATGTTTATCCGACAGAGATCATAAATACAGAGTGTAACAAAACACCGTACAGCTGATGCTGCTGTGCCACACGTCATATTTGATTTGACAACGCCGCTAGCTTTGCAGCGCCCACTGCATCCATGGAGTTATTATAGAAAATAAAAGCCACTAAATAACGCCTCCATGGCTGAATCCCATGGTTTGCACCTCCATGGCTGCAAACCATGGGATAATGGTGTCCCACTGTCCCGGCTTCATGCTCTCCATTTTTGGTCTGCAATGATGTGACATTCACGGACAAATTATTTGAAAAAATCTTTTGGGTGAATAGAATGTACTGAATCATTTGCGGAAAGAGATTTATTCCTCAAAACATTTTACTCCATAGTAAATGTCTTGCACAATCAACATCATAAAGATATTTCTTTATGATGCCATTTGTTTCACTCGTTTCTATGACGACGTTTACAACAACAAAAGCACAGCGGGTAATGAACAACCCGGTAGTAGTCGACTTTTTTGCGCCTGCTACCTAACCTGCTCCTGCTAAGCTTTTTTTGTGGAATACCTGATGCGGCCCAGCCTCACCCAGACTCTGCCTCCAGCGGTGCCCAGGTATTTTGAGTTTGAGACCCCTGTCTTAGGCCAAGGATCAATGATCGACTTTGTAGTCGTGTCATCAGATCTGTGGTTGCATGTCTTGGACACTCAAGCAAAGAGAGGAGCAGAGCTGTCACCTGGTGGTGAGTTGGATCAGGTGGCCAAGGAGGCTTCTGCACAGACCTGGGAGACCAAAATGAGTTGTGAGGGTGGACTGGGAATGTCTGGTGGAAGCCCCTATCCGTGAGGTCTTCAACTCCCACCTCCAGAGGAATTTCTCCCGCATCCCTGGGGAGGTTTGGGACATGGAATTCGAGTGGGCCATGTTCAGGACCTCAGTTGTGGAGGCGGCTGCTCAGAGTTGTGGAAGGTCATGGTTGCCTGTTGGGGTGGCAACCTGTCCTGGCCGTGGAACAGTGGACCAGCTCTTCACCCTTGCAGGGATACTGGAGGAGTCATGGGAGTTCGCACATCCAGTCTACATGTGTTTTGTGGACTTGGTTTATGGTTTATGACTGTATGTCTCAGGGCACCTTGTGGGCAGTGCTGCAGGAGTATCTGGGCCCTTGCTGTGAGCCCTTCGGTCATTATATAACTGCAGTGAGAGCTGTGTCCACCTTCTTGGCAGTAAGTCAGACTCATTCTCAATGGGTGTTGGGCTGCCCCAGGGTTGTCCCTTGTCACCAATTCTGTTTGTGATTGACTGAATCTCAAGGCTCAGCTGGGGGGAGGAGAGCGTCCAGTTTGGGGACCTCAGGATTGCTTCTCTGCTTTTTGCAGATAATGTGGTTCTGTTCTGTTGTTTCAACACACAGTGACCTCCAGCAGGCACTGGGATGGTTTGCAGGTGAATATAAAGAAGCTGGGATGAGAGTCAGCACATCCAAATCTGAGGCCATGGTGCTCTGTCAGAAAAAGGTAGACTGTTCCCTCTGGGTTGGGAGTGTGTTGCTGTTCCAAATGAAGGATTATCTCAGGGTCTTAATCACAAGTGTGGGTAAGCTGGAGTGTGAGATTCACAGGCAGATCAATGCAGCATCAGCAGTAATGCAGGAGTTGTACTGGACCATTGTGATGAATCAAGAGCTGCCCCAGAAGGCAAAACTCTCAATTTACCAGTCGGTCTACATTCCAACTTTCACCTATGGTCACAAGCTTTGGGTAGTGACTGAAAGAATGAGATCATGGATACAAGCGGCCGAAATGAGTTTCCACCAGAGAGTGCCTGAGCTCAGCCTTAGAGATAGGGTGAGGAGCTTGGACATCCGGGGGAGGCTCAGGGTAGAGCCGATGCTCCTGCGCATCAAAAGGAGGCAGCTGAGGTGGTTTGGTCACTTGGTTAGGATGCCTCCTGGACGCCTCCCTCTGGAGGTGTTTTGGGCATGTCCAACCGGTAGGAGACCCCAGGGCAGACCTAGAACACATATCTCTTTTGGCCTGGGAATGCCTTGGGATTCTCCAGGAGGAGTGGAGAGTAGAGACTGGAGAGTGTTGCTGTAGAGAAGGATTCTGGGTTTCCTTACTCAGTCTAATGCTGCCGCAACCTGGTTCTGGATAAGTGGTGGAAAATGGATGGGTGGATGCATGGATGGATGGACAAATAGGATTGTGGATTTTGTTCCCCATCACTTACATTCTAATTGCATTAGGAGAAGATCTTTTAATGGCCAGTATTAGCAGGATGAAAGATAACAGCAGCAAAACCCCTTTCAATATTCATATGGGCACTTGACAATTGTTTTAAGACAGACTTGAAAAATTGTGAACTCATATTTTAATGTGAGCTTTCATTATTTTTTGTAATGTACTGTATCCAACCTAGCTCCCGACATCAGAAGTAAACAGATCCAAGTCTTTTTTTTTTTCCCAAAGGTGAATCATCACTGTTTAGAGGCTGCATGTTGTTTCACAATGCACTCATTTGCGAGGGGGAAAAAAAAACAACAAACAAACATCTAGTCTGCCTTATGTTTGATTGTCTTACAATCAAGATTTATGGGCTTATACCAGGAAATTATCTGCACTAAGGCTTGAAAAGAAAATAATGAGTCCATAAATACACTTGTAAAAAGATCAAATGACATGCATTTCTCTATTAGGGTGGGTTCTCACTAGTGACCTTTCACTTACCTATTCCTTCTCCATCGTCCCAGAAGAGTGATCCTTGAGCAGTTCCATTGTCACTCAGGGCAACAATCAGTCCTAAAGGATTTTTCCGACTGAAACAGAAAGGGTACAGACGGTTATAGCAGATTGCTAAAGGACACTGTCTATTTATACTTGTTTCTGAAGACAAATACATTAATATTCCTGCTAGGGGGACCCACCTGATCTCTGCTGCTGGAACACTCATCACCCTCTAACTGTCTCTTTCTCATTCTCGCTGTCTTTCTCAAACACACTAACAAATATAGATGACATTCACTTTGAGGAATGTTGGTTATACAGATCAACTCACCCTCTGCAGAGAAATGTCTTTCAAATACTAAAACATAGCCCATTAGTTACTGTACAGACTCTGTACAAAACTCATACACATACCTGTAAAATGTATTGTTCTCTGGTTTCTGCCAGGGTAAGATATATCCTCCTCTGATATGAAGATTAATATGGTCCATGGGTGCTGGCATCCTAACCATTTGGCTGCGCACTCCCACATCTTGGGCCTGATGAAAGCAGTGATAATTACATGCTATTAAAGCACTAGAAATACTATTGGTATTTAATTTTATTCAACAATTCCTTTGTGTGAATTTGGTATTTGTGTGCCAAAATCACAAAGCACACAGTAAAATAAGTGACATCTAAAAAGGCTACATCTGAAACATTTCAGTAATTTATTACATGCCAAAGGAATTCTTTGCAAACTTCTCTCTCCCAGTCTTTTCCACTTGTCCTTGGTCCTTCCTTTAATGGCTGTGTGCTGAAGGGACAAGTTAAATGGAGCTAACCACTCCTCTTCACTATCCTATGCCCCCATTGAAACTGCTATTTCTCATGTGTTATTTGGCTTTATGATGCTGTCTTAACAGATGGGGAGTCCCCTAGCTAGAGACAGAGTGATTGGATGTTTGTTTTTGTCATCAAGGTGCCTTATGCAGTTGTTGGGTTGCAACTCCTTAATGATATTGTCAAAGATGTTTCTTGTTAATATTGTCATCTGGATTTCTGTTGTAGTTGTGGTTTTAGGCATTTTTATTTGTTTTTGTACATATAATTTTTAAACATAAGAACCTCACAGATGCAGTGCTTTGCATCTTCAACATGCAATAAACAAATGTTCTTGCATGTGCCACAGTATGCGTACACTAATCAGCCAGTCAGATGTGGTTATCTCTTTCAAAAATGAATACTGAACTTATTTACTTTAGTTGTCTTGTGTTGCAGAAGGGGTGTTCTTGAATGTGCATTTTCATCTACAATGTTTATGCAGTGATTAAGTAAGACAGGTGAGGCTTTGAAATCAGTGAAGAGTTTGTTTATTTGATTTCATGGTTGTTAACTGACATGGACTCACCGTGTGGAAGTCATACCAGCGTGCATCAGGAACATAGCCATCCACATGTCTAGCTCCCTGTCAATCACAAAGTCAGTTAACCAAATGAAAGAGTCCAAACAAAACAAAGCAATACAAGCAGAGGAAACAGACTGATATGTATTCCTGAAATAGTTGAAAGGTTAAAAAAAAAGGTGACGTGTGTGTGTGTGTGTGTGTGTGTGTGTGTGTATATACCTGGTCAAGGGCAGGTGTGATAAGTAGGGCAGGTCCCCAGAGGAATTGTTTATGGACATCCCATGTATTTCTATCATTCACAAACCTGTGGCACACACACACACACAGCATAGATGCCATTAAGCTTGACCAAAGATGTTACCAATACTCTCTCCTGTGTGTTCAGCCCAGATGACTCTTAAAGTGCTCATTCAGAATTCAATGGTTTGAAGATGCAAGTCAAATAACCCTGCTAGACTCATCCTGCCAGCTCCTTAAATACCATCTGTGACTTTATAAGAGTCTCTTAAAATGAATAAATATGTCTTCTTTTTTTCATGCAGTTATACACATTCACATCTGGTAGCTGCCAAGTGCAGCCACAGTCATCTACAGTTGGGCTCTTGCTGAAGGGCTTCTTAATGGCAGTCACTGTGGCAGGGAGGGGACTTCTAATTTTTCTGAACTGTCAAGTTATTCAGATTAGCAAATGTCAACAACAAGCTTGTCTAAACTCATTGCAAAATGTATGGAAATGTAAATAAAGGATGATTTTTTTCTCTACTTTTAACTAACACCTTACATTACACCTGTAGCTAATAAGGCTGGCTTTGATGGGAACATATTCTAACTAGTTGAAAATTAGTTGGGCATTAAAACAGAGTGCTGCTAAAACGTGTTGTGGCACTTAAATGAAAACTCTGCCTAAATTGGTTTTTAGTCCAGCAACCACCACATGTAATATTCTGCATACTAATGAGAAACAATGTAGTTTAAATCAGGTAATCTTTCCAGCAAATCAGAATAAAAAATACACCCTGGTAATAACTAAATGATTTGATTAAGTGATTACATGTAATGCTGAGCCATGACATTAGCAGAAAAAATAAACCCTTTGTGTGTTGCGTGTATGTGCTTACTCATGCAAGAGTGGTCTGACAACTGTGCTTCCATATTTATGAGCCTCAAACATCAGTGTGTACAGGTATGGCAGGAGGGTGTAACGGATGTTCAGGACGTCCCGGGAAGCCTCGGAGAAGGTGGTATTCCAGGCAACAGGATCTTGTCTCTGACACAGAAAAAGAATTAAAAATAAGTAATAACAAACAGGTTAACCAAAAAGAATAGTAATGAAAAATCAAAATCTGTGTTAATTAATTAATAATCATTGAGATGAATGTGTTGTGCAGGTTTTTGGCTTCAATTGCAACTTGTACTTAAATTATTGTTCACAATTTATTATTGCAGCCACTCAAAATTCTTGGTTTTTGAAACAGTAGGTACTTGATGCCAGACTGAGACCTTTTAATGTTTTCAGCTCTGTCAAGGGTCTTAAATATGCCCTTGATAATTACATACATGATATCATGCCAAAAGACTGAGGCTAAAGCTGCATGTCCCAAGCAAGGAGTCAGCATTCTTGCCAGCTGATGATCCATGTAGAAGACACGTAACACAAAATAATTCTTGTATTAGAAGAGTGTAGTGTGTGACTATATTCACTCCTCCCAATATTAAGAAACAAAATGTCTGTAATTTTGTGCTAACATGACCCTGTTTTTTGTTTGTACACAGTTAATAGTTAATGTGTGCAGCATGACCTTGGAAGCTAAGACCTGTTACCTCTGTAGGTAGTACACTTGTTATCCAGACAATGACTGTATCCTAGGTTAGAGCAGATCAGATCAGAGCAGAACAGATTAATCCTTACACTTTTTTCCTAGGTTTTTGGTTTTTGAAAGGCTACAAAAACATTCAACCATCCTTTAAATGTAAAGTATTCGTCCGACTAAAGCCCTGTGCATAGGCTTGCTCAGAACGGGGGAGAGGTTTAGGGAATGGCCAATCAAAAGTTATTTTCAAGTATTTTTCATATTTATTGTTCTATAGCCCAATATCACAAATAATAGATGTAATCTAAATATCTCTTTTGTATTTATTTACTTTTTTTAGCAGCCACTGAATCATTTAGTTTATCAGGTGCTCCTATAGTTGACATATATGTTTACAACATGTTTTAGGGAATGCAAATCTAATGGACAAAAAAAGTCAAAATACCTGTACAATATCCACTGATTGAGACTGTCTACATACTGTATAGATAGAGACAACTATTCAGTGTTTGACTAAACCTTTCAAAAGCTCTGGTTCATTTCTCTTAGGCACAAGTACACACAGGCTATACATACAGTAAAGATAATCAAGACACTATGCATTATTTTTTACTTTATTATTTGTGTGTGGATATAAATGTACATTTACACACAGCTACATTTTTTGGTCATTGTGTTTACTCTTTGTTTGGATTTCAACATGCTGAAAATGAATAACTTTAAAATGTTACAAGACATAAAGAGAGACTGACAGCAACATTAGCTAGTTAGTGGCATGCCAGAAATACTAAAATGGGCTGCACGCAATTACACTGATAAATGATGCTCAAACTATTCTGCCACACACTGTACTGACATTTACCTAATTTTAATTGGCAACAAAGTGTAACATCCCCTTAAGAGACAAGGACAGAAAAAGAGGACAGGGTGTACTGTCATTTTGTAGATATGGGCCAATCTAAATGTATTAGCTCATTTGTTGGAGCTGTCGTGAGGACAATAATCAGTCTGGTCAAGTACACACACACACTCACTAACACACACACACACACACACACACACACACACACACACACACAGAAGACCATGAAGATCCTCAGCTGAAGCGTGTCATCACCATATGCTCTTCCCTATGATACTGTGTGTGTGTGTGTGTGTGTGTGTGTGTGTGTGTGTGTGTCTGTCTGTCTGCATTTGCATATAACTGTGTGCATGTTTATGCACTGTATATTTGGGGCCCCTGTCAGTGTGTTATGTAGTTATGGGTATCTTAGTGTGAATTTGTGTGTATATCTCTCCTGTCTTTCTATATATAAAAAAACCCCCAAAAACACAACTCACATAATCATTAAAACAATCACAGAGCAATGAAACGTCAAACATTTCCTTCCCAGCAGCAATTTAGCTGGGTCAGATTTGATAATAATTATTAACTGTAGCCCAGTTACTAAGTACAGGCCTACCAGTACATGATTGAATACAGAACATTTCCATTATCTTATGACCCAAGGAGTTTACCAGATTATCATTTAATTTTTAGAGGAAATTTACAAGATTGTAATTATCTGGAAACCCAAGAGTTCTTATACCTGCCTCCCTTTTCAGTAACCTTCCTTTTGCACCCTCATGCCTTACAATCAGATGTGTTCACCGGGAAGTAATTACCATGCTAAATTGTGTGTGTGTGTGTGTCTGTGTGTGTGTGTAAGAGGGAGACCGGGAGACTGATCAAAAGAATATGAATGAGTGACTATGGGCTTGGTCTTGGAAACTAGAGGAGAAAACAGATACAGCTGACACAAGCAGTGCTTTATTTGTAAACCAGGAGGTCACAGTCGAATTCTGCCACCCAATACCAAACCCAACAGGTTCCGACAACGCATTAGGTGTCTGGTCAGGTTCGGGCAGTTTTGTTTGTCTAAAGCTTCTGGCTCTGGTCTGGTCTAGTTATATTCAAAAATCATTTTCTCGTGAAATTCCTCTTTCTTTAATGCTCAATCATCTGTGTCCATGTGTGTCATATATTGCAGTTATGCAATGACCAGTGGGAGGTAGGAAGAGAGATAGAGCATAATAGCCAAAGCATTGCATTAGCCTGGCAAGCTGTCAGTCAGTAATGGATGAAATACACACTTGGTAAAGGGGAGCTCCTTAAAATATCCATAATTGTAATGCTATTCTTACATATGATAGCAGGAAAACTGGCACATCCTCTCTGCAGAGGCTCATTAAACATGGAGTTTGCCATTTAGAAGCAGACAAACAACAAAAACCAAAACAATACCAGATAAACATTGTTGTTAAACTTCACAGCATCAAATAAAATGCTAGTGAACAATCAGTTAGAGCTGAAACAATTAGTTGATTAGCTATTCAAACAACAGAAAATTAATTGGCAACATTTTTGATGGTCAATCAATCATTTAAGTCAATTAACAAGCAGAAATACCAATCATTCTCTGGTTTCAGCCTCTCAGAATTGAGATTTTGTACCTTTCTATGTGTTATATCATTGGTAGTGTTAGAAACTTTAAAATTGGATGCATAAAAACTTTCTAGAACTCAACTCAACTGCTTCACCACCTCCACCCAAGGCTTTACCCTCATGGGGTAACCATAGGGCATCCTGGCAGCCTAGGGGTTTAAGACACTAACATTGTCTCTCCCAGTTTGGGTCCTGTATTGTATTAGTGTGATATGAATATGGATTAATTAGGGTTTTTAGTGTTGTAAATGCTTTCGGTGTCACTACATGAGAGGTAAGATCACCAACAGGATGATCTCCCAAAAACTTGGTTAATTCTTTTTAACATGGAGTCACACAAATATCAGATGACTTGACAGTTCTACCAGTGTCTGTTGGCCCCTCAAGGTAGACTTTTCATCTGTGGAAAACCAGAGGAGGGACTGATGAAGAAATGAAAGCAGAGCTGAAGAGTGAGAAGCAGACAGAGAATCCATCTCAAAGATTCACCTAATTCATGATCACATTTATAGTGGCAAAAGGCCTTGTGACACACATTGATTGTAGACAGATATGTATGAATGTGCGCGCACTTGCACGCGCGGCTTCAAGGAAAAATTAGGTTATCTGGCTGTGTCAGACCTTCTCATCTTTTCTCTCCTCTACATGGTCTTTCTCTTCATTTATCTGTCTGGAATCTACTCCCTCGCCCTGTCTCATAAACCTCTGGGTTTCTGTTTTGCATTGCAGAGCTCACATCAGAACAAGAAAATATATATTTAGACGAAGAATAATATGTCCCGTTGAATATTGTGTGAATAACAATATACATGAGTCGAATATGACTATGCTGCTGAACCAACTCTTGGTGGAGGATATATCTTTAATTATTTTGGTATTGTTCTGATATGACTGTGGACACTGCAGTGTATTGCTGGTGCAGTGAAATTATCTGGAGGTCAACACTGAAAGTTGTCTGAGGGCAAAGAGACACTAGGCGTGACAGAGCTCTGGGAATGACTCTGCAAAAAACTCTCTTCTCTTTTTCTCTCCACTGTCTCTGACCTTGTGTACCCTCTGGTCTGGTTTGTGGTGTTAATACTTTGTTATCAAACGCCTTGTTAAGCAGACTGGAGGTTACAGTCGCTAACTGTCTGTTGATTGCGGATTTTATATGGCTGACTGGAAAAATAGTACAGTTTTTACAGTAGACTACATAAATAGCTGACCTTGATTCCCTTTTTTGAAACATTTGAAAGCTCTCTCTCACTCCTGCTTTGTGTATCTTCTCTTCTCTTACCAAGAACCCTCCTCTTAGTCTCCCATCCCTTTTCTGACTTGATTGCAGTTGTTTCAAAATCTGCAAATTGTTTATTCAGCCTTGTCCAGGCTTTCAGATCCTTATCACTAATCTGTGTCACCACCATTTAACTTGCTAAATTGCAGTCTTGTTTAATTCTCTGCCAATTTCATCCCTCAACATGTTTTTCTCTTTCTCTGTCTCATAGCCTATGAACTCCTCCTTCCCTGCCTTTATTTGTATTTGCTTGTCAGTATTTTCTCCTCTCAATCCGTCTGTTCCTTTCTCATCTTTGGTTTACACGCCTATACTGTTCTTCTTCCAGTTCTTTTTATATATCCTTCTCTCTTTTTGTCTCCCTGACTTTATCTCCTCTCAAACTATCATTTTGTGCCGCTGTCCCCTGCTGTGTGTGCTTTTTTTCTGTCAATTTTCTCCATGTTTAAACACCCATTTGCAAGCCATTATTAAATGATTGGAATCGCGGGGTGTATGTGTGTGTGGAGTGGAGGTTAGGTGGTGTGCAGCGGTGCCCAGATCACCTTGAGAATTCAATTATATCCCCACTCTGTGCCGTTAAAAAGCATAGGCATGGAAACACACACACACACCCACACACACATACACATACAACAGTGTCCTGTCTAGTATTGCAGACTCCAGTGCAGAGAAATTTTGCCCGGTGGGATCGATCTCCGGACGGGCGTTATTGGATTTCTCAGATGTGTTCCAACGCTCTTAAAGGTCACCGCTAGAATGAATGCCACCGACACTACAACACCAAACAGGTCTATCTTTTTGTGGAGTTGTGTGTGTGTGTGTGTGTGTGTGTGTGTGTATGTATGTATATGTCAGACACAGATTAAGAGAGGCAGGTAGAGAAAGCAACTGAGTTTGTATTTTTTGCAAATAAGTAAAAGTGCCTGCAGGTAAACATTTTTTGTGTACTTGTAGAAGTTGAGCTATTTTCTGAGCACAAGAACATGCTAGCTAAAGAGAGAGAACCAGATTTTCGGTCAGATCTTGAGCTAGAGTAAATACCTGTGCTTGGTATCATTTAAGGCCAGTGAAATCATATCTCATATCCTTTAAAAGGATCCAGTTCCTTATGCAGAGTTGTAAAACAGATAACTTAGGATGTAAATGCATGGACTGTGCTGTCTAATTTGTATTGGGTTGAATGGTTATCTGTGATTCTGAAATTACTTCCCAGGAATATATCACTCCTTTCCTGGGATTCCTGGGATTTTATTTGTTTGGTGAGAATTCACTGGAAATACCAGGATCTCAAAAAACCTGGTGCTGAACCCTAGTAGTGTCTTTCCACCTGTTGTAGTTTCAGCTGTGTCATGCAAGCCGAGTGTTTTTTCTCCTGTTTTGAATTTACTCACCGGGCTACCCTTGCCATTGTGGTTGCGCGAGTATGGATAGAAGGCACCCAGCTGCATCCAGCGAAGACACATCTCATACTCAGCTGTATTAAAGAACCCGCATATGTCTGCCCCAGTCTGAAAGAGAGGAACAGACGGTATGTGTGTGCTTGAGTGCCAGGAGACAGAGACGGACAGAAAGAAGGAACCACAGGCTGCAGGTGTGACTACAAAGAGCACCCTCATACCACGGGAAGTGGGGTCACACCGCTTTTGTTGCAAGCATCATTTTCCTGAAGTGTCCTTGTGCAAGAAAGACACTGCAGGAGTGTGTGGTGTTGTGTATCTGACCCTGTGGCTGGGGGCATGCAATTGATTTTCTATATAGGGATCAATGAGGTGTCAGATCATTATTATTAGAGACACACTGAAGAGATGAGAGGAGACAGAAGGACAGCATGTGAGGAGAGAGGAAAAGACAGAAATAAAGACAAAGATAGATGGGTAAAAAGACAGAGAAAAGAAAAAATAACTTTCATTTAAGAGTACTCAATTAATAACACACTCTAATAGGTGTTGATTGACTAGTGCCAGGCCTTTTGCAGGGGGCGGGGCTCGTAATGACAAGCTGCACATTGTGTTTCAAGACGTTCTTTGATCAAAGAGTCTAGCAAACAAAATAACATCACTCAGGCCGCTGTAATCTACTTAGAGAGGACAAGGTCACATCAATAAGATTATGTCTTGTCAAAACCAAGATCAGATGATGATACTTACGTAAGGGATGCCAAACAGACTGAACTCCATCATGCCTGTGGGAAAAAAAGGAAAACGTTGAGTTAAATTAAAGATTCCTTTTTTGTTCTCTTTTTGCACATCATCCGATCACATTTCCCCCTTGTCGTAAGTATGTAAGATCTAGATATTGTCAGATTACTGCTCACAATCACAATGCAGTTTTATTTTTAGTTTTATAGGGGTATATTTGCTGTCTATGTTTATAGATACCTATGATGGATTTATATAGCTGGTCCCAGCTAGCAGCGTTGTCTCCCAGCCAATGTCCAGCCCAAATTCCACTGGAGGGGTAAGTGGACCTGGTCACCACTATGCCTCTTTTACCTGTCACATTCAGCAGGGCACTGCACAGAGGGGAGAGATTTGTTTTACACATGGAAATAAAACCCACGTTTGTACTTCTATACTTGTGAGGACCATCATTGACATAATACATTCCCTCGCCCCTTACCCTAACATTGACCATCACAGCTAAATGCCTAACCCCAACCCTTACCCTAAACTGAACCTAAAACTAATTCTGACCTTAATCTTAAAACTAAGTTTTAACCCTCAAATAGTCCTTTGAAGGTCTGTCATAAAGATAGACGTAGAAGGACACATACACACACCCACACACACCATACACACACACACACACACACACACACACACAAAAAGCGACAACATAATAAAAAAAATTGTAAAATTGTCCTCGAACATTAACAAGGCTAAAGCACCTGGGCTCAAAGCCCAATGGTACCAATCATCCCCAGGCTCTTATATAGCTAACTCTGCAACCGGGTCTCCCTGTGGTGAGGAGAGAATTTCACCACAACGACCAATGAAGTTTCATATTGGTGGTTATCATCATAAAGATTTGATGAGACTGTAATCTGTGATAGCTGGAAGATAACAGATATGCATCTCATGTGGCGACATTTTCCTCCTAGATGTGTTCGCAAAGTTATACATTTTCCTTACCTATATTTATTCTCACAGTGTTCAGAGTTCATTGTGATAATATTTCTAGTTCCAAATGTATTCTGCTTCTCTAGGTAATACAAAAGCATTGACACACAAACACACTCATGTAAACACACACACAGACACACAAATACTTACTCATAGGTGGGCTTGGTGTGGGACCAGCCATAGAGGTTGTGGACATCATAGTGTCTGACTTTCTTTCCATCACTGAGTATCTGCTCGCTGTTCATGCACAGGGTCTTATGGTTTAAGCCAAGATGTTTCGAGTCCAAGGCTTTTGGTAGGGCACACAAACAAACATATAGTGATATCAGAGCTTGATAACCTAATTATAACTTAAGGAGAACAGAAAATACTATTATATGTGTCTTACGTGGCATATATGGAGGGTTCTCTAGAAGTGGATCACCAAGACATTTCCCTCCAACTGTGCCATGGACAAAACTGGCAGGCTCGTTCATGTCCTATAGATGAAGAGAGAGAAAGAGTAGGGGATAAAAGTGAAATGAAAATCAAGCCCAATGAGAATAGAATGCAAATAAGGTAATTTTTTCTTTCAGGTCACTCACAATCCAAAGGCCATCAAACTTCAAAATATTGTCATAGAAATCCTTGATTTCTTGATGCCACCACTTTGCTGTTGTAGTTCGGAAGAAGTCAGGGAATGCGGTGTAAGCCCTGTAGAGCTGGACATGGGACAGTCATATGATCAGCACATTAAATTCTGAAAAATTGTCTCTTTAATTTAATGTTTAGGTATACTTTGCAATATGTGGAAAGCCAGAAAGTGTTGTGTCGGTGGAGTGAACATGGGAAATACCGTACCTCTACTTGGGTATCCCAGTCCAGAGATTCATCTACTGTGACATTGGGGAAATCTGGCCAAACCTACAAAAAACAAAACAAAACAAACAAACAAATAAACACACAAAGATGATGTCGTACAGTATGCACAAGCCATTATTTTGTCAGTTTCTGTTGCTTTATCAATATATGTATATAAGCATTTTTACATTTGTTTGTTTGGCCATCCATCCCCTCTTACCTTCCCCCACACAATTTCATCACTGATGTTTTTGGGCCATTTGATGAAGACATCCGCTGCTTTACCTCTCTGGAAGGCAGGGTATGGACGTGTCTCATTGCCTGAGATGGCTGGATCCTAGAATTAATTACACAAAATTTAAGATTTTGATTTGATGAGCCAAGAAGAGATTGGCTAGTAATTCTGTATGATTTAATATCTTGTTTTCACAGATATAAGCTTTAGACATTTAATATCGCTGTAGAATAGTTACACCTTCCTTTTTTTGATTTTTGTCCCTTGAGTGTATCACTAGTTAATGATGTCTTTTTATTACCAGAATGAAGATGAACCTCATGCCCTCTGTCCTCATGCGGTCAACTAAGGCAGGTAGTCCAGTGAACTCAGGGTCCAGGACAAAGTCCAGCTGACGATCCATGTAGTCAATGTCTGCATATTGAACATCCTGCAACAGATACAGGCAGTTACTCATAGACAACAAATTAACCGAGGCTAAACTGACTATATGAGAACCAGAACAACACATAGAATTAAGGTAAAACAGTATTATCTTCCTGTATTAGATTCAGGTATTTGTATGACAAAATAACAGTAGAAATCACAGGCTTTCATTAGACCATGCATTTCATTTTAGTCCAAACATTTGACTTTTAACTGCTATGAAAGTAAGAAAGTAAAAATGATAATGTACAATTTATGAATACAACTTTATTGTCAGTAAGTCAGAAATGTTCCTAACTGTTGAGATTTCAAGTAATAAATAGTTTATTTGCCTCTCTGGCTTTTATCGCTTACAGTGACAACAAAACTTCATCTACTTTGGTTTTTCTGGCATGTCTATGGCAATTCAAGGTTGGTTATTCTTTAAAGCTAGCTCACATGTCGCCTTTGTAAGTAGCTGCATTCTCTGCTTCTTTTCGTTCCAACTAATGATGCAGGATTCTTTTTGGCTGGCGTCAGCTCCTTGCAGGTTAGGGCTTTGTGAAAGCATATTCTGGGGATCACCTGATTATCAATGGACATTCTTTTGTTCTGTTCTGCATGATGAAGAGGTATGGGATTCTGGCCTGTTTCCACATGAGACGTCTTGCCATGGTCAAACACAGTGCTCTCACAGATGGATATTACTTTCTGTTTTGTTACAAACTTCACTGTCAGAGAGAATTATTGGTTCTGGTATAAACTGGCAAAGTCTAGAGGCTGTGAAACCCACAATGGGATGGATTTCAAATGAAATTAGAGGTCACGTATTATTAGGTTAAACTGGGTGTACCCATGTATGTAATCCATGAAGTCAGTACCTCTGTTCGGCTTCATCCTAACATCTTCTTTAATCTAATTTAGTTTTATGTAGTTATTGTCTGCATACAGTGAATGCTATTGTGAAATATGGGTAGATACTATGTTGGGTTTAGCTCAATCTAATCCACTGAGTTGGACGTCCCTATACTCCAGTGGAAAAGAAGAAACTCTCAGATTGTTTTAGTTCTGATGAATTTTTTCCATACGCGGAGACACGGATTTAACACTGAATTAAATCAGTGGCTCGGTAAAAGCAGGCAAATACACTGGATAAGTTGTATGTAGGCAGTATCGGCATTGTGTCCTCTAATATTTATTTATGTTATTTCACATTTCTGGTGTTGAGTATACATATCAAAAATACACTTGTCCTAAACAAATGGATCATGAAAAATAAAAATAAAATCATGATTCAATTGTTCCTAAGCATATATTAATTCTTCTCATTCTACAGTCTGCCAGTGGTGACAGATGATTATTTAAAAACTGACACTCTGTCGAACTCACAAAAATATACAGTAGGAGTTTAGATTTGGTTCACAATCTAAATTTGAACGGGAACATATGAGATGGGATGATTTGTGTTTTCTTGTAATGTTTTTTGGTTACTTTCTTTTGCCAGTCTTATGTTCAACGCAGGGATCTTATAGAGTCTTTGTCCGGGAACTTACATAGGGTATACCTGCTGCCCTCATGTCTCTATACAGATCTGATATCTCCTGGTCATTGGAGTAACCGTAACGGCAGAGCTGGAACCCAAGGGACCAATAGGCTGGTAGAACAGGTCGCCCAATCAACTGTTAAGAAGAAAAACAAACAAAGAAGTCAAAACAGTTCAGCACAGAAAAAGTTGTTTTATAGGAAAACGGGACAGTGTCCATAAAGTGTTGATTGTGTGGGTGTCTGTGTGTGTGTGTGTGTGTGTGTGTGTGTGTTTAGATTGGCTAAATGAGAGAGCGCAATGAAGCGAGGAACTCCCAGCTGCTGCAGTCCATCAACAGCGGCCCAGGGCCAGACACAAAACACACACACACATACAAACACACTCACACACAGGCAAACACATGCACACACACACAAACAAACCAGAAGACCAAGGAGACTTACTGCAGTGTACTCCTGCACCACCATCTCAGGTGTAGGTCCCAGGACCATGTAGAAATCCAGGATGCCTCCCACAGTTCGGTAGGTTAAAGCTGGAGTAGGCTGGAAAGTCACATCTGGACACAAAGCAAATAAGTGTATGAAGTGGTGAGTCTGTGTGCACTAACTATGTCACATCTACACATCTGGGTATGTAAAGAGTAAATAAGCAGTGTAGAAAGGCAGGAATGGGAGGACAACAAACTAAACAATTTTCTTCTACAACTTATGTAGAATGAAATGGATGTATGTACTTAATTATTCACTTTTTTGGTCATTATAAAAATGCATTTTCTGAAAAGATCAAATTTGAAACTGGTTGGAATATATAAAAGTGTAGGTATTTGTGTTTAAAAATCAAAATGTATGGATATAACACACACACATATATGTATATATGTATATGTATATATATATATGTGTGTGTGTGTATGTATGTATGTATGTGTGTGTGTGTGTATATATATATATATATATATGTGTATAGTGTAGTGCATGCTCATTTGTCTGTGTCTGTCAGAGTTGTTTTGCTGTTCAGTATGCAGAGATGAAAAAGTGGACATGAGTAGTGCTCATGGGGTGTGTTGGCCTTATATAAGACTCCCTGTCAAAGGCCATGTGCTCAAAACATGGAAAATGGCCTCACTCATTAATACATAAATACCAACTGCATATGTAATTGAGTGTTTTGTGTGTGTGTGTGTGTGTGTGTGTGTGCAATATGTCTGTGTGAGGGTGGTTGTATTTCCATATGTGCATGTACAGACAATGCATGTGTATGCCTTTGTGCGTGTGTGTTTCTCTTTCTTTTTCCTCACCCATGGCATTGCTGTTTAGCAGCAGCACACCATGAGCATCGGCGGTGGTCTCAAGGCCCATATAAAATGGATGCACTCCATAGCAGTTCTTCTTGTACTGTAGCAGAGAGACAGAGAGTGAGAATCAAAGGGAAGTTTGAGATGGATAAACCTTATTGAAAGAATTGGATCTCTAAATTCCCCGTTCACTGTTTAGGTTTTGAAACTCAGCAGTGAAATGGCCTGAGTTTGAAGACATCAGCAGAGAGCTGGGATGTTATTTTGAGATTTAAAATGCTGTTGGGTGCTATAACAAAATTAGGAGGCTCTTTATGTAGCATACAGAATATTAAAATTAATGACAAAACCGTAGCTTAGTGGTTACCCTTCTCAGCTTGGCAATTTATTAACAGAAGAGAGCTTTATGTGCTCTTTCAAAAATAGTTTATAATGCCTACTTAACCAATTATCTTGTGCACATTTTTTTTGTTCGTAGATGTAGGATTGCATTTGCTTGCACTGATTTTCTGCATGAACATATTGTAGTGTTTGGACTTTTTGAGTGCTTCTCCTGTTAGAACTGAGAGGGCCCTACTGTTGTCCTGAATGATGAGACGAGGATATGGAACTAGACAGACTTGGCGAAGAGGAATACATTGAAAGGTGCCAGGGGACGGGGGATCTGCCACTTTTAGATGTCACCGTTCTGCAATGAAAACTCATGGGCATGTCACACTCTATCAGCCTCCTGCACTTATGATATATAAGAAGTTGTTAAACTGTACCTGTAATGTGATGGCTCTGAGGACTGGCTCTGCCTCTCAGTCAAATTGGTTTGTATGTGTGTGCTGTTTTGTTGTGTAGGTTCATGTGTCATTGTGGCCCTATTACATGGTATGATGGCCTGACTCAAGAGAGTGACAGCCAGTGACCATGTTCTTGTGGTCTCTCTCTGTTGGTCTTTCTTGACTTCTTGCTCAAACACACATGTATGGATACAGACACATTCATTCTGGGTACATTTACTGTAAGAACCCAGCTACTGTATGGACATTTATCAGAATTAAAACAGGTTTTGAACAGGTTTTGTGCCTAAAAAACATTATATTAATATTCTCCTTTATATTTTATGGTGCACAACTCACTTATTGAGTGAAGATATCCCTTCCATAGCACATAATAAAGTCTGTTTTTCCCTCAATTATCAAGTATTCAACCTGAAACCATAACTTTTTTTCATGTTGCTACAGTTGTGTATCCTTGTGGCATGTCTGTGCAAATTTTGAACAAAAAACAACAAAAAAGATCCGTGAAAGTAGAATCAGATAGTATCCAGTGCATTTGTTCCATATGCATACTGTTCTGTTGGTGTTTGTTCTTTTTATATTTAGTTGTGCACAAATATTTTTACACTGTAAGTCCACACCTCTCAGAAATGGACCACATGGTATTACCTTGCTAGTGGTAAATTGTGAAATGATCTAAAGAGGTAAAAAAATGGTCTATCTACCCAGGTAAACATTTTGGGCTGCCCCATCAAGTTGATGTATAGTTCTTTATGTCACCAAACAAGGAAAAAAAGTCATAGCTTGTACATGTCTACAAAGCACATAAATAATGTGACTAAAAGTTGAATGCTATATGTCTTAATTTGATTATTATGTCTCCTACTATGACCTAAATTAGGTTAAGCAAATCAAAAATACATTATAATAATTACATGGCTTTACTGGTTTTATATTGGTCCATGTCATCCTGTCTCATTTTTTTTCTCATTTTCCTTTTTTTTTTGTCCTTACTCTAATTCCCTTGCTCTCCGAGGGGCACCATAACATTTGTCTGAACCCTGTGGAGCAGTCTTGACAGCTCAGCAATTAGGCTGGATAATGCTGATGCAGGTGGAAACCTCATCCTGTCTGGCCTTGACACCGGTAGGGAAAACATGATGACACTCTATAACCGGCGTTCATATCAACAGCATCACATCAAAGTGACACGAATGTGAGAGAGACAAGTTTACATACTGTGCAGGAAGGTTGTTTACAAGTCACCTCTGTGAAGGTGTGATGTAAAAGACATTTACTGCAGGGTGCTCTATTACAAATGCCACAAGTTTTGATAGAACACACCAATGCATAGAAAAGGCTGCTGTAAATAGTAATTTAGTTCAATGTCAAATTTCGTCTATGAAATTATTACCCGTCAAACATTCCTTCAAGTATAGCTAATATACACATCAATATATACCAGTGGAGGCTGGTCCATAGAGGCAGAGGAGGTTGATCCTCCTCTATTTTTCGAGAGGCAAAAGGGAGATCAAAATATAAAAAAGAATATTTGGTTGCAGCCTGAAGGACTCTTTATACATCCATGGAAGGACTGTTAAGGACTGTTGTTAAGCTAATGGGAGAAATTATCTGGACTGGTCAGCGCAGCAGCAGCAGGACACTGCCGGGGAGGCTGGAGAGAGAAGCAACCAGAGAAACAACCAGGAGAGTTAGCTTGTTTGTCATTGTTGCTAATGATATCAGACTGGTTAACCAGCAGCCACAAAGTTCTGTTAACTAACATACAAGATGTCCAACAGCTACAAATGGACGTTATGACATGAATACTTCCATCTCCATGAAAGAAAGAAGAAGACGTCAGATAACGTGAGTCAGATACAGCTTCTCTCTCTCTGTCTCTTTGGTCGCTAATTTCATCTCTAATGGTTAAATGTCTCTGTGTGGCTGTTGTGTGAATTTATCTCCTTAACAAGAATGCAGCAGAGATCATATAATGTATTGTGGGTAACGTTAGTTTGATTGTTGAAGTTACAGTGAGCTGTCTGGACTCACTCATCCATTGTTTTTACTTGAGTGGTTGTAGTTGTGATTAGTGAATGAGTGCAGGAGGTCTAGCTGCTTGCTTCTGACAGTTTCTTTAGTTTGTTTTTAAGCTGAGTCATATACTGAGTAATAAGCTTAAAGTAACTAGAATAACAAGTGTTAACTAGTGGAGTAATGGATTGTAGTTGATCTGTGATCCATACGGATCGCCCCTCACGGTTCGGCAGGCATATGAACTGCGGATTAATTGCAAAATTTAATGTCTCATTTGAGACAAAGTAAACAAACTGCTGTAAGTACAAGTCATAGGCAGACAGCATGTCGCTAACGTTAACAGGGATTTTGAAGAGCAACGATCAAACCAGCATCTAATTTGGTTCCGAAGTGACATTTGAGTTATGTTTACCTGCTGTTTAACGTACTGCAGCTGAGCAGCTTATTAGCATCTAGCTGCTAACTGGCGTTAGCGATGAATGTTTGTTATCATCAAGTTTTGATGATGTGGACAGAGGCTGTTTCATTCACTGTTTAAAAGAAGAAGGTTTCATGCCTCATATTGCAATAACTGAGCATTGAATATTTTATATATTTTATTATATTTTATTTAAACATTGGACATCTTAAATGTTGTTTTCATTTAAGACTATGGGCAAAAGTTCCTTGCTGTTTCTGGCTGTTAGTGTGTTACAGAATAAATGGAAAACAAAGTTTTATTTGTCACCCCCCTTTTTTTTCACTGATCCTAATAATGATCTGATCCGAATGAATGTTTTTAGTGTTCAATCTTTCTCGTATTCAGCACTGATCTGAACCTGTATCACATCATAAGCTTTGTGCTACTTTATATATTTCTGTATACCAAGAAAATATATAGGAAACACGTGTAAATCATGTGATATGTTGTCTGTTTTTGATGAGAACATACATTTGTTGTCACAATAGAATAGTACTATAAATTTGAATTTCACTTTGTTGATAAAATGACACATTTGATCCACTCCATGGCTAAAATGAGCACTTTTTTGTTTAGAGACAATATGTATATGCTAAATGTCTTTAAAGAAGCAGCCTTTTCCCCACTCAAGCAAATTGTTTTATTGGCATATAAAATTGCCCCCCACCCCTCCGATTTCATCAGGTGGGACAATGACATAGTTTGATGCGGTTTCAACATCAAGTAACATCAAGTCTCGTATTTCCACGTATAGTAACTTAATTTGAAGTAAACACGTACAGTATTTTATTTTGAAGTAGACTCCGCCGAAGACTTGAACGTGGTCAGACTAAACTTTATTCGACACTCAACTTAAGTTACTACAAGCCAACCAAAAGCCTGAATCTGCAACTTAAACCCTTGAAGAAGAAGAAGAATAAAAAGAAGAACGCTTGAAACTGCTCTCTGACAGCAAGACTGCAACCCAGAAGTGAAGCCAGCCTGAAGACTCTGCCAGAGCAGCCTGAAACAGCTTGATTCTTTAACGGCATTCAACACCTCTGCATCTACTGAGATGCGCCACAGCCCACAGCTGACACGGGCTCTTCCACTGCAACACCGCTGGTGATGCTGCGTCAAACAATGCTGGACCTGCCAAGATGACGCCTCTACCACGACGAGACACCCCAACAGTAAGGCATAACATGGCTTTGTGATCAAGGGTTGATGTCGAATAACGTTAAAATTAAAGAATTTATTTAGAGAAGCTGAATTAGCTTTTCCCTTAGCATTCCCCGGTACAATACGTTAAGCCTTGAGTCACACACTTCCCACTCTTGCTGAATGATTTTCTTTATTAATTTTTATCTTTCTTAGGCCTTATTTAAATTATTTATTTTACTTTCTTTTTATTTATTTTTTTCTGTATATTGTCTGTATATATTATATTATCTATGCTTTATCATGTATCCTCAAGATGTTTAGCTATTAATTAATGTCTTCATTTATCCTAAAAGTGTTTGGTTGTTTCTTTGAGCTGCAGTAAACAGAAGTCACTGTTTGGGACAAGAACTTATGATTGTGAGACTGATTCATTGATTAAATTGAACAAGGGTTAGTGCTCCCTCCTGGCACTAACAAATCCTAACCAAAAAGGAGGTGGTGCCCTAATGACGAGGTAATTCATTAATATTATAATATATATTATAGAATAATATATAATATAATATTATAATATATAATAAGTATTAATACTCCTACAGAGGTGAGAAATACAGTAACAGCTACATCTGAGGTTGTACTCATTTGTATGTGTGTAGATTTATGTAAAGTAAAAGTATACGCTTAAGTGTGATACTTACACCAGGAGGCTGGTCTTTGGAGAACATACCCCAGGTGTGATAGTTAAGGTTGTGTTTAAAGGTGGGGTGCTCTGTCTCTCCAAAGCCGTAGACAAACTCTGATGACAGCCGTGTCGACACTTGGATGAACATGTCTGAGAAGGTAAAACCTGGCACAGAGGAGTCCCAACTGAGAAAAGTGACAGAGGATTAAATCAATGAGAGAGGGAGAGTAAGAGAGAGAGGGAATTATTGTCAAAGGGAGTTATTCACAAAATGTTTGACACAAATAAGCATAATAACCCTGCAGGAACTGCAGGCATCCCTTCAACATACTTCATAAATTTTAATTAGCAAAATTTCAACTGACACTTCTAAAAAAAAACATGCAAGGCTTAACTACAAAATAATGTCATCCTCGCTTAAAGATATGCTTTGAATAGACTTTTTGATGCTCTACTGCTTCGTGTGACATCATCATGACTGCTGAACAAGAGGAAACTACTTTAGGCACTGATACACGGGGCAACTTTCCTGAGAATTTCTGATTGGATAACACCGCCAAAGGAGTCGACTCAGCATTCTTACTTTAATCTCAAAGGCGGAAAAACAGCTCTTGCCTGCAAATAGTTGAGTAGAATTTTTATCCCATGTCTCACCTTATTGCTTGTTAATAGACGCACCTGTGTTGCCCAAAATGGGGCCAACTTAATGAGAAGGCATTGCATCGTGTTTGTGAAAACAAAATGTATGCCAAAATACATATTCATTTACCTTATTGGTTAGGACAGTATAGAATTTATTTAACCTTTATTTTTAACCAGTAAAGTCTTATCAAGGTTAAAAGTCAATATAGTTAGCACTAACAAGGAGTTACAGACTAACAACTTTAATTAGATAACACAATATATGTCACCATATCAGAATTGCTACTGAATTATGTTAAATCATTCTTCTAAAACACAGAACAATGTCAGCCCGCTTGATCCACTTGTATGACTGAAACACTCACATCTTGGTTCCTGTGCTTTTCCTTACAACCTGGATGCCGAATGGGTTGTGGGTAACATGGACCTTGTAAAGCCTGTTGTTCTCGTTAGTGTCAGGAGCATCTGGAACCTTCAGCGGCACCGGAACCTCATAACGATCTGTGGCCGGGTCCTTGATCTGGACAGGGAGGGAATGTTTGTTTGTTGGTGTATGTGTGTGTGTTAATGTATAGCAAGCAAGCCGGATGCGTGCATTGGAAGACATAAAAATTGTCAGCTTAAGGGCATGTAGGTAAAGACGTTTAGGAAATGAAACATGATACAGAAGAAAATGCCGCTCTACTAGCACAAACAAACACACACCTTGAACTGCAGCATATGACCGCTGTGGTAATGGATCTCAACACGGAGTGTGTCAATGTCCGGTGACTCTGGGCGACCACTGCTCCTATACTTTTTGTTCCGAGTGATATCAATTGTCATGCCTGAGTTGGTTTCCTTGGTTGCCGTAACCATATATCCATAGTCTTTTGGATAGAAGCACCATGGAACACGTTCGATGTTGCTTGGCTGAGTAGGGAAAGAAACAAAAGCACAGGGGAGAGAGATTTTTACCCCTGTTTGTTCAGCAATAGCTATAATATGAAAATAATGTGTATATGTGGATGTGAACATCTGTGTCACCCCTCACCTCCCAGATACAGCCTCTGGCCTTGCACTTAGCTTCATCTGCATGCTCCTCTGGATAACAGTCAAAGCGCTGGTACTCTTCCATGTCCAGCTCCCACTGCACCTGGTAGGTCTCCCCAAGGGTCAAGGACAAGCCACGCAGGAACATAACCTGTATATGTGTGTGTGTGTGTGTGTGTGTGTGTGTGGTGAAATTAATTGTAAGGGAGGAAAACGCAGGAGAGAGTAGTGATAATTAAACCCAAGGTTGTCAAAGTAGGAACAGTCTCCCTAAGTTGTCTCGGTGCAAACATTCTGCTTATGCGAGTTCTGCAAGTGAGCGCAGACATGCTTCCTTGAGACAGAATGTGTGCTTGACGTTGCGTGTGCTATCAATTAAGACACAGCTGTTAATTTCCCTCGCTGTCTCAACAGGCGACTGCCGGGAATTATGAGTCATTCTCACAACAAATCTCAGGGAGCCCCATCCACTTTAGTCACTACAGTCACCATCTAAAGCATCCTCAGATGGTAAGGAGACTTCTGGGATCTTCATCAGTCTTTATTTTCATGTGTCTTTTAAGTTTTGAATCATGGTTCAGCAATTCTGTTGTGTAAAATGCATTATGCAGGACACACTAGCAACACAAGAGGTCATATTGAGAAAGAGGCTGCAAATGTGGGAATGGGTAGAGGGGTAAATGATGAATCTAAAGAGAGAGGGAAGGAAAGAAGGGAGGGATGGAAAAGATGGCATAGCGACTGTAGGGCAGTCACTTTACACATGCTGCACTGTATAACAATATAGAAGGCAGTAAGGTTTTATATTAGGGAGGAAATGGTTTAAAAAATAATAAAATCAAGTCAGGAAATGAAATAAATTACTAGGAGCCAGTGTGAGTCATATATTGTAAAGTACTGTTCTATTTGACTCTAAATAAAAGTAATGATGTTTGGCAGCTGTGAGCTATGTTCAAGGCCCAGTTCAACCAGGCATACAGAGACTGATGGGCATGACAAGCTAGAGTTTAGGTTTAACAGAATGTTTACCCTTCACCCCCAGGATATGATTACCGGTGAGAGTCATTTGATAAATGCATGCTTGTGTGTGTGACCAGAGAGACCTTGAGGATCTACACAGGAAACACACAAGAACACGTGTCTGCACGCAAATATACACAAGCACACAAAGAAAATCTTTATAGTATTACTTAAGTGAACCTCTACACTTAATAGACTTTTGCCTTTTACTCATAACTGTGGGCACTTAATGTAGGATCATTGCTCTTAGTCATTCTTTTTCTTTCTCACAAACTCTCTCTCTCTCACACGCACACACACACACACACACAAAGCTTTTTATGATCCACACCCAATGTAAATTGTTATCATTTCTTACACTTTGGGGCTAACCTTGAAATGTACAGTAATGGTTTCATTCCTGGTCTTATTGAAACAAATGGCAGATGCCTACAAGGATAGCCACTGTGGAAATCATCCACCCTGCATCTGTCCTGCTTCAGCACAGCAGCAGGTTTTCCTGACAAAGCAAATATGACCTGTCTTACCCCTACACATTACCCAAATACTGTGTGAACAAATTTTACATTGTAGTATTTTATCTGTAATTGTGTGTCTGTATCATTTTAATAATTTGCCCATAAAGGCAATTTCCTCTGACATCCCCTGACGATTCATGGTTGCTGGGTATGCACAAACATCTGGTCATATGTGTGCATTTTTGGATAAAACTGTCTATGAACATGTTGTGTGTGTTTTTACCTTCTTGACTGCATCATACTGTATGTTGGTGCCCAGCACATTGGTGATAGAGTTTCCACGTGTAACATGTGTCACAGAGACGGATACGGGAGGATGAGGCACCCCAAGAACAGTAATGTTCTCAAACTTAAGGTTGTCTGGATCCCTGTAGCCAGCATGAGTCACCTGCATTGTCAGTACTCCCTTTAAGGCAGAGGACACACAGTTATATTCTTTATTTAAATCCACTGAGGTTATAGCATGTTCTCAAAATTAAAAGGCTACTTATAGCTGCTAAATTTAGATTGCACAATGTATATTAAATATTATATTATAGATAGACAGACAGATAGATAGATAGAAAGATAGATAGATAGATAGATAGACAGACAGACAGACAGACAGATAGATAGATAGATAGATAGATGTACAACACGCACTGCTTACACCACTTCCAGTTATTAGATATAATAGTAAAGCAACCATCTTATAAATTAAACATGCCCGGCAATCCTCAGTGCTGTGTGAAGCAGGAACATGGGGTATTTGATCAAACAAAGCTTCAGCAGCGTAACATTGATCAATCATGCTTGGTGTTCTGGACTGGAAAAGTCTAAAGTCTCTGGTGATTTTGAACTTTGAACTTGAGTTCAGATCAGAAAGAATATGTGGGCTGGATCTTAAAGATGGTGTAGATGTGTGCAAGGGAATCTTACATAGACAACAGTGAACTTGTAGTGGATGTAGTTGCCTGTTTTGACTGTCTCTGTAAAAAAAGAAGAAGAGCAGATGTTACTGTTTGTCACAGCGCTCCGGCACAGCTGATGTACAGTTACACAGCAGAGTGACTGACCTTCACTGACTGTGTTTGAATAGTCACACTAAGTGTGTTTCCATCCACCTGTTTTTAATGCTAATTTTTAGTTTGTGCATCAAAGAAATGCCTGCAATGGAAACAGACTTAGCAAATAAAACATGATGTACATGGAGCATGTGATCCACATCACTCAAGCTTCTGCTCAACTGAAGAGACTAAGTATGGCGGCAGACAAAAACATCAGATATGTGAGCAGTGATGAGGAAACTGTAACATTCCTTAAATTGACACACACATAAATGCCATATTTCCATCTTGTGTTCCACGTGGTTTTCCACTGTTTGAGATTTTACTTTCATTCTTTTAACTCTTAATCTCTGCATAACAGTAGTGGATGGAAATGCTCATTAATTTGTATTTTCTTTTGCAGATTTTCTGGAAATTCAGTTAAAATTTACATTACATCTGGATGGAAACTTTGCGATCGACCCATAATACGTTGTACTTAACAAGATAAGAGTGTCAATTTGGTGAATGAATGCCTATAATGAGTGGTAATAACATGGTGCAGATGGTGGTGTTTTACACAAACACATTTGCACGCACACAAATAGGCACAAAGAAAGACAAACAAAAATACCTCGAGAATCTCCATCATCCCAGAATAGCTCCCCAGCTGCCTGGTTGTTGTCATCAAGGGCAATGATCAAACCCATGGGGTTAAGCCGACTACAGATATACACATAAACATACAAAAAAATAAACATACCATACGCACATGTAATAACAGTTCAATGAATCAAACACCAACTAAATGCATCTGTGCAAACACGTGCACACATATCTAATATAACAGGAGACAGTTTGATGCATTTATGATTATGTGTACTAATGAAGTATGTTTGTTGATCTCTGTCAACCCAGTCTCACATCAAAATATGCAACTATGTCTATGTTGGTCCACAATGCAAAATGTATTAGCTAACAATAACGGCTCTAAAATTGTGAGATGCCTACGTTTTTGTTTTTTTGTTTTTTTGCCTATTCTTTTCTATTGGCCTGCATCCATGTAACATGACTGTCAAGTTTCTGTCTGTGAAAACAAAAACAAAGAAAGACAACAAGAAAAAAAAAAGATGACAGTCCTTTTATTTGCAGTGGAAAATACAATACGATAGTTCTGGCATTAAAATGTATTTTGATAACATTTCTAGTGAGAAATGTGCATTTTATTTGCATTATCTTCATTCACTGAATGTATATGATGTTTAGTTTGTCAGTTATTACGAACATTTTTTCAGGCTTTTTGTCATTGCTATGGTGGTTGCTATGGACATTGCTATCGCTGAAAGCACATAGTTGCATATTGTTTGAATCATTGTCTTTGTGTTGTGCACTTATCTGAGCTATTATGTTATTTGTGTGATTTTATGTAACTGTTTGATGATGTTCAATAGATTTTAGAACGCCCCAGGGATTCATTTAATTTGAAATTCAAGATTTGAAGCTTTGTGATTGGCTGACTGGAGGAACCACTGCCTAGAAGTATTTTCCTTACTGTCATGGTGTTAAGGTTTTCTTTTAATGATATCTTTAACATTTGTAACATTTCTCAACACAGAAACATGAAAATGTCCTTGATAACTCAACAATATGATAGGTAGATAAATAGCTGGACCTTAAAATATTGCATTTTCCATTGAGAATAGAAGGAATGGCAGCCTTTTTTTGGTTTCAAAGCCAATACACATTTTGATGTGAGACTGGGTTGTCTCTTTATGTACTGAATATGCTTCTGTGAATTTGTGCATGATAACACACATTACATGTAAATACTGTATGTGATTGCTGGTTTAGATCTTATTTGAGTTGATAACTGTATGTCTGTATGTGTGTATGTCTGTATGTGTGTGTGTGTGTGTGTGTATGTGTGTGTGTGTGTGTGTGTGTGTACCTGTATGTAGTGGTGACTTCAGGTCTCTGTGTGGGGAGGATCGCACCACCTCTTATGTGTAAACCAAGCTTGTCAGCTGGTAGATGCATTTCAACATACTGTCTGCGGTGTGCCACTCGTTCCATCTGATTGGTAGGACAACAGAATCCATTAACTCACCTAAATTCATGTGATGCTCTGTGGGCAAGACAATCTCCATGCCACCCCTTTCAATATTGGGACAGTGAGTATAATTTTGCACAAGCCTGGGCTGGAAAATACTGTTTTTTGGCTGGGGTGAAATTGTGTCTCTACAATGCAGCTTGACTTTTACTGAGGCCCCTTTAACACTGAAGCAGACACAGAGGTAAAATCTATTTGCCATTGGTGTAAACGGATCTATAACCATACAAAGGCATTTATTGGGTCCAAAGGTGCTTTGTAATCAAACACTGAACACAGGATACTACAGTCAGTATACAGGAGCATAGTAAACCCTCAGATAGTAATGATGACTTTTGCACGTCAGAGCAATAAAGTCCACTCTTCAAAATAGCAGATACTTGAACCTGATTGCATAAGTTGTTGCATAAAGTTTTGTTACATAAGCTTATAGAATAATTCAAAGACTAATCAAAAAATACTTTGAAGGGTCCGCCTGTTTTTTTTGTTTTTTTTCCACTTACCACCAGTAGTATCTAGTCATGCAGATAGCCTCTGTTTTATTTGTGTCCGAATTAGTTTTACTGTATCTTTACTCTGGACACCCCACAGACCTCAATTTTATCTACTTTCTACCAGAAACAATCCCAGTGATGTCTGTTCACAATCAATTTTGTTGATTCTCCTTGGTGATCTTGTTTGCGGTTGTAATATTTTTCTAGTGTCATTTGTAAACCTTTGAGCTCCACAAATAAAATTACGTTCACCACCATTGTATTGTGGCTGCCACAAAAATCTTAGAGATGGATATCTGAAAACTTAAGTCAATAAAGCCAAAAACATCTGTATTGCTAGATACCTCTGGAGGTAAGAAAAATAATGTTTTATTTTTTATTATTTGTATTTTGGGTGAACTGACGCTCAAAATAGTTACCCGTTAAAGTGGAAACTGCTGCATGACTGCAAGTTGCATCATCTAACAAACTTATGCCTCATTCTGGGCAATGTTTTTGATTACCGTTTAAATTCTGAAAAGTAATATCCCTTCATAAACAACTTGAGCCACTTAAGAATGACATGAAATGTGTTATTTTTTTGCATTATACTGATACAACGTGAGTTGTGCGCTGTCTGGTAAGTAGCATTTACTTAAGAAAAGCAGATATTTCTCCATCTCTTTCTCTTTCTCTCTCCCTCTCCTTGTCACTTTTTCTCCTTTCTCTCCCCACCACACATTTCTCCTAAGGCCTAGATAGAGCACAGTTAATTTCTGATCTCCTGAGGACTGAATCCTCATACCAGCCTAAAACAATTTAAAAGTCTCTTCTCTCCATCTCCTCTCATTTTCCTTCTACCTACTTCCTATTCTACATCCTGTTATTCTCTCTTGTGGTGCTCTAATTCTTTTTTTATCCCATTTTCCTCCGTTCCCACTGAGGTTGTGTGTGTGAGAGACAGAGATTGCACGCGCCTGTGTGTGTGTGTGTGTGTGTGTGTGTACCATTTTATGCAGTACAGTAGAGTATGGGCATGTGTGTGGGCTGGAGTTAGTGGAGCGTCTATAAGCAATTTCAGATCTTATCACCCCCTCATTGTCTGCCTTAAGGAGGTCTTCTCTTTCCTTGTCTTCTCTTCCCCTCATTCCTGCTGGCCAGTCCTCCCATTTTCCAACTCCTCTACATACTTTTGTTCCCCCTTTATCTCCTTCTTGTCTTTTCTCTTTTTCTTGCTTTCCTTCTCTCTCCATGTCATATCCTTTTCATGCATCTTTTCCCCTCCCTCCATTTCACCCAAATCTCATTCCGTCTGTTTTCTCTCCTTCATCCCCTCTTCTCTGTTTTTCCATTATTTCTTTCCTCTGTAACTTGCTTTTCATGGTCATTTTCACTACATCAATACTCCCCCCCACCTTTCCATCCTCCTACCCAGATAATCACAGGGGACCAACCAGGACAAGAGGCCGGCAGCAAGACAACCAATCTAATCGTTCATCTGATCAGCGGGCGCTTTACATCGCCACTGTGACGCCCAAATAAGGTCCCAAAGGAACTCAACACCTCTTTTATCTCTCTGTCAGGGAGATAGTCTCTCTCCTCTCTTCCCTGTCCCTTCTTTCACTCTATCTTTGTCCTCACACGAGCTCTGTCTTATCTCTCTCGTCTCTCAGCCTCAAACAAAGAACTCGAGGCAAAGACTTTCATGTGATACATGTTCTTTTTGTACGTGTTAATGCCATTAATGTGACATGATACTGATAAGCCCCTTGGCAGTCTTTTTAGTTGAGCGCTATACATTTATGCTTCCAATTAATTAGGTACACCTTTATTGTCAAATACTTTCATACACAATGTAACGGATGTAGACTGTGGGCTAAGCCTGCCATTGGTTGGCTATTTTAGGCAGAATTCTCCTCCCTTTCCGCTATCTGCATGTAACCAAAACAAGTTCCCCCCCCGACACTATTTTGCAAGGGCACCGTCTCTGCATCCTGGGCTCAGTGCCGCCCAAGATGTTGGTGATTGGTGATTGGTTTAAAGAAACACAAACAAGCCAGAGCATTTTTTTCCCTTATCGCAGAGTGATAATGTGTGCAACTGGGGCAGCTGTGACTCAGGAGGTAGAGCAGGTCGTCCACTAATCGGAAGATTGGCGGTTTGATTCCCGGCTCCTCCGGTCCGCATATCGTTGTGTCCTTGGACAAGATACTTAACCCCAAATTGCTCCTGATGGCTGTGCCATCAGTGTGTGAATGATTAGATTTCCTCTGATGGGCAGGTTGGGACCTTGCATGGTAGCCCCTCTATCCATTCAGCGTATGAATGTGTGTGAATGGGTGAATGTGATTCGTAGTGTAAAAAGCACTTTGAGTGGTCGGTTAAAACAAGTGTGGAGACTTGTCTGGTTTTGTGGGACTAAGTCTAGCCTATTCATGATCCCATTCTCCTGTTTATCATATTTATGAGGCTTATGATGTTTAGTTTCTCTTAGGGCCATAGAAATGTTGATTCAACTCTATGGGGATTTTTGAAGCTACGTGGTTTTGTAATGGATTTCATTATACCGAATGGTTATATTCTTAATATTAATATTCTCTCTCCCTTATGTATTTAAAACCTATTATATGATGTCTGATTAAAGTACAAGTCCAACTTTCTTATACTGCCTATTAGACAGAATTGCAGTGCCATCATAACATAGAAAAGAATCCTATGCTATGTGCACTTCACTTGGAGAACCTTCATTATATTACAGGTAAAGTTCCCCTTTTTATCTCTAAAAGAAAATATTTCCGCAACAGTTTCAACAGGAAAAGGTGATATTTCTGCTGTAAGCATATGAATGAATGTATAAAGATAATTTCACCAGATGCAATTGTCATAATTACAAAAATCAGACTATTGATAATTTCTCTTGTGACACGTGTGAAATGGCAATGGATGTGCTTTTGAGGAAACTATTTTAAAGTGAGCAGGAAATTGTCTTACCGTCTCATAGTCATACCACACGGCATCTGGGATGTATGCCCGCACCTTCACACCCTGCAGAAAACAAGACAAAAATATTTCTTCATACATGTGCATATATGAACAATAATCTAAATGCTTTTTGTTTTTTTACCACTAAGTACACCATTATATGCCTCTGATTTGTGGAGCAGACATCAAAAAGGTGTCAGCTTTTCATTTTGGGTGGAAGCATGCCTGTGTTTGATTTGTGTTTGCAGCCAGTAACACCTGTTTTAGCTCACTGCACCAATCCTGACACTTTAATCTTACAAGGCTAAGCATGAGGAGAGAAGCAGCTATAAGCTACATATAAATCCCTGTAATTTAATAACACATTAATAAGAAGATACAATGCTTACATCGAGCAAAGTTGTTTCAAAACTGACTATCTGGTATAACATTTCCACAAAGCCCTTGTGACATTTCAGTCTACAGTGCTATGATGCAACATATGATGGAAAAGGCCGCATCAAGTGACGACTGACAGGTGACAACCTTTGATGGCTTAAGGTGGTGGACAGACAGGAGCAATCAATAGCAGAGCACCATGCCTTTGATAGCGTTGTCACTTCCTTGCTCTTTCTGACAAGGCAGATCAGAGGGAGAGAGAAATAAACACAGAAGAACACACCGAAAGAAAAAGCGAACTACAGGTCCTTCTCGAAAAAGACAAAATTGTGAAATACACTATGTCAGCTGTGTAGGCCAGGGCTGTCCCCTAAAGGCACCAACATCTCGCTTCCTATCTCACTTTCTCGCTCTTCTCGGCAGCATGTCCTATTTTGTGGCCCTCTGAGGCCTGTCATTAGGAACGAGAGAGGGGTGACAGGAAGCTAAGAAAAAAATAAACAAGTAAAAACATCGGGAACAAAGGATGATTAAACAGAGGCAAATAAGAGCTACAAGTGACAGAAAAACAACCCAAAGCTACATGTAAAGAATAAGAATATTAATAAAACATATAGCCTTAATGGTCTGCTAAACAAATTAAATGACTTAACGTCCTCTTTGGGAGCCACATTCACAGTTTGAGGCAGATTACCTGTCACAACCGCTGCACAGCCTGTGGGATGACAGCCTGGGGAAATGGATGCTGCCCCTATACCTCGTTTTCTGGTGTCTGATTTGCTCGCGGCGCCTATCACTCACCCTGCTGACTAATGGGAAGGGACTGCAGGACTTAGCATGGCTGCTAACTGTGATTGAGAGGGACAAGGCATGAGGCCCGTATCCTCATTTAGAGTACTGAAGCTCTGTTAGCCATAAGGTACAATTTGATCAGGTGGGCCAAAGATTCATACTGGCAGAATGATCAGATGGTAGCTGAGGTAGATGAGAGGGGCAGAGAGCGGCACAGAGAGTGAGTGAGTGAGGGAGAGAGAGGGTGAAAGAGATATGGGATGAAATGAAATGGGATCACAGGGGTGACTTGACAGCAGCTGATTAAGAGAATGCAGATGAGATAAGGGAGCCAACGTTTGATGAAAGGGTGAGCTAAAAAGAAAAGGGAGTAATGGGCAAGAGGAGGGAATGTGGAAGCATGGATGAAGACCAGAGGGGATGACAGAGAGAGAGAGAGAGAGAGAGAGAGAGAGAGTCAGGAGATCTCCCCAGTTTATCACAAAGATCAAGGTTAAAGCATCTACTGATCTGAGTGATAGAGTTAGAGCATCATTAGAGAAAAGGAGAGGCAGGCAGACAGAGTGATAAATAGAGAGAGACAGAGAGAGATGAGAATAATGAAAAAGGAAAGTGAAGGTAGGATGTGAAGGGTTGTTAAAGATCAGTCTGTGACCCTACTCAAGTAGCTGACACTATCTCTGCATGCGGCCCTTCTCAGCCTGATCCATGTGTAACAGATAGCGGGCACTCTGTTCTCAGCGCCTGGCCTCACCCTGACTTAAATAACAGCACCGCTGCTCGCCAGCACCCTGCCACCACAAAAGATGAATATTCAGCCACATCAGATCTGTCATTTGGAAAGAATCCTTTTAAAGTGGCGCAGCAGAGGTCCAAAATGTTTCTAAAGCCTACACCACTGTGCTGAACTGCACTACTTTTCTACAGCAGTGAAAGCTTTCATGCCAAAACACAACAGTTTATTAAGATGATGTTATTTGCAAACATCACAGCAAAAAAAAAAAAAAAAAAAACAAATAAAAAAATGTCAATGTAATATGTAAAAGTAATAAAAATCACAAGTTATAGATAGTGAGTCAGACACCAAGACACAGCTTTAAAAATTAGTTTCTTTTTATAAGCCCTTATATAGACAGATCCAGATCTCTGCTAATTTGTAGCTATTTGGTATTTTTATTATGAGACATGAGTATGCACAAGTGGGAGGGAGGTTCAGTATGGAGTCTTGTCAGTATTGATCAAGCAGCATGGTGCATCTTTGGTGTTTTGCTTTGGTTTGGTTTAACCCAAATGGATGGGCACATGAACAACTGTTACTTAAAAGCTTACAAAATTTGTTTGTGGATGATATGTTGACTAAATTGATTTTTGGTTTGAACTCCCTCAAGCAAAGAATAAATAACTTGCATTTTTCAATCTAACTGTATACATGTGACTGTAGTGTGAATGACACTACATATAGAGCTGACAGTATGTGCCATAATGCATGGAGTGAGAATTGTATGGCTGAATACATGTCAGGGACTTGCTTTTGGATTCCCCCTGCAACCACACAGTTACAGGGGCAGTAACTGATACCAGCCCTTCAGACACACAATGATTCTGTTTCTAATGGCACTATGTTGTGCCTCTGGCCTTGGAAGGACCTGAAGTTGGTCCACTCCTGACTGCTATTTGATTCACAAACACCTGTAAAGTCACCTTATAGCCCTTCCCTTTCCCTATTCCTATTTCCCGAGCTTAAACCCTGAGGCACTGCAGCCATAAACCCTTCACTTCTTGTATTGGCTTGTATTATATTAGAAACTTTTCCACAACCACACTGATTGGAGTTACTTTATCCCCGGCCCCACTATGAATCCAATTCGCTTTCCACTATTCCGTAATTCACAAGAGGCCGTGCTAAATTGCTTATTAATCAGGCCACTTTGACATGACCGCAATCACTGCATATGCACACGTACACACGCACGTACAGACACGCACATATACACACACACAAACACAGGAAACACAGGTGCACGCACACAAACACGCACAAACACACGCATACACACTTCTATCTACACTTCTAATCTGCCAGTAATGAGGTCAGTGCTCTCATTAGAGCTGAGAGAAAAGAGGGAGGATATGAAAGAGAGAAGAACGAGGGATGAGAGGAGGGGAGGGCAACAAAGAAAATCCCATGTCATGTTTTCCCAGTGGAGGTCAGGGTGTGTGTGTGTATGACTGTGTGTGTGTGTGAGTAACTGATCATCCCATCTGCATCATCTGCAAGACACATTTCCATGTATACTATGTGTACTGCATTTGCATTTCTATATGTCCTGCATATGAGTATCTGTGTCTAGATGCAAGTACATTCTGCATACAAGTTTGTGCATTTGTATTTGTCCATATATGTATGCGTGTGTATTCTGGGAAATTTTTGTGTTGACTCACTGGGTCCAGTACAGGTGTGATGAGCAGGTGTTTTCCCCAAAGGAACTGGCGGTCCACTTCCCAGGTGGAGCTGTCAGAGTAGAACCTTGGGAGTGACAGAAAACAGTAAAAAATCAAGCGCATACAGTATACTACTAATACTTTACTTACTATGACTACTAATACTTATCTATGTATTGTCTATGACAACCTTTGGGGCAATGGACATATGTTAGTCTGCTAACCACTATTTTACCACAGTTTCCTTCCAAACTCACCATTCATAATTTATAACATCAATTCAAAATGTTTTAAATATCACCAGAGTGGAAAGAAAAACATACTGTAAAAGCTCATAATTTTGACTAAAGCTTAAAACCTATAATTTAGATGCAAGAAAATCAACCTGCATAACAGCCTCTCTCTTTCTCTTCTCTGTTCATCTCTGCTGTGGCCACAACAGGCATAACACTCCCGATGTGAATGAGTTCTCTTGCAACATCTTATTTAAGACTTCATCAGACAGTAAATGTCTTAATGTTTCCAAACATTACACTGCAGTTACACTACAGTTCATTACTGGATACATTTTTTTTTTCATTTGTTTTTGCCCAAATGTCTATAAAAAGTGTTAGAGAGGGGGATTTAACGTAGCAGAGAATATGAGGTAAGGAAAACAATGTTTTTATTAGTTCAAAATAGTCTGACATCCATTTCTAACTTCAACTGAATGATTCCAATACTAAATTATTTTCTTAATTCCTCAAAGAGAACTTGGCAGTTTGTTTACAATATTTCAAATGACTTACTCATGCATGACAGGACGTACAACAGTCTCCCCTGTGGTGTGGGCTTTGTAGAAGAGGGTGTAGAGGTAAGGCAGAAGTGTGTAACGTATCATCAGGTAGTGTTTAGAGCTCTCCACAAGGGTTGAGCCAGCGCCAAACACAGCTGGATCCTGGGGCTGGAGACAGAAAGATTGATTAAATTGATGGCGATGATGAATGAGGAGGATTAAAGATTTGTATTTTTTACACAGGTGGGAAAAAAAGAGAATGAGATGGCAGTATGAAAGAGAGAACTTGGTTGAGGGAAGGTTGAAATTGGAGGGAAAATTATCAAGACTTGAGAGGGAAAAAGGTGTTAAACATGTGGCGAGGAAGAGAGGAGAAGCCTCTTTTATGTCTTTTTTTAATATCAACAATTATATATTCATGATGAATAAGTGGACATGAACTTATTTCTAATGATTAGAATTTAAATTAACTTTACATAGGACTAATCTTAAAGCAGAGTTTGCAAAGACAATGAGCAAAAGAGAACTTGAGAGAACAAAATAAAGGGAAACAGTGTGTGAGAAAGAAACAGAAGTATGATTTAATTTCTATGATAGCAGAGAGTGAGAGGGTGATTAGCTGCTAACAGGCTGTGCTTCTCTCATCTGGCTAATCATTTATGCCCTCGGCACCTCTGAGAGTGTGATGAGAACTCTTTGTGTGTATGTGTGTGTGTGTGTGTTTGGACTGGCCTGCATGACCGTGTGATGAGAGCCATGGTATAGGGCAAAGCAAAGGTCACACATTAGCTGTCTCGTTTAGTGGAAATTGTACTTCAAATTCATCATCATCATCATGTCCCTGTCCTCCAGCAAATACAATCCCTCCTCCTCCAACTTCCAACACACTCACACACACACACACACACACACACACACACACCATTTCTTACTCAACCACCTCCCACCCCCACCCCCACCCAACTGCCCCTTCCCTAATTCAACACTGTGCTATTTTTGCAGCAGTGATGAGCATGGAAATGTCACATGAAGAATGTTATGAGAGCATCAATTTTCACGCTATTCAGTGCTGGGGACTGACTTTTCTCCCTAGTTATTTGTTGTCATCTACAATAACAGCACAGTATGTAATGTCAATATAAACACTAGGCTCAGTGGGTGCTTCTTCTGTGTGTCTGTCCGTGGTATTATGACTCTGATCTGACATATGGCATTCAAAGCTTAAGTGTGCTTGTTAAAGATAAACATATATATTACTCTTTCTTCATTATAATCTCACTTATTATTAGAATTGTTGAGAGTGAATTGTAGGATCAGGGCCATATTCACAGAACATCCTCAGGCTAGAAATAGCCTTTAGTTTAGTTAGTCGTAACTGGCTGAGTTAGGAAAAAATCCTAAAATTAGGGATGTCAGTCCTAACTTTAAGACTCCTAAGTTTGACAAGTTAAGTATCGTGTAGACAAGCTGTTAGTGACTATATATGTGACTATGAAATAGGTCTTATAAGTAGAATCACCTCAGCAAAACATGAAGATTAGCTAAGTCAACTGTAAAAAATATCACTATATCAATGTGCAGATAGTGTCTGATGTCAGAGATAGTCTACTTGACATGTCAATATTTTACGTTGTTTAATGTATACAGTTTGTGACCTAGTTTATAAAAACTATTGAAATCCATCCATCCATCCATTCATCTTTCCTTCTTTATTTCAATTTTATATAATTCAATTTAATTTTATCAAACTGTACTTTTTCACTTTTACTTTAATGTAATCAAATTTTAAGCAATTCTATTGTATTTCATTTAATTTCATTTAATTATTAATTTGAATTATTTTAATCTATTATATCCAAGTTTATAATCTTTCATTTCATATAATACGTTTCAACCAACTAATGAGCTATAATTAGCCAGCTAGCTACAGCTGATAAAATCTCCTAGCGACAGTTGTCATTTCAGCTGGGAAAATTTACAGTCACCACACAGAAATGAAAAGCCTGCTTTTGTCTACTACTGTCTGAAAACAAGGACCCATTGTTTTGAAAATTTTTACCAAATTTTAGTATAAATATGCCCCGTTATCATTATAAAATGCATATGTACTGTACAAGCACAGAAATACTGACAGGCATGCTGTAGCAACAGAAACTAATGTGGGGTAATGTTTCAATACCCACGGCAGCTATAATAATTTTCATCAGCCAACATTCCTAGTATTAAACCCAAAATCAGAGGTCCCACTGCTCCCGTTTTGTAACACAGTTGTGCTAGTGCAGGTAGGATGACAATATCCATGGCTACTGAAAGAAGTTTATATTTTTACACACTTGGAGTTTATGGCAGCCATGCAATGTTATGAAATGAAGGGTATACCCTGCAGCGCTTCAGACCAAACAATGGCTGTGTGATACATACATCTAAAACTGACAGTCTAATATAAGAATGGTAGAATAAAATGTCTTTACAGTACCTTGAAGCCCTGAGCATTGTGGTTCCGGCTGAAGGGATAGAAAGCTCCCACCTGCATCCAGCGACGACATAACTCTTCACTGGAGTCGTCAAAGAATCCACAGATGTCAGCTCCGATCTGAAACACATGAAGTGACGACAGCTTGACAATAGCCAGAACTTACAGAAAAATATATTTCTGCCATGTCTTAAATGTCAAATTCAGTGTACGGTATCATACAGCATACCATTTGACAAACTCTGAGAAAATATGATGTTGTGTATTCCAGTAGGAGATTCAGTAACAATTTATATGAAAGCCGTGTCTATAATACATTATAAACATACTTATAATGTGTTCTAATCTGCTTATAGGACTGTATAATTATAGTTATAAGCACTCATGAACATTTATAATGCTTTATAACAATAATCCTAATGCATTAATATCACTGTTGTGATGCATCAGAATGTGATTATAGGTTGTGTCAAATTGGAGTACTCAATATCTGTTATGACCCATTAAACATATAAATTCATTTCACAACGTTTTGTGTGTTGTTGTTGCATAGTGTCATGGTGCAGGCCCTTGACTTCTGGAGAATTATGATTACAGATGACTGGATGTGCTGGCCCTTGGCCCACAGCTTAATTCTTTGACTGACTGGTTAGCATAGCCGTCTGTGGTCTGGGACACTGGACACTGAGACCCTCCTTCACCACACGTAGATTTAATGAAATTTTTCTCACTTTACTTAAAGCACTCAATGACCACTTAGAGTAACTTATAATCACATTATAATGCACTATAAAATGATTATAATGTATTACACCTATGAGAATTATAATACACTGTGATCCTTGCAAAAAAAGCGAGTGACTTGCAATTATGAAGTATTATGATACTTAACCTTTTAAGTCATTATAAAATGCATTGTAATGTGTTATGATTATTGTTATAAAGCATTATGAATATTTATGAGTGCTTATAACAATGATTATACAGTGTTATAGGCAGATCAGAACTCATTTATAAGTCTGTTTATAATGCATTATAGACATGGGCTTCATAGAAAGTGCTACTGGAAATTGTATGTAATGAAATAAAATAGCTCTATATTATACGTATGGCATTCCAGGCACCCTCAGAAAGGAAACAAGGAACTGAATCTGAAGTCAACAAATCTCCTTCAGCAGTAAAAAAGTGGCATCGATGTGATAACTGGCCACATGTCTTTTAAAATGCCTTTCTTGATGTTGGTTCAATTCAGTCAAGATTTATTGGCAGACAGTAGATGCGGGCAGTGATCTTTATTTACATTAATTACACAATGGAGTCCAAGAAAGAGACTTCAGTCAAAGGCCAGTCCACAGAGACTGCTTGCTTTCTATTGTTTACTACTGGCCACATTTTACAACAGAGTCAATGGGAGGGAATCGATCCAAATCCCATTTCCCCTACTCTCTTACGCTCTCTCTCTCTCTCAGTGTGTGTGTTTGTGTGCGTGTGTGTGTACTGAAGAACCTAAAATCTGCTTGACACAGTCCCACCAGGATGCAGTTGGCATCTATACGACCACCTGAAGCGCACAGCTGGAGGAGCGTGTGTGTGTGTATGTGTGTGTGTGCGTGCGTTTGTGTGTGTTTGACTCCCTGTTGTATTCTTACTGCTGTTTGCAGTCTGCGCAGTTCAGATACACACATAGTACACAGTGCTGACAGCACTTGGGTACTGACTAGGAGTGTGTTGGAGTTTATGCGTTTGAACGTAATGCTGTTGTGGCAAAAAGAACCAGTGTTCTTCCAGACATTTTAATGGATCTCATTCCAGACACACTTTCTCTTGCCTGCCCCTCTGTCTTTATGCCTACGCCTGAACATAGATCTCAATTAGCAGCTAAATGCTCTTTAAAAAGGCAAGAGAGAAACTTTCAAATGCCAGAACTGCATGTTACCTAAACTGAAACAAATATTAAGAACTATGACGGGCTCAAGCTAACTTTCTAAGATATGTTACAGTATGCTTTTGCACGATACAACAGTATTTCTCTCTCTTGAGGAAGAAGAATCTGAGCCTCAAGTCAAATGTGCGTGTGTCAGTGGATATTTGCTAAAAGATTAACTACACTGTTAGAGCTACATGTTGAACTCTTGGAATGCTCTTGGAGTTTTTTTTCTTTTCCCCAGATTCATTCATCAAGTGTTTTATGCCTTTTAAAAAAATACAGATAACACTTTTCTAGAAAACTACAACAGTCCAAATTAAAATTTTAACACTGAATGCTATGGTGAGATAATTACATATGTAGCTCAGAGGAGAAAAATTGCTCAGTAAAAATTGAAAAGATTAGTTCTTGCAACCTCGTTCAGCCTTGTGATGGGAACCTGGTAGTTTTCTCCTGTCATACCACAGGGAAACTCACATACTTTAAGTATATGAAGAACAGTGTTTGCCCTTGTATGAAGGTTTGCTACTCACATAGGGTATCCCAAACAACCCAAACTCTAGCATGCCAGGGATGGCCCATTTTATGTCGTTCCAGTTGGCAGCATTATCCCCCAGCCAGTGACCCGAATATTTCCCCACACCTGGGAAGGAGGAGCGGGTCAACATCAGGGTACGGTTTCCTGCAAACACGCGCTGCAGAGCTCTGTGGCATGGAGGGAGAGGTAGCAAGGAGAGAAGTAGAACAAGGGAGGGAGAGAGAGAGAGAGAAAGAGAAAGGTCATTAAGATAAAAAGGACATGGGGAAAGAAAGAGTGAGGGATACTCAAACAGTACAAGAGAGAAACACATACAGTATGAAACACACACACAAACTCTTAGAATGGAGCAAGATAGAGAGATATTAGATGGGGACAAAGCCAGAGCTAGTAGTACTTTTCCTTTGTTGTACATTATTATTTTGTTTGATGGGGGAAATCGAAACAACATTGATTTCCATGACAATACAAAGCCCTGATGATGTTTACAAAATGTGTCTCCTGCCAATAATACATTTTAATTAGTGGATGGAGGGAGAAAAAGAAGGAGGGAGTGAGAGAGGAGACAAAAGAAAGATGAGCTAGCTTTAATACGAAAGGAGTGACTCAGCAAATCGACTTCAGAAGGCTTTGTGATTGTGTGCGCGTGCGTGCGTGTGTGTGTGCGAGTAGTATGTTGTCCTTCATGCATACATTTTGTGTGTCTTTGTGCATCTGTGTGTGTATGTGTACTCTGTGGTTGGTACAGGCAATAATGTACCTCTACATTGATTTTGCAGTCAGTGTATGTTTTCTACAATTAACACTTAAGCTCCACTGACAGATGTTCACAGTTTTGGGGAATGTGAAAATGGTTAATATGACTAAAATAGAGCAACTGCAATTTAGACTATCTATACATACATTTCCGTCTAGCTTATTACTAAAAAGTAATAATAATATACAGTGAATGTCTACATGTAAAAAATATGGATGTGAAAAGCCTTTCTTTATTCATGCATCCAAGTTGATGCATGAATAAAGATGATGGGATATCTTGTAGCCAAATGTGAAGGCAATCTTTTCAATTTTACTTTTTGTATTAAAAAAAAGAAAGAAAAATTAAAAACCGTGAGACCACAATGCCATAATAACATCATTGTCAAGGAAACTCTTCTTCCACTGCAGACAGTGAGGCTACATTCAGGGAAACAAAGGTATTTTCTAAAAGGTTACAGTGGCATTTTATTCAAATGCAAGGATTTCATTGGCATCTGAGGTACACCGAAAGCTTATGGCAGTGATGAATTAGCATAAAATAGCTGCAGAATATCATAATATACAGAAGACTTAATTGTTAGAGAAGTTTAAAAAGGTGAATGAACCCTTGTGAGATATTGTTTATAATCTACAGTGATACATTTTGAGAATTTTCTTGCTCAGGCATCATCTTTGCTACTTTTTGACTTATAACCTCAATATGTCTCTGCATCAAGGGGTGTGCATTGCATTTGTTTAGTTTTACGGGGTGTTATTTTCCAACAGCCTAAAACCCATTAGCGCAGGTGTGTGCTGCTTTCTAATTGATGCAATTTCCCATACCATCACCATTAGTGCATATTAGAATTCTGGCAACTGAGGCCAACTTTGGCCCGGTGTAAAATGACTAGCTGAGAGCGAAGAGACCATAGAATTTTCTATTCTGAGATATATATGACTTCCTCAAAAAAAGTAACATGCCTGTCTTTATAGCCTCTGAAGGACAAATCAGATCTGTTCTGGTAGACTCCTCTGCTCCCCTTTTCAAATTGCTCTGTGGTTGCTTGTGATTTTGTAATGGAGATAAATATTGGCTATCTGAATACCCACCTGTACATAAGTCAGCCAGACTTGTGTCTCACACTTTATGTAACTTAAAGGAGAAGTGTGCTGATTTTACACATTGAAATCTGTTTACAAGTATCGGAGAGTACTACTTCATATGTGGAAAAAGTTGCATAAAGCTGATGTGGCTCTAGAGTCTGATAAATTGCATCAAGTGATGTCACTTGATGCAAGTGTTGGTTGGGCCTACAGGTTTGAAAATAGAATAAAAATAAAAATAAAAATCAGAGTTTGTGAAGAAAGAAATAAGTGAGTTTACTAGTAGCCCACTTCTCATCTCTGCATGAGGCTAGTAGGTCGAGGCCAGCCCCTACTAGCATAACACACCCAAATCTCTGACCGAGCTGTCAGCAGTTAATGAACATTGTGAGTAATGTAGTCACCATGATTTAACAAGGAATTAGAATTTGTGGAATAAAAAACAATATCTCTGATTCTGCTGCACCAAATACTTATTTTTTAAACACATCATTATGAGTTTGACAGTGTACTAGAAGTGCAATGCTAAATTGCACTTTTTTAATGAGCTTTACCTCCATTAGCATAACTTGAACATAAAATATACCAAAAACATGCACTTCCACCTGCATGCATGATGTATGGCATTATGCATACGCAGACTGCAAGGTTTTATAGGTGTAACAGGCCAAATGTTTGTAGCTACTAGTTTGCACCCAAACTTTGCAATTTCCATATATCAATGATTATAGCCTACTCATATTGATGCCTCTCTGTAGGTTTTTGTAAGTAATGGGTCTCTAAACTGTTTCAGTGTCAGACCCAGATGAGAAATTCATTCACTCACCCTGGGAGTCGGGCTCATTAAAACATTTTCTGCACTTATCACATGGGATCCAAGTTGCAATTGGTCTGCAGGGTCACAGGCTATAATTCAAAGGAGGGCATTTGCACAGCACAGAACTGACAGATTTCTCTGTTGCACTTTTACATGTCAGCTCCATAACTGTTCCGTGGACATTGCTCAATGACCTGTGATTCTACAGCGCTTGATTTTAAAGACTTTGTTTCTTATACTATATTTTGAGTCTCCCAGTGCCTCATTGCTCTGAAGGGGTGGCAGCAATTTGGCCTCTATAGCAAAAGCTGGCCAAACTCCTTCTATCATTGATTCTGAATGCACTTACTTTTCAGTAGCCAGCACCATGGAGTAGCCATAGAGGCTGTGGACATCATAATGGTTCCCCCAGGCCTGCTTGGCATCCATACACAGAGTCTTACTGTACATCACCTCATCCAGAATCTCTGGGGGAGAGAGAAGATGAAGGAGGCGAAGAGATGGGGTAAGGTGAGAGGAAGTATGGAATGAATACAAAATATAGGATGCAGTGGTGGAAGGAGAGTGATGAAAGAAAAAAAAAGAGGAAGGGATGGAACAAAAAATGAGAAAGACATTGATATATACTGCAATAGGAAGTGGGGACAATGAGGAAATGAGAGACAGAAAGAGCAATGGAAAAAGAGGATGACTAAGGAGGATAGCAATAAAAAGGTGGCATCAGGGGAGCATGCCTTTTCCAGTTATGATCATCCTGTCTGGGAAACAGTCAGAATAAAAGACATGGCAGAAGAGTCATTTTCAAAATTCTTCACCAGGGACCGACTATTTTAGATGAGTTTTTCTCTGGACCTGAACTTACTTTATGAGCTATTGTGTCTAATTCATCAAGTTGTGCAAGCTACAAGCCTGTACCATCTTCTGATTCTTTATACTGCAGTAACCTATGAGTAGAATGTCATAAACTGTATATTTATAGCTGTTTTTGTAAGCAAGCGGGAAATAACAATGCTGTCAATGACAAAGTTCTGAGACTCAACCCTGGTAGAGCTGAAGAACACAGCAGAAATTCAACGTGTTATGGATATTAAAACATTATAATAGCAACCAGTATGTAAAATGTTTACTTGTGAACATGAAAAATGATGCATCTTACTTGGAGTGTAGGGAGGGTAGTTGAGGTTGTTATCAGCACAGCCCTTATTTGATCCTTTCTTGAAATTAGCCACTTCATTCATGTCCTGCAAGGTGTATGTTTGTAAAACAGTTAATCCATCATCTTATCTAATCATTACTGTACAATTATTTATGAAATGCTACAATAAAATGTGAGAACGTGCTGAAATGGGGGATTTATTTGCTTCCAACATATCTATTTTCTTCCTGTTAAACATTAGGAAAGTGATCTGGGTTGAAGTAAATATTGCAAGCAGCCTGACTAATGAGTGAGCCAAAACCAAGTTTTCAGCTGAGGAATCATTAACAGCATAATAGGAATTTCAGCTTGTTTTTGTGTTCGCCTTGTATGTGGTGCTCTTTATTGGCCTCACTGTTCATTCCACAGCGAAGTCACCAAAAATTACAAAAATTTAAGCTCACTGCCCCTGTGTGCATGTAATTGGTTATGGAATAATATTACTTTCAAAATTGCCAGTTAGTGAATACAGATGTTTATTTAATCTATTTAAATGTGACTTACAATCCAGAGGGCATCGTGTTTGATCTCCCTGGAGAATCGTTCGTACTCATCAACCCACCAGTCAATGCAGCTTTGGCTAGTGTAGTCTGGGAATACAGTCTCTCCTGGCCACACCTGAGATAGAGAGAGAGAGAGAGAGAGAGAATGAGATGTTGTGTGTTTTCAAGCGCACTCTTTTGGAATAAAACTGAGAATGTTTTGCATTACTTATAGTATATATTTCAGATTTTGTTTTGGCAAAGCACAATGCTACACTCTTTTTGACAGGACTTCATTAAATATTCTAGTTTTTTTATCCTTGTATTGCAGTTTTAAAAAACATCTGCAACATGTCTGAGCAACTGAGCGCGAAGCTAGCCTCCACAATACTGTTCATGTAAACAACATGATGGAGCATGATCAGCTAAGATGGTGTAGGCGTAGCGAGCTCCACAAAAGCAAAAGTAGGCCTATATGGAAATGTCAGAGAAACAGCTTAGAGATGTGGAAATGACAAAGAAAAAAGAACAGAAGAGAGATGAAGTGAGGGAGGGGGTGGGATTGATGAGAGGGAGATGGCAAAGGAGAACTGGGATAGAGAGACAGACGAGTTGAGGAAGAGAACAGAGGAGAGGAGAAATCGATAATGCAATAGAAATCTCTAGACGTGACTGTGTGTTAGGAGTCGTCCTTAATGACATGTATTGAGAAAAATGATTAATCCACAGAGAAAGGTGGAGATTTTGTGTGTGCATGTGTGTGTGTGTGAGTGTGCATTTCTGTGTGTCAACCCTTCTGTAGAGCACAGTAGATATTAAATCTCAAGGTTGCTCCACTCTAGCTATCTTTTACCTTTACTTCCACTGCCAATAACTTTACAACCCAGTTTGTAGCAAAGACATGAATCATGCTTATGTACGCTCACGTGCGCACATGGGCGCGCACGCACACACACATAAAGATTTATAGGCAGATGTTTTTGGCAGGTGGTCAGAACTCCAAGGTCAGAGCTTATTGATAGTCCCTCGCAGTTGCCATCTTTCTTTTTCCGGTCATTTCTTATTTTAACTCTAGATATTGTCTCTCTGACGTCTCCAGCTGCTTACTACTACCGACACCCCTGTAAACACTCAACAAATCTGTTGGCACTTGTAGCTGCATATCTCACTCTATCTTTATGTCTATTTGTATGTTTTTATGCTCTCCTATCAGTCTCTGTCATTACCTGTCTCTCTTCGTCTGTCTCTCTTTTCGTCTATCAGTCTGCCTGCCTCTGCTCCAGAGTGTTTTTCTACCTTCCACTTTGTCTGTCCCCTTTTGTCTTTACTTGATAATGTAGTTTTGTCTCTTGTCTCTCACTGTGGGTAACTATCTGTTTACCTTCTTGTCACTCTATGACTCTACGACAGCCAGTCTGTCTCCCTGTACATTTCTCTGTAATCTATTATTTGTGTCTGCCTGTCTGCCTGCACCTGCCTTTTCCTCTGCTCATGTTTCTGTCTGTCATTCCGACCTTTAAACCCACGTAGACTCCCTTCTCCCCCTGCTGCTTTGTTTACTCCCATCCATTTTTGTGCTCTGAACAGAAATGTTCATATGTGTGAGTGAGGTCCTGATATGATTTTACTCGCGTGCTGGAACATACAGGCCATGAGGAAAAGCTTTTATCCTTATCTTTGTGGGCAATTAACTGTCTTAAAAGCAGAATAAATACCAGCCTGTCGCTGTATCTCCTTTACCACTGACACAGCTACCGCAAAGGTCGATTTGCAAAGAATCCACTGTTTTCATAACCAGGACACATACATTCATATGGAAATAAACTAGAATCAATTATAATCACACACACATGCGTGCACAGACATAAAACACAAACAACCAAGAATAGCTTCTCATTTTCAGAAACGGATACACATAGATGCACACACAGACTTTTTTTAATCTCTCTCTCTGTCTCTCACAGATACACACACACTCGCACAGCTAATCTGTGATGCAGTGATGCAGAACATTTTAAGATTAAACACTAATGCTGAATCAATGCATATGTTTGACCTGTTATAAACAGCATGAAAAAGCGATTAGCAGAGGGACTGGGCCTAATCATGTGCATAATCAAAAGCAACACTATAAAAGCATGGGAGCAACAGACTTTTACCCCCACCTCCACCTTTCACTGCAGCGGAGAGCTTTTTGGCTGGACTGCAGGGACCAGCCCTATAAACACGAATCTCTGTGCCATGGTGTAACTTCATCACTTGCCTCGACCAGCTGTCAGACAAGAGTCTAATTGCTGTCTTGCGGACTTAGACGACACACCCACTTCACTACACGACACCCACCCACCACATATATTCATGCTTATGTTGCATGACATATTGTATAATCCAAGGGTTGAACAGACAACACCATAGACTGTATAAAAATAATGGATATAGCCCCCGTGACGTCACACATTGGTTAGTGGACTCGCACTTTGAAGCCTCAAGTTTGGCATTTTGACCGTTGCCATCTTGGATTTTTGGAAGTGCTGAGAAATGACCATATTTAAATGAGAGTGTGGTGCTGACCCTAATGCTAGCTGCTAGCTTAGTTAGCACAGTGCATTTACAGTCTATGGTTAACTGTGATAATGCTAATGCTAATGCTAATTTTCGCTAGCAAAAAATGAGCTTGAGACAGTTAAAACAAAATGTAATTACCGGAAAAACTGAACATCTGACTCCTTAGAGGGTCTTTTAGTACAACCAAATGCTGAACAAGACATTCTATGCAACCAAAATGTTACAATGAACATTCATAAACTGAAAACACACTGAAACATGTGCCAAAAACAAAATTACTTAATAATTAATTAAACCGCAATTTTAAAGTGGAATTAATCCAAGGATTCATTTCTACTCTGTGCACTCTGGAGTGTCTGCATACCACTGTTACACATCTTAATGCAAGTCCAGTGAAAACAACCTTAACCAACCTAACTTATTTACCTCTTTACATAGGCCTACATTGCTATTTTACATATTGATTAGCTGTGACGCAACTTATCCTAGAGCAAAATTGGCCCAAGTTGGTTTAAGAATACAGTTTAGGGACTCAAACTGACTGAATATATTTTTTTACCACGTTATTCTCAGCAAAATCCAGATGCTTAAAATGCATAAAACTCCCAACAGTTTCTGCTAAGCTAGAACTGGTGCCTCTGGCAATAATCATGCCATGATAAGGTTGTTTAAATTATGTTGGTTGCCAATTGTAATGCCAAGTGCAACAGTGAGTGGGCTTCTATGCCTTATACCATTGGAATTTAAATGAATATACTAACACCCCTCTTAAACTTAACATCTGTGTTTAACCGGTGCTTCCACATTAAACACAGGTTAATCATGAGGTTAACCCATGACTCAACCTGATGACCTGAATATCACTAGCAGGATTCGTAGGATGAGGGCTTGGTGTAAAAGGAGAGAACTCTTTGCTTGAATGGAGATAAGAACCTAATTAAGAGGCCACTAAGTGTATTGTTTCATTTGTTTGCAGTTCTATCTCACACACAAATACATCTCACCTCTCCTAATAGAGGAGTTTTCCCATCTGATTCGGTGACCCAGGCGTTCTTCTCAGTCCCACGGTCATAGGACTCATATGGAGCATTCCCTACCCTCTTACTGGTGGCTACTGCTGGATCCTGGGGGACAAAGGAATACACTCATAAGAATATAAAAGAATAGAAATGCTATTACAAATAAACTTTTGCTGAAGAACAGCAATTTGGTGTAGACTGACTTACAAAACATAAAAACATAATTTGGGTTCATTTTTCAGTGACACATCATAGCATTGCAACATTCTGAGGTTTTTGTCAGAAACTATAAAGCAAACTAGCAGTAGTGTTTGGACTCTCACAGGGTAAGCTGATCATTAATAGAATCAGTGATTGGACATGGAGTTTACTTTTATACAGCAGCAAGCTCCTATAGTTAAAAAAATGTTCTGTTGTCAAGCTTCATTATAGCTGAAATGTATCAACCCAACATCACAGCATCAACATTTGGCTTGTAATACAAATATAAGAACACTACCAAACAACCCAGAATTGCAAGGTATATTGCAACAGCTGTTTTGTAGTAGCACTGGTTGTTTAAAGGTGATTTTGTTTTTGTTAATGCATCAAATAGTTAACATGCTTCATTGACAATGCGGTCTTTCTTACCAGGATGAGGATGTATCTCTGTCCCTTCTCATGAAGGTAGTCAGCAAACTGAGGCAGCTCGCTGAACTTGACTTTGTCATAGGTGAAATCTTTCTTATCCTCCATGTAGTCTATGTCAGTGTACTGAATGTCCTGTAAAAGGAGAAACATGCTTAAGTAGGGGAGTTACATGTACATGAGGTTCCAAATTACTGCCAAAATAGCTATTACTATCATATAGTTTAAAGGTAAAAAGAATTCCAAACTCAAAAATTTGACCACAAAAAAGTCCTATTCTTGCTTTGAGACTATTTTTTTTTAAATACTATATCCTATATGAATAACTTAATGAGTTTATTTCAATTGGGTGAGATTTCATTAGATATTCAAAACATAATTGGAGATGCTGGCATGCTGGCATGCTCCATGTATTAAAATAATATTTATATCTTGCATGAGTGCAATTTATACAAAATTACTCTTAATACCTCTTAAATGTACCCACTCATGCTTCTGCCTCTGTGCATAACTTCCACTCAAAATTCAGTATCTTCAATAAGACTTGAATGCATCATCATTACAGAGTATATTCCCATTCCACCATCGCTTATAAACAAACTATTAAGCATTAGTACTGTGAGTAGAACTGAAAAAAAGACACAAAACAAAACAAACTTGTTTGATTTAACTGCTAGCTTGTCTGTTCACCTGCCTTTGCTTTTTCAGACCTGATGTGAGTGCAAACAACTCGGCTAATGTGCTGCTAAACCTTGGGAGGACAATGGGAATGTTAACACGTTCTTTCGTTTTTTTTGCAGGGGTGTGACTTTATGCTCACTCTCTGTCTGTCTGTTGTCTGCCAAAATCTACTTCATATTGATAGAGCAGATGGTTTGGATGGCTCTGCCAGATCCTTCCTCTAATGGTAATCAGCTCCAGACATATTAGGCAGAATGTGATAATGCCCTCTGTGGTCTACCTAATGGTTATCAAATATGTCCCTGAGTACAGCAGGAGAGGAAGCAGCTGCATCCTAATGCCTTTTGGATATCAAAGAGAGATTGGAGATTATCAGAGGGAAATATTGAGATGGGTTGGAAATTTGTTTGCATTTGATCTTTAGATAAGACAGAGTTCAAACTGTGTCCTTGATTGGTGCTGCCATTGCTGAGTTTTTTTTTTTTTTATGGTTGAAGTGTTTTATAGGGACATAGTGTATAAAGATTAGGATTATGAGTTTACTTTGGTAATTATGGAATAAAAAATACATGAAACATCAGCGCTCGTATGGAAAGGACTTCTTACTGTTACTGTTAGCAGGCTGAGACGGAGATAAGCTGTGAGGCTCATTCGCAAGAAAATGTCAACCAGAACTGTTATTTATCAAGTGTCTCAGAGGGGAAGAGGTGTTGGAGTAGTTTTAACATTCAGATCAGGATGAATGAGATAATGAAAGGAACTCGGTCGATTGATCTTTGATCAACACTAACATTCAGTGATGCTTGAAAAATAGTGGTCCCGGGATTGAACCTATAGAGCCCAGAAGACTCTCCATTATTTGACAGAAAGCTGGATTACCCCGTCTAAGCTAAAGGCCATCCCTATCACTCTGACTGTCTGTCGAACTCCTGCTTCAACCTTCATATCACGTCTCCGCAGATAGTGTAGTGGTTAAGGCTCTTGCCTCTGGAGCCACACAGTAGTGCATGAGTGGTTCAAATTTAACAAGGGGTGCACAAGGTGAAGTATCAACTCCCCTCACCCCCTGACCAATCCCCCCCCCCCCCAATAAAAAAAGCTATACAGCTGGTGGCAGCTAAAGAAATCCCCCTCAGCACATATCCTGTATTATCACTGTTGGTCTTTGAAATGCATATTATCTCGTAAGAAAAGGAAAACCTTGCAACCTCCCTTAACAGTCTCTCAACATTTGACATCTCAGGTCAAACTCAAAGACCTGCCTCTGCTCTGCCCCCAGCTTCCACTTCTTGCTTTGCAAAGAAAATCAGTGATTCAAATGGAGAATACCTACCAATATCAATAGAAAAACATGTTTTTTTTTCCAGACTTTACAGTAAATGATTGATAAAGGTCTCAGGCTTCTGATACTTTCGGTGGACTTTGCCATAGTCTCTCAGTAATAGATTGCCTATTTCTCTTTGTCATGGCATCAGGTCCTTGTGAATGGAGAACTTGCAGTCCAACCTTACACCTAGTCTGGGTTTATTTTTCATTTTTATTGTGATAATAAACACAGTGCAAACAAAATGTGATAAGAATTTATATGCTCAAGTTTTAAAACATGAGATAGTGAGCGTGCAAGTGCCAAACACGTGAGGGTATTTATGCACCTGAAATCCTGAAAATCCTTAATATATCATAAATATTTATGTCACATTTGAAAAATTTGTAAAAAAAACAATTGTTACGCATTTTTATCACAAGAATATGAGCAAAAAATCATAGACTGGGATAGGGGCAGCAATAGTTTTGATAGCGATTTTAGATAGATTTGTCAGACATACTGCATATTGAAAACCTGAAAAATAAACAGAAAAAGAAAGACAATCGAGCACACAGGTTCTTACATATGGGAGGCCCACAGCACGATTCCTCTCCACAGTTTTCTTGACCTCATTCAGGCTGCCGTAGTCCCATCGAGAAAGCTGGAAACCCAGTGACCAGTATGGAGGAATGACAGGCCTGCCAATGAGCTGGACAACATAATTGGACATAGTTTAAATGCATTTGCGGTGCCAAGGCAACTCTCAAACCACAGCACAAGAGACTCACCCACAAAACATACCCTGTATATTTTGTTGCCTTTAGAAAATCACAAGCAATTATGTGCACCTCACCTCAAGGAACTCCTGCACCACTTGTTCTGGTGTGTCTCCAAAAAGAATATAGAAGTCAAGGACTCCTCCAATCGTTCTGTAGGTCACAGCTGGGGCGGGCTGCAAAATCACCTCTAAAAACAGACACAGAAGGTAGACACACTGAAAACTCTACTATTCTTAACTGTATATCATAACCTAAAAATGCCCTCTCAAACAACTGTGAACTAGCAATACCCCCTCCTTTTTGTGAATTTTCCTCATGTTTTTTATTCTTTCATTCATTCGGTCCAAGAACACACACAAAAACAAACAAACTCACATTATATATGTATCAGTCAAGACTAGCTGGAACAAAAAGCTCTTATGTGAGAAGACTATAGACATGAGCAATAGAAACATGTCAGCGGGCATTCACCTTGCTTTCAGTCATCCCCTTCATAGAGACATTCATAAAACAGTCATGCAATATTCTCTTTGATTTGTCAGCACAGTTTTTTGATTGAGGCAATAGTAGATCCATTTATGTTAGGAAGATAGGGCATAACTGATGGTTCATGTGCCCTTGAACCATTTTGAAGTTTTTTTTTCTTTGTTTTTTTTCTGATGTCCAGGTTGCCTGTGCTTGTGTATGCATATCTACATGAGTATCATACTGTATGATCATGTAATTGTAGAGCAAAATACAGTATGTATTGACAGTATGTATTGACCCTAATTTTTTAAACACATTGCTGCCTTTTCAGTGTATGTGTGTGTGTATGTGTGTGTTTATCTTTACCCATAGCATTGCTTTGTGTGTGTTTATCTTTACCCATAGCATTGCTGTTCATTAGGAAGACCCCAAATGACTTTCCACTCTCATCTTCCAGACAGAGGAAGAAGGGATAGTGTCCATAGAGGTTATGTGTTCCCTGCAGGGAAGGCAGAGAGACAGACGGATGAAGGGATGTGGGGAAGAGGTGTGAGGCACAGGAGGGAAGTGGAAGACTCATTGAAGCTGAGGGGGTGACTTCACCACCTAATCAGCTTATAAGACATTCAATTATAAGCCCTTTGGGAAGGAGAATACACATGTAGGGAGCACACACGTAAACATGTCATGTACACACACACACACACACACACACACACACACACACACACACACACACACACACACACACACACACATCCTGGCTAGACTTGTCAGCTGTAAGCCTTGGAGCACATATGTCAACAGTCACCGAAAAAACATGAACACAGACATGAAATACTGTGTTGCATTCCAGGGATTGACATATGTATTTGTAGATGCAGCAAGAGTATAGACTGTATAGACTGAATGTGCACTGTATTTATCAATCTGTACATGTGTAGGTTTATGTACGTACATGAACAATTGTGTCTCAAACCTACTTCAAAAAGTGGAAATACCTACAGTACCAGTCAAAAGTTGGGACACATCGTCCCATTCACTTCAATGAGAAGCGTGTACAAACTTTTGACTGGTACTGTAGGTAATAATGACATCAATCAGCTGACTGGTTAGGTTTTATAAAACTATCTGAAAAAACAAATTTGTTGCCTTAAGATTGTTTTAGCAGTGTGTGCGAGTGTTTGTTGTATATGTGTGATCTTCCTCACCCCATTAGGAAAAGCATCTCTGGTGAAGATAGGCCAGGTTTTCCAGTTTGTGTCATGGCGATACTGTCTATGCACATGCTCTCCCAGGCCATAAATATTATGGGATGGGAGCTTAGCAGACAGCTGTAGGTACTGGTCTGCAAACACCAGTGGAGCCATCGTAGTGTCAAACCTGAATGTATTTGGTTTAAAAAAAAAAAAAAAAAAAAAGAAAAAGAAAAAGGAAGAACAGGAGACAAAAACAAAAGAACAGGTCATCACTTGGAGGTGAGAGGATGAACTGATGCGAGAGAGAGACCAAAGTGATGTGGGAAAGAGAGGGACGAGGTGAGAGAGAAAATGTGAGAGACAAAGAGGAAGTAAGACAGAAAGTGAGAGTGAGATGCAGCGAGAGGAGATAGTGGGAGTGGGAACAAGATAGGGATGTGTGGAGGAGTTGAGCTGTAGAAAGAAAAACCAGGGAGAAGACAGACCATCCAATCAAGCTCTAATAAGGCCTCTGGGTGGCATTTCTCTAGCCTTCAAAACAAGACATACACTGGTAGTTGAAATACTAAACCTGCTCTAGCGGCAAACAGCTGACAAAACAAAGATATAGAGACAAAATATACAAGTAGCAGTTAAAAATACAGTGCAAATACTAACTTACAAATTAATGGACCCACAGAAAGGCTAATACCCAAACAAACTGCAACACAGGATTAGTCTTTAATCAGTCAATATACCCAGTAGTCTTCAATCATATGACATTGCGTAAGTTGTTGTTGTCAGTCAGACCCAATAAGATGACTGGGAGGAGCTTCATGTGTAGTCAGTGAACATGTCTATTTACAAGTAGCCTTTATGGCAAGAAGAGAATGCCCACACACCAGCCAGACAGGTCAAAGAGCAGAGTGATTATAAGTATCATTACTCAGTGAGCACACACTCACATGCTCTTTCCATTAATAAAACTTTGGATATCTGGGGACTGATAGCATCATATTCATTTAATTATGACCTAATGCAGGTTTTTTGGCATTAGAAGTAAATATTTAAACCTGATTATCACTCTGATGTGTGGGCTTCCTAGTGTTCATGTTCTTGATCATGTGATGATAAAGATATTATCAAGTAGTTATAAAAATCATGAAACATTAGTTGTGATATTTCCCATGATAAGAATGAAATATGACAGCTTGGAGTCAGTAACAAGCCTGACAGCTCATTTTCAGTCTGAATATTACAGGATTCTGGTGGAACAGCAGAAAATTTAAAACATTACAGTTTCAAAATTAAATGTAACTGCGCCAAAAAAAAAAAATCCAGCTTCAGACCACAGTTAAATGGCAGATAATTGCAACAAATGTTAGACTTATAAAATTTTATTAGATTTGGCTACTGCTGAGTTCACAGTCACACTGCTTCTAATAAAGAGTCTGAAATAAAGGCCATTTTAAATCACTTGTAAGCATAACCACACAACAAAACTATTAAGTCAATAGCTTGTAGTTAAAAACGTTGAGATGCATTTAGCTGAATGTTTTCTCAACCACCTGTTGATTATTTTCCCATAATAGCTTAAACATGATTAATCCACTTGATAGTTACCTCGGGTCCAGTATTTTCAACAGAATAGGTCTACTTATAAATGAATGCTGACATTCTGCCTTCATACTACTGTAGTGACCAATTTATAAAATCTCCTGGGAAATTTTAAGAATTAATTTGGTGGTTTGGATGTTAATATGAGTTGTTTGTATTCCAACAACTGATAGAAACCATTGCCCTGACTTCAAAAGTAAAGTGGGTTCCTAGGTACTGCCATATGGTTGTCCTTTCTTAAAGCTAAGAGGAGTATAATGCATGGAAAAAATGTCACCTTTGGGAGGAACAAAGTGTAATTTCAACAGGAAAAAACACTCTTGAAGGCGTAAAGCCTGACCTATCACCTGAATACACTGCATAACACACTGAGTGATTGTGGCAATTCACATAACAAGTGGCCTCATAAACGCGGTCATGAGAGCAAAAGAAAGTTAGAGCAATTTGATTACTAAATGGCTGCTAATCTTCAGCAAATCTCCAGAGTAATCACTGCCTCTAGTTGAAGGTCGTTGGCAGTACTGTGAAAGACAGCAATGCTGCTTTATATACCAATAAGTTATTTAGAAAAACTGAAGCTTTATGTAGCAAAGGCATTCCAGTTTGGGGGTTTTGTGGCTGTGAGTGAAGATTGTAAATGAAAGTGAACACATGGAGAATTTTTCACAATGAAAATGGAATTCTTCAGTGTGAGAACTAAGGATCCCTGCAGTAAAGACTATTAAACAATTGAAATCATAGAATTAGAGAACATGGAATGAGAACAAACTGGTGTATCACATGGATCTAACACTCGGCTTGCTTGTTTAGCAGTCTTTTTTGTGTCAGTTGTATTGCTTTCACTGAATGTTAAACCATGTCTGGATAAATGTAAGACTCAACTGAACATTTCCAAAAAGTAGCTTTAGTTTTCACCTTCCCATAAAAGAAACTTCTGAGTCATCCAGATTAAAGATAAACTTTCGCCTTGCAGAGAAATTAATCATGTGCTATAAATGGCAATCATCTCTGATTCACAACAGCAGAGCATGTGCAAAACACCATTAGTGTATAAAGTCACGGTTTAGGCATTTACCTCCATGCATCACTTCCTAGTAGTAACAAGGATACTTGTGCCTGCACAACCCCTATTTGTCACACAGTGCCACATTCTACGACATCACAGTATCCATGATAATAATTGTTTAATGCCTGATGGTGTTCAATAGGAAGTGTGTGTATGTGTGTGTGTTTTGGTGCACATAGCATTGATCATTGTGATGTCACCCAGGGCACTCCATATGTGCTTGGAGTGACATGAACATTATTACTTGTTGCTCTGGGAAACTAATAGGGAACATGGGAAGTCATATGTTATTATGTGGGAATAATGCATAACAATGTGAACTTTTGACACAATTACATCAATTGAGATACACAGAATCAATGGTTAACTACTGACAACTGTCAGTTCTCAATTCTATAATATTACTGGGAGAAGACTGTGAAGAGGGATGAATCAAATATTCAACAACTTAGCTTGTCTTATAATATTTTTGGGTACTACAACAGTTATTTTGTCTCCAGAATTACATCCACATGATCTACTGTGAACATTAATTGCATAGCAGTTTCATAATATACGCCATAACAATATTCCTTCTACATTGCATTGCATTAAATAGTAATGCCCTCATCCTCTGCTACAGGTGCAGTCATAGTATATGCCATGCATACTGTATAGATTAGCACATAGTACACATATATGCCTGGATGCACATAATATTATTTTGTTGAATAAAGTGCGGGTAGTCTGCTGTCTTTTCTATATCCTTCACTGTCTACATGGCAAACAGTGTGGTATTGTTATTCTTATATACATCTCCCTTCCCCATCAAACACAAACAAAGACACAATACTGAGCACTCACAGGATTTTTTTGTTCTCCTTCCTGCGCACAGTAAGGCCAAAGGGTTTGTGTGTGATCTCCAGTGTGTTGCTGATGGGGCTGGATGGGTGACTGTTGAGGCTTCTTACATGCTCGTGGGGGACCTCGAACCTCTGCCTGTGGGCATCAAAGATCTGAGGAGAGGAAAGGGAGTGTGAGTGTGTGGCCTCATATCTCCCAGTGATGTTTGTACTTTGTTGTGCAGATCACTATTCTTGTCCTCTTTTGTTCTGTGAAGCTGTTGTGTTAAACACGCTTTGATAAAATTGCTTTTGAAAATAATTTGACCGGACTAGATTTATCTTACAATTTCCTTTGTCACTGTCAAAATGTGTGAGTGTATACATGTGAGTGTATTTGTGTGTGCAAGCAAAAAAAGGTGTTTAACAGAGAGAGACAAGGAGAGAAAGGCGGCGTGTGTGAGTGTGTACCTTAAATCGGAGTCGATTGTTTGACTGCATTTCTGCATGAAATGACAGCTCTTGTACATCCGACCCAAATAAAGAAGGAGAGGCCATTCTCTTCAGGTGGGCTTTTATTACTGCAATTCAAACACAACAAAAGCAGGGTAAAGGTTATAATGCATATTTAACTGCTTAAAGAAGAGGATAAAGATGAAATGACACAAACTACTATTGTGGTATTATAGTGGTACTATTATAGCCTTTGTTATTTTGGTCAAAGTACAGAGGTCAGCTAAGATACAAAAATATGTTTTGTTTCTTTTACACTGTCTAGTTAACTACTTATGTTAATATTTCCACAACAATTCTGACCAATATCCTTTGTTTATAATTAAGAGGCCTTGTCATGAACACAATGTGCCACATTGGCATCCAGGCATTGGAGAATGATGAGCCTTGCAGCTACTTTATTTCTTATTCAATCAACATAAAAAAATAAAACATTTAATCACAACATGAGAAATATCTAATCCTACGATGATGACTGAACAGCAACAATAAAAAAAGAAACTGCAACGACCCACAGTTTGAGCACTCCACATAAAACTCATCAGGCAAGCTGGGATGGGAATGCATTCAAGCAGATGTATTCCCAGGTTATCCATTTACCCATATGATCAAAGGGTGCAATATGCTTACAGAGCCTGAGTCCTCAGTTGCCTTTGAGGTAAATATGCAATTTGCATAGTAGCCTTAAGCGATACCATGGCTGAATACATGTAAAATATTTGAAGACAATTTGACTTATATAAAAAGGAGCGTTTTCATTTTTTGTGTTGATTAAAGTCTCTGTTGAATAAAATCAAGCCTTTCTTGGGCAGGCCAAGAGAAATGACTGTTTCTGATAATGTTCTTCTCTGTCTAAGCGTTTCCCATTTTTCTATTTAACCACCTTTGCTACAAAAAACAAGCCCCCAAATATTGTTTTTTTCTTGCTATTCCAACAATGTGACTGAAAATGTTGTTGTTCAGACTTTAAAATGTCCAATGTTCCTTTTTGCTTTACACAATAACTATGTTCACACAAAGCAGTGAAATCAAGCAGAAAATAGAAAAACCTGCATTCTCCAAAGTCAATCATGTTTCCTGATATGCCATCCATGTCATATTTCACAGATAGACATGCCTTAGGCAAAGTAAGTGAAAATGGAAAAAAAAAAAAAAAGATGAGGAAGACAGATTTAAGGAATGCGGAGCAGTTCGAAAATAAGCTAAAAAAAAAGGCTAAATATTTTCATCAGTCAGTGAGCGCAAGAGTGGGAATGCAGGGCAGAGAGAGGGGAAATAGGGATTTACCATAAGGATCCGGTTCCTCCACTGATTCCACTGTGTATCCATGGTTGGTTGAGAAGAAACACCAGGGAACATTTCGCTCATCCAGCGGGCCCCAGCAACATCCACGCTGCTCACATTTTAGCTGTTCAAGTGACATGGATATAGTTGATATAGTTATCATACTGTAACGACCATCCATATTACCATTACTGTCATTTCTGCTACCACAAACAACACCATCATGAAAATGCCAGCATTTAATTATCTTCATTATCATTATCATTGCTGGAGTAATCTTATTATTACCAAGGTAACAGAAATCATCATCACCTACAACACTAATTCAGTTGTGACAATACTTAGAGTAAAATCTGAGTTGTAAGAGTTGTAAAAAGAACCAGGCTTTATGAAAACTCCTTCCCAACACCCACCAAGGTCTTTGTGGAGAAAGTGTTTTCCAAGATCTTTGGAAAAACCTTCTTCACAAACATTATTAAGAATTGATAGTCACTCATACCTTTGAGGCTCCAGCATCAGGGAAACAGTCTACTCTTTCAGCCAGAGGAATATTTGGACACTGAGGAACAAATACTTCTGTAGTTTCTGCCAAAAGATGAAAGGTTTACTTTTCTCCAACACTAAAACAAACATTCAAAGAGAAAATCCTCTAATCCCTAGTGATGATTATATCATTTATTAGACTCACATGAACACTGTGAACAGATTAACTTCACCAATCATCATTAGAAATTTACATTCAAAAATGAATTAGCTGTCTATTGATGAAGATGCAGTGTTGCTATCTTTTATCATCTTTTTATTTCTACCTGGGAAATGTAATCAATTCTTCTTGGCTTATTACTCACTGAATACTCCACCTCCATCGAAAGGAGCTTTTCAGCAACTCCAAAGCCACCCTGCTTATTTGCATATTTTTTTAATGTGTAAATACAGAAAAAAATGTTTTAACTGGCCTATTTGCCCTGGAACTATTCACTGAGTTTCACCAGCTAACAGGGTCCACATAATACACCTCACAAGTCCTGCCCTCACAGTCCCAACAATGAACAAAGGCCAGGTGGCTAGCTAGCCTGCTAAGAAGACGCAACATGTAAACAAGACAACTTTGGGGTTACCCAGAGGCATATTTCTTCTTCTTAGGCCAAGTCTAGCTAGGAGTGCCAAGCTAACACATCATGGACCAAACTGTTATCAATCCTCATGCAAATCCTAGCGAGACAGCAATAGCCTACCTCCCAAAAATGATAGAGTAATGGAGCAATACTGGGATTACTAACTGAAATATATGTAGTGATTTTGAATTTGTAATCCCTTACACTAAAAAAGTAATGACATTACTTTCATTCAACATTCTTGGCCAACAGTAATTGGGATGGTGTAGCTTGGTTTGTGGCTAAAGTTGTTCATTGATGTGTTTCAGATTTATGTTGCAGGTCACTGAGTTTAAACTGCAGGCAAAAAATAATTTATTTAGTTTTAAATAATCCAGAAAAATATGTTTGTGTCATTAACCAAAGGTGAACTAATGTAAGAGGTGTGAGGCAACCATGGATACATGAGGGGAGGCATTTACTGGATGTACTTGTGTGTACAGTATACGTAAGTACCTTCATAGAAGATCTTACGTGTAAGTTGTGTTGTGTTCATCTGTGTTGATGTATATCATGCATGTATTTGGTAATGTAAAATGATACAAACACCGGTGATTGGGTATGGCAGTTGTTACCTTTGTCTCTTCATAATAAAGTTCAGTGTTTTTTTCTAAACCCTGTTCCCTCCTGAAATCCATGTCATTTTAACTTCCAATAGGTCAATATTAAAAATAAATGAACAAACAAACAAACAAATAGATGATTAAATTCAAATATGTATATTGCATTTTGAAACTGTCTTGTCACATGGTCTTGTAAATATGGCCTTTAATCAGGTACTTTGGACTGTTTCATAATTTCTAAACCTTTATCTTCCATACGTTTTCAAAGTCATCAAAGTCCACTGATGAATCTGCAAATTATAATTTAATATAATTGGTAATTATACACTAGGAAACCATGAGAACGAAGTTATTATTATTATTAGTAGTAGTAGTATTACTGGTTTGGTGTCCCCATGCTGTTTTATTTTTATTTCTTTTATTTGTGTGTAACTTTGCATGTACATCTTTATGTGTGTGTGTAAGCGTGTTCACGTACCATCTTTAATGACTCCAGGTTCTCCAGTCACAAACAGAACTATGAGAGCGATGGCTGCCACTGTCATCATTGTGAACATGACCATTAGGGTCACCTCCAAACCCGAGAACCGTCTTTTCCCCATCTAACACACACAAACAGAGACAAACACACATACACACAGAGTGTTTACAAAGGCCAACATCATTAACACTCATTAGTGACACCAAGTTTACTAAAGGCAAGGTCTGAAAGGTCTCAAAATCTTCCCTGCTTAATGAGGCCCACTGGCAGGACACACACACAAACACACATGCACAAAACAACCAAAATACAGTAAATACAGATCTGACATACACATACAATATATTTTCCTTGCATTAACCTTAGACCTTAAGAATGCTATGTGACATTGAGAAAAAGTGAAACATTGGGAAAATTTTAGAAACAGAAAAACAAGGAAAACTCAGAAAAAGAGAAACAGGGAGTTGACAAAACTGCCAAACAGGCCTGGCTTCAAAAATACATCCATCATATCACTCAAGCAATTAGGCTTCACTCCGATGTACTCTTGGAGACAAAAACAAGGTGAATGTCTGTATGTCTGTGTGGGTATGTGTCTATTTGGGTGAATGAGAGGCTTATAGCCATCCTGTTTAATGTGCTGTGAAGAGCAGGCGAGGGCAAAGAGAGAGACCGAGAGCCAAACGTGTGCGTGCCCCTGTGTGCTTGCAGTCAGCTGCACAACATACAGAACCAGTGCCAGCAATCCTGAAATGCACCGTTGAGACACAGAAAAAGACACACAAACATTATACAGTACAAACCCCGTTAGCCTCTCTCTTCTTCCATTTAGCTCACAGTGAGTGTCTAAAAATAGCTTTAACACATATCGTTTTACTTCACAGACATGCTGATACATGTAGCTGCACACAACAAACATGGAGACTTTATGGCTGCACTGTTGAGGTTCCCAAGAGTAATGGCAGTTTAAAATATTGTCAGATATTTAATTTGAACTTTATCTTAATACCTTAAATTCCTTGGTTACTTTGAGTAATAACTTTAAAAGTTAATGTCAGCCCGAGAGGCTGGTTGTCACCTGTGATTATGTTTAAGACTGGCATAAAAATGTGGATCAGCACAGAAAGAAAAAAAAAAATCTGTCATCAGTATTCAAAGTCCTCCAAAGACATCTGTTCCTCTGGGCTGCATTGCAATTTACAGTAGACTATTTAACTCTACTGGCAAATAGATCCACATAATCATTAACAAACTTAATCAGTCTGTCCACAGTAATATGGACAGAAATGTATAATATAAACATCTGCAAGCTACAAAAAAAGACTTTGAAAACTCATTTCAAGTCTGTGTCTATATCAGAGAGGATTTTTTGTTTTTTTTTAATTCTTTTATCATTCATTTATCATATATTGATGTTGCAGTTATTAAAAATGAATCCCACTAGCATCGCAGTAGTAATCAATCATCCAGCACCGTATTGTCAATCATGTTGTATCGTCAACAAATGCTAGAATTTGACAATAATGTAGAGACTGTTTACTCGCTGTAGAGTATAATAACTGTAATGTCAAATATAGATTATAGTTTTGTTTTTTGTTTTTTGTTTTTTTGAGTTGAAAAGACAGCCTGAGCTGCAGTCTTACCTTGGCTCTCTTCAATGTTCTGGGCAAAGTGTTCCTGAGTTCAAGAAAGATAGCGCCTTATAATCCACAGGATGTATTGTGGTCATAGGGGCTCACCACTCCTTTACTGCTTAGTGCGTGTGTATGTGGTGTGTGTGTGTGTGAGAGAGAGAGAGAGAGACCATACACGCACACACACACACACACAAACACAAACACACACATAAACGTGCGCAGAATACAGAGCCTATAAAATGCAAGATAACCATCTACAGTGAAAAAAACAACTGCAGCCTAAAATCCCCATATCAGCTTGTTAAAATCAATCATGTTATCATGTTTGATTTCACCGCTTATGAGTGTGTATATGTGTATCAGTTCCTCATGTTGTGAGGACATACTGTAAATCTGTTTTGCACAGTGGGGAATCACCTCCCTTATGGGGACAAAAAGCAAATCCACTTAACATAAATCATTATTTTTGGGGTGAAGATTTGGTTTAAAGTTAAGGTAAGTTTAGGGTTATGTTATAGGAAGAGTTAAGGTTAGGGTTAGACAAGTAGTGGTTATGGTTATGGTTAGGAGTCTCCAGGAAATGGATGTAAGTCAATGTAATGTCCTCTGAAGTGATGGAAATGTGTGTGTGTGTGTGTGTGTGCAGTGTGCTTTCATGTTTGTCTGGTTATAATTTACCCAAAGATTAGTGTGTATTTTTGTTGTTTTATGTAAGCTGTGACTCAGCATGTGCAATCTTTACCACACTGTGATGACATCAGCACTCCTCAGTAAGTGACACACACATGCACATGCACACACATACTCACACATACACTTTACAGTATTAACTAGTTGACTGGTTCCAGTAGAAAAAAAAACAAAAAAGACAACAAATTATATATCTGGGTATAATATCATATTGGTAGTGAATCCATTGTAATTAAAGCCTCAAAGTTATTATTTATGTATTTATTTTTATGTAAAAGAATACAACACAACTTCAGATGATACTGGAGTCACTGTATACTCTACACTGTATATATTGTTATTGTTATGTGGCATCCATTAATTAAATAAAAGTTATGCATAACTTTAGGCCCTATTTTTGTGGTGGTACAATGACCAAAACAAGCAGAGCTCTGACAGTTTTGTATTTTCCATACCTTGAAATTCTCTTTGCCTGTCTGTGTAGTATTTTTTTGCCCGGTGCTGCACAAACAGTACACAGGTGAGAGGAGATGCTTAATAATGATGGAGGTTCATTCAAATGAGGCAGCACAAAAAGGGAGTTGTTGGTATTTTGGTTCTTAGACGTTGTGCTTAAAATGGATGTATCAGAACCATGTCTGTTTCTGTGGTAATGTCACTTTGCTGGTGTCTTATTTACAAATACACAGCAACAGTGGAATAATGCTTAAAATGTAAATAAACTAAATTAATTAAAGTTTAAATAATTAATGTATTAATTAGTAATCAATAAATTACTCTCCATTTAGTAGATGCATTAAATGAGCATAAATCTGGGACTTTGGTAAATCATTCTGCTTTAATTTAGAATATAACAGATTATTTTGGTACGTCTTGTCCACAGCTGCATAGTACTATATGAAAAGCTTCTCCTGGAGTTCTTTAAATTGCGCCCATGACCTACTACTTTGTGCTTGTCATTGCACTTGCATGATTAAAATAGAGTTCTAAATGTTTTATCACAGGCAAAACATCTAAAGAGACTAATTGTGGTTTTTGCTCCAGCACCCATCTCTGTGTGTGAAATTTGCATGAATACTCTGCCGACAGTATGTTCCTCTAAACTCCACTGGGCAGCAAAGAGACGATTTCTTATCCACTGAGTATTCAACAGCTATTGAGTAAAAGTGAAAAAAGGTAACTCATTACAGAACTCTGCATGAGATCACAGAGTTACTGTGTAGATCTATTGCTCATTTTTACAGTCTTTGTCTTGTAACAATGCCTTACAGGCTGTGCGGGGTGAAGACAGATGACTGCACCCTCTGATGTGACACTAACACAATGACACAATCATCATCATGTAGCAGGTCAGCAGCAATGATGCACAACACTCACCTCCTCTCCGGTCATCGCACATGTTAAAGTCGTTGGGACCCGAAGAAAACAAAAGCAGGCATTTGACTTTCTCCCTCAAAGCCGAAAGTTCCACTGTTTGCTTTCCCAAACAGAAATGAAATATGACAGGATGCAGTCTGCCTCTGAGCATGATGTCATGACCGTGAAGTTTTCAGGGCCTGGTATTTGAAGTGTCCAGACAGAAGCTAAGATTCTCTGTGATCCAGTGCCATGGTGTCCACGCTGTTTGTTGATTTAGTTTGTGAGGCTAGAAAGGACTGCAAAGCTATGGTTTAAATTGTGCACAGTCCCTATGGCCAGACATCCATCCATGCCAATGTACGCTGTAGTTTGGTTATGGCTTGACTCCATGTCCTCCCAATAAAGAGAATGGAGGGGATCATCTGAACAAGCTATTCACTATCTAAAGACACAATCATCTGCTCTTCCAAGACAGACTTTGATTGCCATGGACTATGCAATCGAAGAAGCCGAGATGTGCTCTGGGTAAGTGTGTGTTAATGGGTCAATGTAGGTGAGATGGTGAAAGACAGGGGACAGAGAGGTTTGCATAACTGTGTCCATAATTTGGCAAAGATATGCATGTGTGCAACAAAAACATGAGTATGCCTATAATAGTGTGCGTGTACGTGCATGTGCATGGAGATACAGGGCGTCCAAGTCTTACTCTGATCATTCTACTCACTCCTCAGTCTTTCTCTCCTTACAAATCCAATTCCACTCTGCCACTGCCAATTTCAGGTGCTCTCCCTCTAGAATGCAGCGCCAGCCGATCTCAGTAGAACAAACTGAAATTGGCAATTCACTCCCCCGTATCGATCCAGTCACTTTAAAACTAGGCACTCAACATTGAGAGCTGCCAGCCAACTAAGTTTATATATGTGTGCTCATGCGTGTGTGTTTGTTTCTGCTTGTGGGGATGTGACAAAGGACCTTCACCAGCATCTTAGAGAATCAGTACCTGGATTGTCTATGTAATGTATGATCTAAGTTTGTATGTATTTACAATATGAATCCTGATATGTTTTTACTCCCTTTGATGAGGCTACTATAAGACATCTTCACCATTTAAATGCTAAATCCTTTATTTGCTACTAAGGTGTAGAGTTGGAGCACATGTGCAACAATGTATCATTTTTTTCTGCTTTTCATTACTTTTGCAATGTTTTATCATCAACATTCACATTTTGTAACTCTGTTCAACTCTGCTCTGCACATTAAAAAAACATTCTTAAGGTCTCAATATAATAAATTTGGCCATACCTATTTTTATCTGCCCTCGGCTCTCTGACTATGTGTCTCTACACTAAATTATTGTCTCCAGTGCCAGGTCTATTAATAGTTGACCATATGAAGATATAGCTAATGTTCACTCGTGAAGTCATCAGGAAGTGTTCTAATACACACCCTCAGTCTGGTGCTTGAGATAGGAGACTTTTCCATGCTGTGATTTTCATGCAATAAGTCATGTCTACATGCCAGAAATTAAGTGTGCATGAATTACTTAATTATTTTCCTTGAATGAACGCTGTCAAGTTGTTTTAGCAGCAGTAGCAGGTTGTTGTGGACATCACCCGGGTTGAACACCCAGAGCGTTAGGAGCTATGTTATACTCGAAATACTGATTTAATTTCCCCAAACTAATATTGTCAAGTTATTGCATTCAACCCATTTGTCACTATCCCCTCTGTACTCTCTTCTCATACATTTTTAATTCCACGTTGTTTCAACACTCTTTGTTTGCTCTGTGCTGGCTAGCTGTGTGACCATGTAGCTGTGTAATGCAGTGCAAAATAAACAGTGGAAGATGATGATGATGAGCCACATGAGTTTGTGTCTCTGACATCCCTTAAACATATTTTCATGGGATAACAAAGAGTTTCTGTTCTGTCAGTTTGTTCACAGAATTATGAAATTGAGGACCAAAAATTCAATTTATACAACACCGCACAACAGTTAATTTGCTCTCACAAATGTTGACCTTGTTACATGCTGGGGTCTGTAGTGTTCTGCCGCACCTCCACATCACGACTGTTCTTGTTGATTCACCTCTTCACAGGGGGATTCCACTTGTCAGATGAAAGAAGTCCAGCGGTTGAGTCCCATGCATGAGAAAATATTCTTGACACTTGACCATTTTGTTAGCATTCTATTTCCTATACATATAATTTCAATAAACTGTTACATACAGTACATGGATGCCATTGATCAGAGACTCTGTTGTGTTGGGCATTGTTGATTCCAGTGATATAAACAGAAATGTGGTGAATCCTGGATGGTCTTCCTTAACACACTGTGAGCCTTCTACTTACCAGTTGCAATTGTATTTGCATAGCAAAACAGAATGTCAAAAAAATGTAATCTATGGAACAATAACCACATCATGCTGTTTTCAGTAGGCACCCTTGTGGTATAGTACATTTACATCTAACTTAACCCTAGTGATAAAGTATCTTTCTTGAGGAATCTGGGTCTTTAAATGGATCCTTAACAAGCATCTATGCTCTGCTGGTAGCTTAATGGGGGGATGTAATTACAGTCTATGCATACATGCTATGTAACACTTAGACAGCACCACCACTAATTAACCTGGTGTCCTGGGCTTCTGCATGTGAAAATGAAAGCCTGTTAGCAATGTGTGCAGCTGGGAGAATAGAGAGCTTCTAAAAAGCAGCAGAAACATTTCAAAACACTATTCTCAATTTTTCTGACGATCGTGTGTTTTTAAAAAAAATCAAATTCAAATCAATTTAATCAATTTCCATACTGCATCACTCACTACCACATTCCTCATTAGTGTAGTGTGAAAAGTGGTTAGTATGTAATTTTCAACCCCTGAGTTTTAGAGTGATATATCAGCACTGCATGTGAGCGTCCATACACTCACACCACAGCATAACCCAGAATGGGTAGCAGGTAAAACAAACACCACGTAGAGTACACACAAACACAGTTTACTGGACTCCACTGATGACGTTCATTCCTTCGGTACCAATTTCCATTGCTTCTTCCGCGATGCAGTAATTCCACTGTTATGTAAATGTGATAGTATTTGGGGTATGAATTCCCCCAACAGGCTGAAGTCAACTGTGGAAAAGCGAAGTAATGTACTTTTGGCCAATCCGAACTCTGCTGGCTTGATCCAGGTGGCAAAGGTCCAACAGAGCCAGTGAATTACAGCATACCACCCAATTCTCAAACACTAATTAAAAGTAAAATCTGAAAAAGGGCCTGATCTATATAGCACAGTTCCTAAAATAATATACAGTATGACGTGATTATAGGTGTTCATTTGTGCTTTTATTGGCATTTCATTTGCATTAAAGTGTGTTGGGTCTCCCACTGCATCAGTATTTATCCACACTATGTTGTAATATAGCTTGGGATGGCAAAGGGATAATCACTTCCACACACACACGAAAAAAGGATAAAATTTAGCAGTGAGAAAATGATTATCTTTGCTTTCTGCCTCAAAGAAATCAAGCCCAGAAAATGGCAACATAACAATGAACTGTCCATGTTAATATAGTCATTCAACCTCCTAGGAGACAAAGTCATCAAGCAATTATACTGGAGTGATGCAGTTGTTCTCTATGTATGATTGTGTGTGTGTGTGTGTTTGTGTATGCAACTGTTATATCACCAATGGATGCACAAGCCATAATATGCAGGTGGCCTATCTAAGTGTTCTCATTATGCAGTTTTCCCCATAAGCATGATAAGGATGTTAGACCCCTATGGGGGAGAAACAGCATAGTGAATGAAGAGGAAAATGCATATGCACAACTTTAACCACACACACACACACACACACACACACACACACACACACACACACACACACACACACACACACACACACACACACACACACCAAGCTTCTGCTGTGTCATTCCTAGGGGAAATGTCTTCTATCCCTGCTGTTACTCTCTGCATGTTTTGACAGGAATAGACTCACAGCCCCACTCACACACACATGGGCTCGTGCACCCTCTCTCATAAAATAATGAGTATGCTAACGACTGTCAGTGTTAAGCCTTGATAGCTGTTTTAAATGCACTGTGTGCTATATCTGGTTTAATGATTAACCACTATTTATTTGTGCATGTGCAAGTTGTTATTCACTCTCAGTGCAAAGCTCACCAGTTGCTACTATCTGTCAAAAGACGGTCAAAGTATGAATATTTCTAATATCCCTCTCTCTCACTGGGTCATATCAGCCATGTTGTGAAACCTGGCAGTGACCTTGTAATCTCTACGAGGCTTGGAGTTCAGCAGAATTGTAGAATATTACACAGGAAGAAGAAAAAGTAGAAAAAAAGGAAAACTTTTTGCTCTCCTTTCATGTGTTGAGGTCTAAAATTTACTACTGCTGCTGAGCCGCTCATGGTCTGTGGAGTATCAATATTTCATTATTTCATATCTGTGGGCTGAGCAGAAGAGGAAAGCTTGCTACTTGTGGATGTGTGTCTCTCTTTGTGTGTATGTGCACATACTGTAAAAGATTCTTTAGTTCTTGGACTACCCCCTCCTTTACTGCCCACCACACCCCACCATTCTCTTAGATTGCATAGCAGATTTAAGTGCTAATATAATCTGACAGCTAATTATCTTAAATTGAACATGCTGACGATAGCAAAAATACTCATACAGTAGAACACCATTAAAGAATAAACACTGTAAAAACAAGACTCACAGTGATCTATAGATAGTTATGACATTATTAGTATTCACATTTTCTTCCTCTATAGTCTTTCCTGAACCATGACAAAAGTGACAACCATTCGTAAAGATGTCTACCAGCTAGAAGCACCAGTCACGTCCACAATAATCTTCTAGATCCAACTTCTAGATACCTCTAAATTACATGACAAAATAGGTTGGTCCATGCACTCCAGAATGACAGATTTTTGTTTTCTGATCTGGCACCCCTATTGGCTGTAATCAGCAATATGACATTATTTGTCTGTGCCTTCCAAAACTGTTACAAATCATGGTTAAAATATTAAAACATTTTATGATGCGACAATGCTATGGTTAAGGTCTGGTTAGGTTTAGGCATGAAAACAACTTGGTTAGGTTTAGGAAAAGATCATGATTTGGGTTAAAATGATGACTTTGTTAAGATTAGGACACCTTTGTTGTCATGGTTACAATACTAACCACGTGGTTAAGGATAGAGCATGAGTGTGGTCATAGTTTTTAAAAAACATGTTGATGTGAGGCTTGAAATGAGGTAAGGTATGGACAATAATGTTAGGCACAATTGATGGAGCACTAATGGACAAGGCTTGTTTTATGCAGTTTGACTGATGTACATGCATTTAGCAGGGTGGCAGGTTGGCATGTTGCACAGAAAGACCACCATTCAGCTGATGAGCTTGGCTTCAGCACCCATGTAGGCAAACATCTGCCCTGCTGAGTGTTCTTGAGTCACTTCCCTCTGGGGGCGCTGTTGTGCAAATGATCTTGTTCTTCAGCCAGCTGGAGGCAGGTGAGAGAGTATCTTTCCATGGTGATCAATAAAGCATTCATTATTGTGAAGGCCTTTATGTGTGACATCATACATTCTTTTTGTATATGGAGATGTACTGTATGTATTCATGCATGCCATATAATCTAGTTGAATTGTTACATTTTGCAGTTGCAGCCCTATAACACACTCAGAGCAACTTTTTTTTTTTTTTTTTTTTTACCCACCATGTCTCTGCCTGTCAAGTAAACTCAAAGGAAAAGTTAAAAGAAAAAACTAAACATCAAGAAGTAGTTGAACCTGTTTGACAAGTTGGTGAGACACAATCTTTCTGCTTCTATGTGTTTTATGTAGCTGCATCTGTCACAAACTTAACAAAATGTGAATATGCAATTGTTGTTTTAGGTTATTAACTAACTGAATATTGGTGCTCAGGGATGTCTAGAAGTCATTTTCACATTTTCCTGAAAAAATATCTATAATTAGTCTAGTTTGCCGCACATAGAATTTGTGTTTATGGACTAAAAGAAAAACAATTAAAAAGACTATCTTAATGTCAGAAAAATTACATTTACATTCCCAGCCACTGGGGATATCCATATATCAGCAAATAACTGCATTTATTATGCAGACTATAAATCCTAGTAATGAATTCTATTTCTTCCTGAAGTAGAAGATATGTGATTATTTTAAACATTATATTTGAAATCTTGAAATTAGTGAAAAATCATAAAATACATTTAGAGAATATTAACAAAAGACAAAATCAATCTATTTTGTAAAGTAGGTCTACATGTCTAATAAGCAAGTTCTGTGTCCTATATTTGACGAGACTCCAGAGAATAATGGGACTGTGTATTTTACATTAGTATTATATACCTTAAAATCATTCTTGAGGGGTCATTTTGATCAGATTGAGGGATGGAACGGGTGCAGTAGGTGGTATAATGTCTGAATGCACTGCACCACAATACAAACCAATTAATAATAAATGTTTCTGACAAAACAGCAGCAGTGTATACTTGATGTTGTAAAATAACAACATGTTGGTTAAACATTAATTAAAAAAAATACCTAACAAATATATATATGGATTTTTTGTACCATGAGATTCCAATTTGTTCAGTTTTCTAATCAAATTAACGTCCTCATTTAAAGTTCAATTTCTCTCTCTCTCTCTCTCTCTGTCTCTCTCTCTCTCTCATCAGGCTGGGAGTCAGGCTGTATGGGTAGCAACAACGAATCTCCCCGTTGCTATGGCAACTCTGAGCGGGTGAACTTTTGTCAGGTGCCAAGAGCTTGCTGCAATAGAATAGTGTTAGTTATGTGTGTGTGTCTGTGCTTGAGTATGTGCTTGTGACTGTGTATGGTTATGTGTGAGGCTGTGTGTGTGTGTGTGTGTGTGTGTGTGTGTGCACGCTTGCACATGGTACCACTGTGAGTGTGAGTGTTAGAAGGACAGAAAGAAAACAGTGTGCTTATCTTTCAGAAAGACTGCAAATCCCCCTTCGGTCTGTCACTCTCACTCATGCAGCTGTCTGACTCTCTTTCTTTCTTTCTCTGCTTCCCTCTCTGTGTTTTCCATTATCTTTCATTCAGAAAACGCCCCTGTTGTATGCTTCTCCCTTTCATTGAAAATGTCTTAAAGGGACTCCTCATCTTTGTCATCACCCCTTCTGCTCCCACCTGCCCTCTTGTCTCTTTATCTCTCTTTACCTCCTGCACACATGGCAACAAAACGTGAAAACTTACCGTATGTACTTCTCTGTTCTTCTACACCTACTCTCCTCCCTCGCCCTGCTCCATGATATGCAGATTCTCCACTCTCAAAGTACAGACTGTATTGATCTTTCCCGTCCTCCCTCTCACTCTCTCTCTCTCTCTGCTCCCTCTATCCATTATCCTCCCTTCATTCTGCTCTTTTCTCCTCCTTCCTCTCTCCATCTTTAATGACCTCTCTGCTGATTCAGAGGCCATGAAGAGTTATGGCATATCTCTATTTTCTATATGACTGTAACGATAATTAGAAAAACCCATTAGTCTCCAGTGAAAGTTAAACAGCACTGCAGCTGGAGAAGAAAATGTTCTTTCTAAACATCTTGCGGTGCAGCTTCTGCATGCAGAGTTACCAGAAAGATTTTAGGGTGAAACATGTCTGTGTGTCTGTGGGTGTGTGTGTCTGTGCATGTCCTAAATTAGGTGAATGACTTGTTGTTGCTGTGTGGCTCTGCCTGCCAACACAGAGGCCCTCTCTTCGACTTCACTTAATCAGTATGCAGCTCCTCTCCGCATCACTGTCCTTGTGTTATAAATACGTACACTCTCTCTCTCTCTCTCTCTCTCTCTCTCACACACACAAACACACACACACACACACAAAGGCAAATCAACGCACACACTTCATCGAAATTCTGTTCCTGACTTCATCACCGCCCTTGTGGTATGAATATCATGTATAAAAAGAGAAGGAGAAAACACAGAACTTGGACAGAGTCCCAAGCACATGTGTGACTGTGTGAATGCACACTTTCTCTCCATCTCTCTCTCTTTCTCTCTACAACATATGCACACATACACACATCTGAACACTCACTCTAACGCAGACACTCTTGTGTGAGAAGCCCAAAAATGTGAAAACACACACACACACACACACACACACACACACACACGTACACATACACACAAGCACACTCACTTTGGGTGATAAATAAAGCAGTGCGAGCTCAGCAGTAGCCCTTTGCCATGTCAGGCTTTACTGATGTCTAGTTCAATCCAGGGGAGTGGTTCAGTCAGGTCCCACAAGACCAATCACATCTCAGACCCACAACATGTACACAGACAGGCACACACACACAGCTATGACAAAAATGTTTTTTATCTCTCTCTTACATAAATTAACTTTGTGGTGTCTTTAGCTGAGCCAAAAGTTTAAATATTAAAACAAAATGTACTTTCTCAAATCATAAAAACAACACACCTTTTAAAAAATCTCAAAAAGAGAATACAGCATTTGTTACAGTAAAATTCAATTTATTTTACCAAACATGACTGGGGGAGGCCAGTGATGTCTAAAACTTGAGCGACTAAAAATAATGAGTTGTGTAAAAGTATAGAAACAGTGTTACTGAATATAAATTGGAAACTTGCGAGATAAAACTGCTGGAATATGAAAGGTCCTGTCTGTAACTTGACATGTTAACGTTCTCTCAATAAAGGTGATGGAAAATGGGGGGTGAGTGGTAGAAAATAAAAATTTCAAACTTAAATTTCAAACTTTAGGAGGCTAAATTCTTCCGTGTCCCCAAATGAAGTGTGCTGTCATACTGGCACCTGAAAATGTTTTCATATAGCCGAGATCCAAAACCTGTTATTTTCATATCCAGTCACCAAGGTATGCATGTTTCATGACTGAGTGACTCACAGTAAGTCCCTTTACAGTTCAGACTTACTACTTCCACACATACCCTCCCAGTCGTTTAACACATGATTGAGAATCAGCTCATGCTGACATACATGCAAGCGATCGGGCATGCGAGCACAGAGAAGAAAATGACAACTGTGAGTGAGTACACAAGAGGAAAAAAATACATGTTAGGAGTACTTTATGTGTTTTCATACAGTTATTTATTCCAGCTTTGAATTATCACCGCATGATCCACACACACACATGCCCACACAAACAACTGATTCACACTGTTTGGCTGAGGGTCTGGATATGGAAACCGAGTATGAATCCCAGATAATATCCACTGTCATGACACACACAAGCACAAAAGTAAAACTATTTATCTTCAATATGTATCAGTTCTGTCTTATCTTGTGTTATCATGACAGTAAATCTAAATTTAATTGAGAAACAGTATGTGCCTTCTCTGATTGAAACAAAATAAATAGTTTGTTTTTCTCAGGAGCTTCTATCCAATCCTTTGACCCACACTAGCGATGGTTTGTATTTGTTTCCTCTGCCTGCTGCAGACACAGCTTCTGGCCACAACTTCAGTGTCAGTCCTCCCCAACCTTTTAAAGACGCTGGGTCTGTTTACTCATGCATGCTTGAGCATTTATTCATCCAATTAAGGGCCCAAAATGCAGAAGTAATGGGGGTTATTTGTTTGTCCTGCAACAGTACTTAAACACTCAGGAAAATCTCCCTCTTGTGATGGCATGGGCTTAGATATGATAGGCTAAACCGAAGATAAAAGCTTAAATATACCATAGACGTAACCTGTTACATTACACCATGAAGTTAAAGAGCTATTTTATTATCCTTCGAGGTAATCAATGATTTTCTGCTTCTGGTTTGACTCACCAAAGACAGCAACATAAACTCTCTATCACAAGCTTTTTAGTATTGCATGTAAGATTGTGCTCTGCTGAGACCACTACACCTACATTTCATGCATGAGATTACATGTGTCAAAGGGTTAATTGTGTAAAGTAGAGCGCTTTAAGATTAAATTAAAGGTGGAATACATTCCTTTAACGTAAGGCACTATAATGTGATTAGCTAACTTGCATTTCAATTATTGTAGAGCGGTATCAAATAGGTTATGCTGGGAGGAAAAAACCCTGCATGTTGTAAATAGGTCATTTGAAAGGACAATACAACTGCTAACTCTCAGCTACAGATTTAACACTTTAAAGGAGTAGTTTGACATTTTGGGTAATGTGCTTATTTGTAGAGTAGAGATCGATACCACTCTCATATGTATCTGTTAAACATGAAGCTACAGCAAGCAGCTCATTAGCTTAGTTTAGACTGGAAAATGGGGAAACAGCAAGCTTGCCACTGGGCAAGACTCAATCTTGCCCATAACTCCCTGTAAAACTACACTTTGTCATTGTAACACTTCAGTTTTTGGATGGATTAAACAAACAAGATACAACATGTTACTTAGTGGACTTTATAATTGCTGGTAGGCAAATTTTGTTTTACCTTTGGACAGAGCCAAGCTTTAAAACAGCCAGTTTTACTCTGTTTCCAGTCTTTATGTTAAGCTAAGCTAACCATCTCCTGTAGCTTCATATTTAGCCTATCAAGAGGGGGCCTTAAAGGGACAGGAGCTAAAATGGCCTGTTTCAGACAAAGGGCCAGTCTAACTTATATAAGGAGTTTTTGAACTATAAATCATGCAGAGGTATTCCAGTAGAGACCCAGAATATGCATATAGACCTGGAAATGTGCATGATACGCCCCCTTTAAATGTCATTACCTATCTGTAATGAACAAATTTAATGTTTCTCACACTGATATTACATATTCACATTCCTTGCCCATGTTTTCCCTGCCAGGTCACAATTTTGTATCAATCAATCTCCTGGTCACTGACCTGCTTCTCCTGCTCCCAAACACTCCTGAAAAACCAAGACATGACACAGAAAGAGGGAGGGGATGAAAAAAATAGATGGAGTCAAAGTATCAGCAGCTGATTTCAGAAGTGCAAAAGTGCAAAAAAAAAAAAAAAAAAAGGCCACCTTTCTTTTTCTTTCTTTCTCAAACACACACACTCCTCCACACATGTGCACACCATGTCTTTCCGTCTCTCTGTCTCTTACATCAACCTGCCTGTCAACCCCGCCAACCTGAACGATCCATCAACTGCTGCTACTGCTGCTCCAAGAGATGGAGGGAGGGATAAGGAAGTGAGGTGAAGGAGAGAAAGAAGAGAGTGAATGAGAGACTCTGGTCAGAAAGAGAGACACTACCTTCTATACCAGGGGTCCCAAACTCAAAATACCTGGGGGCGGCTGGAGGCAGAGTCTGGGTGAGGCTGGGCCGCATCAGGTATTCCACAAAAAAAGCTAAGCAGGCGCAGGCTAGGATAGCAGGCGCAAAAAAGGCGACTACTACCGGGTTGTTCATTACCCGCCGTGCTTTTGTTGTTGTAAACGTCGTCATAGAAACAAGTGAAACAAATTGCATCATAAAGAAATATCTTTATAATGTTTATTGTGCAAGGCATTTACTATGGAGTAAAATATTTTGAGGAATAAATCTCTTTCCGCAAATGATTCAGTACATTCCATTCACCCAAAAGATTTTTTCGAATAATTTGTCTGTGAATGTCACATCATTGCAGAACAAACATGGAGAACATGAAGCCGGGACAGTGGGACATTATTAGCCATGGAGGCGTTATTTAGTGGCTTTTATTTTCTATAATAACTGCATGGATGCAGCGGGCGCTGCAAAGCTAGCGGCGTTGTCAAATCAAATATGACGTGTGGCACAGCAGCATCAGCTGTGCGGTGTTTTGTTACACTCTGTATTTATGATCTCTGTCGGATAAACATAAGTGTGTTCATGAAAACGTATATATTAACTTTAATTCACTTCACAACGTGGCGTTATGTGACAGAAATATTCACATACATTATTATCTGCCAGACTTATAAAGACGCAGATACACCTGTTCTGTTCTGTTTTTTTAATGTCACACACTGTGGAATCACATGCACGAGCCTCATTTGCTGTCACAGTGAGCCAAAAATGGATGTAAAGGTCTTTAAACCTCCGTTTGTACGTCAACAGTTGTGTCCGTTCCGCTCATCAGACCTCAGTGAGAATTACGCACAGGCTCTCCAACAGCTGATCATTACGCACGGCTGCTGTGGATATTTGAAACGACTTTACCCTTAATTCATCACATTTTTCTGCAAACCGTCACCACTGTAAAGTGTCAGTCATCATTATTAAACATCAGAAGAATGATAAATGATTTATTGATAGAGCTCGTGTTGAAACGGACTTTACAAAGTGCTTCAAAACAAAATGAAGTGATCGTTAACAGAGAGATGATGCTGAAATAAACAGAATGATGCTTTAATAAGGTTTAATAATTCACCTTTGAGATTGAGACCCATGTTCTATACTGTTTCTAAAGATACAACAAAACAATGGACTGGCTAAAGGGGTGGTGCCACTTTTTTGCCTCTCAAACCCTTGAGGGACTGACAGCAGCTCCATCCACCACAAGTGCATCTTTCTCTCTCATTCTCCCTCTATCATCAGTCTCGCCTTTCCACTCCTTCTCCTCCTTTTCCTTGACCATTTGTCTGCTTCAGTTTATTTCCACACTCACAGAGAACTGATGCTAGCAAAAATGCTAAATGCTCCAATTAAACAAAGCAGCAATCTCTCTGAGCAAATCCTTTGTAACCTCTGTCTTTTTTTTTTTTAAATACGAAATTATTTGGTGTAATGACCAGTGAAAATGATGATGAATCACCCTGACTTTGCTTTGAGTGCCAGTCTAAATTACCATCTGAGTTCGCTTTGATAGAAGGTATAGTATTACAACTTTACATTTTACAGTTCATCCTTCGCACTCGTCTGTCCATCACCTGCTCTGCTCTACTCCTTGCCGTTCAGTTATTCTTGAAACCAAATTATTCACAGAGCCCAGAAAATTACTCAGTCGAAGCAGTTAAGCATGCTTATACATCGGACATTTAAAAATAGTTTCTACCATTACCCCACTGCCTGCTCTCCTCTTCTGCCCCGCCCCCACCGCCCAAGTCGTATCTTTACTCTTGTGTCTATAATTTCACTTGTCTACACTGTCTCTACTGTTTATCTAACATCCTCTCTCTTCTCCTTGCCTCTCCATCTCATCATTCTACCCTCTACTCTTCTCCCCCTGGTTTCTTATCACACCCTGCCCTCTCCTCTCCAGGCAAGATGGAGAGAGGGAGAGGAGGAAAAAAAAAGACTAGGGTGGAAGAGGAGATAGTGGAGAGAAGAGTGACAGCAGCTTACGGGAAAGTGGGTGGGGGCTTTCTTCCTGTCTGTCTTTCTATCTCACTATCCAACTCTCTCTATCTTGTGCTTTTTTTCTCTCTCTCTCTCTCTCTCTCTCTCTCTCTCTCTCTCTCACACACACACACACACACACACACACACACACTGCAGGGGTCTCTGTTCTTCTCTGTCTAGTTGTGTTTCCCTAAGGGTTCTCAGCTTCACTCTTACACAGCTGAGATCTGCCTGGCACTGCCTTCACTGCCTGACAAACGGCCATACGTGCACACACACTCAAAAACACACAAGCATGAACAAATACCTCGCATACATGCCAGCCAACAAATATTCATGCAAACCTGCAGCAAAAACACAAGAAAATACACTGCTACATTGTCAAAAAATAAACCATGCTCTTGCAAACATGCAAAGACACACGAGCTGATTTTCCAAACCAGCACCCATACACCCATGCAGTGTGCTAAAGCAAACATACTGCTTTTGTCCTGCTTGTGACCGTGAATCAGCATTCTGCCTGAATTATGGGGCTGCATTATGGATTCTCTCCACAACCCACATACTCTCTAGACATTGTTCAGAGAAACAAACACTCGCACAAGCACATACACAGCATCTAGTCGACTGACAGACATTTGAAATAACAAAAACAAGCGCTTAACGTCAATTTTCCCCTGTGGTGAGACTGTTTTTACACCACCACAGAAATTATACAATCTCTTAGCCGTGACAAGAAGAAACACATGCTCCTCCTACGTTCTCAGTTTGCAGGCAGAGCTTTATAAATTCCAAACATGATAATAACCTTTTCCTTAGCAAAAATAGCACAGCCACACTTTTGGTCTCTTTTCTGCCTGTGCTCCAAGGACCTGTGTGGTATCATGGATTATGTGGCAACAGTCATGGCTTTATCTGTTGTTTTTGGCTTTGGGGAATAGTAAGAGAGCATGAAGGAGATAATTTGTTCATATTCATAAGCATAGCTGGGTGGTTGGTTTGGGTTGCAGGATGGGAAGAGGGAAAGGCAGTGATGTTAACTGATAAAGAATAGATATTTCATACTCAATTCTTTCAATTATCTGCAGTAATAAATCCAAGACCACCACCAATGTCTGCATGTGTGTGTGTGTGTGGGTGAGTGCTGATCCTCTAAAAGCAGTCAGGCCTTAATTAAGCTAACTCCTGTATTGTTGAGCTAACGCTAACAATGTGATCCCTGCTCATTAGGCAAAAATCTCCACAAATCTCTCCCTCTCTGTTGTAGTAGTATAGTTACACAACAATAGAACCGCATTACACACACATACACACACACAGTCATAATCCTTGCACATAATATGTGCAGAGGCACATTACGCATCATTACGCTCACTAACCAAGCAGAAATGTTTGGCTAACATCAGGTCAGTGGGAGAGAACACACTAGTGGTCTGTCTTAGTTGGCTGAAAGGCAGTGACTACATGCATGCACGCACACACACACACACACACACACACTTTCTTAAAGTATTTCTTAAAGAGCAGACTTCTCTCGCTTTGACAAATTAAGACAATCTAATTAAATATATGTATTGCACAATTCCTGTTGCAACCAAGTGCAAAAATGAAAACACAAATGACAGATATTACTAAGTGCAAAATAAAATTCCATGGAATAGGCTGTGCCGTTATTTAATGACCAATCATTCCATCATTCAAAACACATTATTTATGCTTTCTACTGCAGCCCTGTCACATGCACCTCTGTCCTCTCTGTCTTTTGCCATATGTGTCAAATTACTCCTCTCTCTTTCTTTCTCCTCACTCGCTTCCTCTTGATCCACTTGCCCTCCTTTCATGCAACTACCATAGCCTGGGGCTGATGGAAGTCAGCAAACTGATCAAACAGTGAGAACCCGCAACACACACACACACACACACACACACACCACACACACACACACTCAAATATAAAAACAGAGGAGATCCTGACTGTTAACAAGACAAATACAATTCTACAAAAAAAAAGTCAACCCTACTCAAAAAAATCCTGCTGTAGGACACGTGTGTGTATGTGCGTGTACAAGCAAATACTCAGATATTTTATTCATATGCATTTCCATGTGTAAAAGCAACATTTATGTAGCTCAAGGTACAATATGACATTACACCTCACTTGACCTCATAAATTCAACTTTGCATCATGTTGACCCCCGCTAAAATCATGAATAATTTATTTCACATGCAAATGTACTTTGTTTTAGTCTGTGCTGCATTTTTGAAGCATTAGTGTGGGTTGTACCATCTAAAAGCACACAAATTGGCTGAGCAGCCGATCCACACAAAGCCCCAGATCGACTAGTCTGTATCGACAAAGAGCAGAATGAGAGAGATCCACTCTTACCCAGCCCTCTCCATCAGTCTCCACTTTCCCCTCCTTGTCATCTCTTTTTCAGTCATCACCTCTGCTTCCTTATTATTTCTTTCCTTCTTCATTCACAATTCCAGTGTCACTCAGATTGGTAGAGTGTTCTGGCACAGCAGTCTGCATTACACTATTCAGGGCTGATTTTATTGGCATAACACCACGCTTTGATGCTTTTATTCTTAAATTAGCAGCTAGATCTTTCTTTCAATAAATCCCTGAATACCAAACATTTCTAAATCTGCAACACTGAGCCCCCCAAGGGCTGCTTTTATGTAAGAAGCATTATACACTTTAAACATCCAGGCACATCAGACCAGCAACCAGCAGGTGGCCTTGGCCAACTAAACAACTCACAATCTGACTAGAGCAGCTGAATGTCAAACCACTACACAAAGGCACAAAACAGACACCAGCCAGCTTTATCCTGAATTTCATTTTCTCTAAATGAAAACTCAAAACATTCAGGCTCATTTTAGATGCCTAAAGAGAAGGTTTTGTTTAACACTTTTGATTTGAAGTTGAAATGAAAGGAGGAAATTGAAATGCGCAAGCCAGGAGTTTCAATGTTGAAAACAAAATGTTAATGCAGCTGTTTAAGCATGCCTAAGTACACACACACACACACACACACACACACACACACACACACACACACACACACACAGCCTCATCCCTAGAGACTAGCTGCAAAAGCAGTTGTACCATGTCAAGCACAGAATACATGACTGAACTAAACGAGTGTCAGTAGAATATTACCTAGCCAAGCGCAACATACAGACTAGCAGCAAGGTCAGCAGGTCAACAGTTGGCTGCTTGTCCATGTACTAAGTAAGATATACATGGATAGGTAGGTGTAGAGATGGAGGGAATAGCAGGATAATGGATGGAACAGACAAACACCTTTAAAGAGGGGGAATAAAAATGGAAATAAAAATATAACTAAGGACAAAAAAACTGAGGAGATAAATATGAAACCACATCAAATTGGGAGTCAATGGAGGATACAGATCATTGGCTTGGTGCAAATGTCACCTCATTTGTAATGGTTACATGAAAAAATAAGAAGTGGCCAAGCTCATTGCTGTTAGAATGAAGAAGTACATATTAAAAAGACACAAAAAGAAAAAAAGAAGAAGAGACACTGCAGTTGTCTTTAGGAAATTCACTACAGGTCATTCTGAAGCACAAGTAGGCCCCACACTGCAGAGCAAAGGCAGAGATGGGCTATTCAGAGCACTGGACAGGGACACTTTGCTCCATATTTTATTTTATGAAATTATGTCTCCTGATCTCCCCTACCCTGAAATGAATGATAACACAGATTGCTAATCTTTCTTACATAAAGAAGCTAAGACTGTAGCACACTGCTGAGCAGCACAAAAGACTGCAACTTTTTCCAAACTTGCAGTATTTTCAGACAGGAGAGGGCCACAATCTCAGGGGACCCAAAACTCACTAGGCACACAATACGAATGCAGAGCTTTACAGCACAGACGGCACTCTCACTCTAGCTCTCTTTCTGCGCCCACTTTTTCTCTCTTTTTATCCCACCTCTCTCACTCTCACTCTCTCTCTTTCCACATACTGGGTCAGTCGAGCTCCTGCACTGCAGCACTGTTGAGTGATGTGTTAAAGGCTTTTTCATGATCTGAGGACTAAGCAGACTGCACCAATTGGAGAGGTTTTCTTTACTCTTTTTGGGGTTATCGCACTTTGACTTCTTTACTGTATAATATACCTTATGTGTCAGAATTTTAAAAACAGCTCTGCTTGACATTTGACAAATTTGCCGAATGACTGCAGGTAATCCCAGTCAACACAGTCCGAGTCATCAGATTGGTGCAGTGTGCTTCCAATAGTAAGTCCAGTGAATGCACTGTATGTAGCAGAAAAACTGCACTCTCCTTGCAAATCACTACAACTGTGGCCAGTGTCTCTCTTTGCACTGATATATATAGTACTTTTTAACACCACCAAGAATCAGAAGTTACAGTAGTTGAGCCATCAGCATAATCACATAAAACTCTAAAAAGCTACTAGACACATACACAAAAAGGCAAGAACCCTCCCTGCATTTTCCCCTCCACAAACACACACACATGCACAAAAAGTGGAACATGCCATTTTGTATGCAGCACCTGCAGTATACTGCAACTTCAGCACCATGGTCAGAGACAGATTGGCTTTTTCAGCAAACTGGAGATAATTCCCTGTTTCCCAAATGGAGAAAGCATATCACTCCACGCACAACATACACAAACACAAACACACACACACACACACACACACACACACACACGCACACACAATGCAAAATGTAAGTGGTCACAACCTTCTTTCTGCCCCTTCATAACATGCTCTCTCCGCTTTGGACTCTCACTTTGGTTAATTGGACAATTACAGCTTCTTTCAGTGACAAAAGAGCAAAAAAGAATCCCTACTTTCACTAAGTAGCACATCCTTCACAATCCTCTACTGACGACTCCATGTTCTCTCACCCTTCCCTAAGCCGCTTGTCTGTGCTCTCCCTCCCATCAATAGTGCTCTCAAACTGATCCCTTCCTCCCATGTTTTTTTTTTTTATTTCTCTCGCTCTTCATTCTGTACTGCCTTTCCAAATAATTACAGTAAGACTCTCAAATACAGTTCACAAACAAACACTGATGGAGCAGAGGAAAACAAGAGAACAAAAATTAATCTATCCATCTTTTCTTCTCTCTCACTTTACACAAACACACACATGCAGATGCAGGCACACACAAGTGCACTGGCAATTGACAAAAACCTCCTTCCACTATGCAATGCAGAGACATAAATATTCTAAGCAAAGATGCCAGAAGAGAGGAGAGGAGAGGAGAAGAGAGGAGAGGAGAAACCATGAAATACCACACATGAAACCATTCCCTGGGGAACACCTAATAACTGTTTCCAATCTACACAGTCACAGGTTCAGGTTACTGACTCCACTCAGCACAAAAAGAAAAAAAAAACATCCACTTATATTTACTGACAGCAAAAGGTTGGAGTGAATTCTGAGTTGCAGAAGCTTCCCTAATAGGTTTATGGTATCTCATATCTCTTAAACAAAAATGAAGGTTTAAATCAGGATATTGATGTAGATTTATGTGTCATTATGCATGCAATAATAAGCATGCATTGCTGCATTAAATTCTGCCTTATGTTCTAATAAGACTTTTAGATAAATGCCTGGAGGAAAGTGTACCCAAGCATTCCTAAAATTTTACTTAACCACAAAAAGAGAGCAAAACCAACTTCAGAGAAAACCCATGCAGATAATTTACAGAATAACTTAATGTGAGTGTGTAATTGTGGTTTGCATCACTTGATCAGAACGTAACTGAAAGTAAAAAAGCCATCAATCCAGCATAAAATATACCTTAGCAAAGATGGTAGAGCTACTTGGTAGAGCCATCGTTTGGCAGATGCACAGCTATATAAAGTATGTATCAAAAAATGCAAGTGTGAAAGGATAAATGCAAGAGAAACAAGGTAGACATTTTGTTTGAGTGTTTGAGAAATGTAAAATGGAGACAAAGAATACCTTTGTTATTCCAAAGACAGGCAACATCTACAAAGAATATACTTGTCTTTGAAGTTGGTTAAAATGGTTAAAACCAGGACTTAGGAAACTGAACTGACCCCAGACCTACATAGGCATAAGGGAAGCTGTAACACCAGCCAAAGCCCAGTGTAAGACTGGAGGAACACACAAACTGGAACATTTCAAACTCTACATCGGGGCAGAGAGAAATACAAAATAAGACAAAAGAGAGAGATAGAGATAGAGAAAGACAGAAAAAAATGTTCTAGGGACAGAGAGAGAAAGCCAAGGACAGAAAGAGAGGCACATGCTGCATTTACCGTGCTGAAGTCTTGCCAGCGCACAAACCTCAAGACAGATGTTGAAGGAAAGGTTAACTCCGCTGCGAAATTCAAATATTACTGACACGATAGAGAAAAATTTAAACAAGCATTTTTACATTTCACATACACAAAAAAGAAACATTTAGCCAACCTTCACTCCCATCGGTTGCTTTTATCTAATATTCCACCAAAGTATGAAATCACTTGGAGATATTAATGCAGGATAACAAGAGGATTTATTGGGATAAAACCACTCAGCATGGTATAATGGGACAAAGCCCAGCACTCATTTGTGAAATATAATGGTGGGTGGGTGGGAGTTTGGGTGATGGGGGTGAAGGATAGAAAGGTTGCCAAGATACGGGACTGAAGGAAAATCATCAATGATCCCAAAACTTTATTTATTTATTCATTCATTTGGGGGTGGCTGTCATGGTGAGGGTTGGGGTTAACAGAGTAATGCATTATGTTTCTAATCAAACTGAGTGCACACTGAAAATGCTGACCATATAGTCTAACCTCTTGGTCAGAGAAAGGGAGGCTTTATGTGTGTGTGTGTGTGTGTGTGTGTGTGTGTGTGTGTGTGTGTGTCAGGGGGATGGGAATAGCAGAACATGGGGATACAGCATTGTGAAACTTTCTGAGAGTGAGTAGCCTTGATGTAATGCTACCATGCTTGCAAACGCTTGACATGAAGGTGACCTAAACTTATCTGAGCAACATTAATAGGCAAAATAATTATATAAGGAATACAACACAAGGTAGAATGTTTCATAGTATGCAAGCTTATAAACTGGATCATTGATGATCAATGCTGGAGGTGACTGTTCTAGACTAGCTAAGGGCCCTCCCGTTTAAGAGGGAATTATATGATTTGCTACATATATTCCACTTACTGCAAGTTGACGTATATGAGAAACTATAACACCCATTTCAACTGAGGATCACCACTCCTAGTAGACATATGTAAATCAAAGCAAATTGCATATCATGCCCATTATAAAACAAAACAGAAATGCACTCTCCTTTCCATGAAATTTCACAAATTTATAGACATCAAGATCCCATCATATTTATCCCAAAATCAACAATGTCACCTTAGGAAAGAGACAAAGAAATAGTGCTTTGAGAATGTGTAATGTAATACCTTATTCAGTCCACAGCTGCTTCAAACTTGTTTTGTGTGTGTGTGTGTGTGTGAACTATTTGGTCCCAAAAACGAATCGGGCTAGTATATGGAAATATGAATTATAAAAAAGAAAAAAGCAAAAGAAAACAGCAAAAATGTAAGCTATTGATGATTGCTGTGGAAGCGACTAGTTGAGGACTCATTTTTCAGAAGGGAACTCAATGCAAAAAAAATACAACAATTAACAATCTGGAAACTAAAGATTGTTTGAACACATAAAAATGTGTTCAAATGTTGATCAGCTCTTTCATAACCTTTTTACTTTTTTTAAAAAAAAAATTTGTTGATACAGCTTGAGTGGCTTGCTTTTATTCTGCCATTTTCAAGATAATTGATTAAAAAAAGCATGAAAACAAGTGAAACGGCGCTGAAAAAAATTAGCCACTGACAGGTTTCTCAATTGTTTTATATATAGATTATAGCATGAAAAATAACTCATACCGAATATGAGACTTGACGACCTGTTAGGATAAACATTTTGTGCATTACATAATAACTGCATCCAATAGGCCTACTGTATACCAAGAGCCCAATGAATCTGAGCGCCTTTGTATCGCCCTCCAGTGGACTGAACCCACACTGCTACTTTGGAGGGAGTCAGAGGAATTTGATGCGCAAATTCAAAGTGCCTGTTCCAGTTACGTGCCACTCGCCCTCTCAGTTACTGTTTATTAGCCCACATCAGCAATACTGGTTTAGATAATGAAAATTGCAGCATGCCTCCCTCTGATTTGGTATATCTTCTTTCTTCTATTTAATCCACTTCAAAACCAACAGCACTCACTCAAATTTTTCTGGCATTGCATCTTCTGTATCTTAGACCATCAGACTGCATCCAACTGGGACCAGTAATGTAGTGGTAAATAAAACTTGTGCACTGGTAAACTATGATATCCAGCAGTTGAAGATAGGACAAACTATCAATAGACAGAAAAAGGTGATTATATTTTCCATATAAAACAATCTCTTCGCACATCAACGTTTTTCCCTTAAATTGTAACTTAAATTCACTTGGTGCTAATCCACAAATAAGAAGGAGCTGAAGTGAGTTTAGATGTTATTGCCCTCCACTAGCCTCAATACCTGTCTAGCACTCTATTGGTTCAGTCATTCCTCTTCCTCCAGCAGCATTATCTCATGATGGTTGGCCACAGCTTCATGCCATTTTAACAAGACACCAAATACACAGCGTGTCAACAGCGCTCCACACACCGTTTCCCGTGGCATCAACCCTTTCATCATTTGATTGAAGAGTTTGTTTTTATTAAGAAGGCTATACCAGACGCATAATCACTATACATTGATTTAACATTACCTTTACAATTAAATTCTTCACTGAAATTACAGAATAAATATATGCACATTTTTCTTCAAATCTTTGTGAGAGAGAAAACATTAAAAGTGCCTCCTACAAAGCCGTTAGTGGGTGACGATGGGGAATCCAGAAGCAATGGAGGGGAGGGTGGGGGGGGGTCTTAACAAAGTGCATGGAAATATCCAGAAAACCTTGAGCGTTGTCTTATAATAATATCCACAAATGTTTTACCATCCGTGCGTCGGCGCGTCCTTTTTACGAGAAGCACCCTGATATAGACAGAAGTCCTCATTAATAGTAATAACCATATTAATAAGATATAAAAATTAAATAGAACACTGAACTGTAAATGCGTTGCAGTATCTCTGTTCATAATGTGATGTGATAGTTCTGAGTAAATCCCCTCGCCTCCTGCACTGAAGCGAGTGCATGCCGCAAACTGCAGTTCATTTTAATATATGTTTTTTTCTTTCTCTCTTTCGATCATTTCCTACAAACTATGTGCACGGCCTCCGGGTGTTTGTACATCCTAGTCAGGGGTAAAAGAGACGGAAAGAAAACCCCCAAGTCAGGGAGACGTCCAGCTCCCGTGCGTCTCATCATGGTAACTCCATAAAAAGGGGTTTTAGCGACAGATGAATTTTAGGATGTTTTGTATGTTTTATTCCCCGGTGCCCCTCTCGTTCCTCTTTTGCTCTCTCCGGGGCATATAGAGATATTTATATATTATAAAAATAACGGCTGTTGACATTGCTGGCTACTCTGAAAAAAAGGCACTTCATTGAAATATCTGAGAATGGCCTCTCCTCCAAAGTGATTTGGGGGGGAAACATTGTTGTAACTGTAATATAATATTTTATTTTATATCATGCTGCTTTTTCAAGTTTATTTTTTTCAATATTGGTTTTGGGTGATTGTGTTTTGAGGGTGGCAAAGTGAATGTGTTGATTTTGTGTTTTGTTTTTTCTCCATTGGGCTAGAGATGTTAAAACCGATAAGATTTTTGCAATACTTCGAGGTAATCCGGCTTGGTTTGAAGTTTGGCCCTTGACTCGAGGTAATCGCTTTGGGACGGGTCGGGGTAACAGCCTTTCCCCGCCGTGAAAAGCAATGTCTCCTTCAGCTGTGCATCCTGCTGCAAATCTGGGTACTGCATGCCTGGTGGATGCGCATGCGCCACATGCATGTCCTTTAGTTTGGGTACTGTCCCATACAGACAGTCTACAAAGCCCACAGTTGGTGTGGGCATCTGACTGTCAATCACTGTAGGGCAGAGCCCGCCATTCTCGTGAAATCCTGCCATATCAGCTGTGGTGTGGTTGACTGTGACTATGGTGTTGAGTTGAGAGTTGGAGACGGCCAGGGTCCACTCTCTCTCTTTCTCTAACAAGGTTCTGTAGTTACTGTTGCTACTGCTGCCATTGTCTTTCTTCTCTGAAAACTGCCCTCGCTCTTCCTCTGCTATTTCCCCCTCCCTTGGCTTATAGATGGGGTTGTTACACATCTGAGTCACAGGGTGGGGGATGTAGTCATAAACGTGACCGTGGGCATGTGTGTGACTGGTGTGAGTGTGTGTGTGCATACTGGGCGTTGGTTTCTCTGGTGTGCCAGTGTTACCGGTACTACTTTGCCTTGGTGGGTCCTCAAAAATCCTGCACTGCATCTGGATCCCTGTCAGATCCACTTCAGAGCGCTTGCGGAAGGGCAACTTCTTCCTGCGGCGGAGAACAAAGGCGAAAAGCCCAGCAGCCACAAACACAGCAGAAATAAAGAGAATGAGTAGGCTGAGAATGAGGACAGACAGTGGGACAGCATCTCTCCCACTTGCCTCTCCCATGTTGGAGCTCCCTGTGGTGAGGTCAACCACACCAGGCAGGGCCGGTGAGGGCCCTGAGGAATACTTAAGCTCAGGACAGATGACTTCAACTTCCAGTGAACGCAGGTCCTTCCCAAAAGCAAACTCAGGTGTCTTGCAGATGACGTCGCCAACCACAATGACAGAGGAGAGCTTTTCCAGCCACTGTTTGAGAGGGATAATATCACAGGAGCAGTCCCAGGGGTTCTGATGGAGATCGATCTGGACGATGGAGGTCAGATGCTCCAGGACACCATGCACAGGCAGGGAAAGGAAGTAGTTGTTGCGGAGATTGAGGCGTGCAAGGTTGGTGCCAGCAAAGGCATCAGTGGGGAGGGATCGTAACAGGTTGTCATTGAGGAAAACCAGCTGGAGATTTGGCATTAGGGAGAAGGAGTTAGGTTGTATCTCACGTATGACATTATACTCAAAGTAAAGATAACTCAACATCTGAAGCCCCCTAAACATCCCAGGGGTGAGTCTCTCAATGTCATTCCCATTCAGATATAAACTTTTTAAGTTTGGCAGGTTGATAAAGGCGCCCTCCTGGACATATGATATCCGATTGTTCCCTAAATGCAGTAAATCCAAGCTTGAGAAGTTCCAGAAATCGGAACGGTAGATTTTCTGTATTAGGTTCCCACTGAGATACAATTTCTTGGCGTTGAGGGGCCGTGGCAGGAGTTCGGAGATATTGTGCAAGCCTTTCTCTTTACAGTTCACTGTTAGCCCCAGGTCATTGATGTGAAGGTTACAAATACATCCAGCTGGACAAATTATTGGGATAGGAGGCCTTGTTTGGTAGCCAGCAATGGGAGGCTGGTTGATGCCTGGGTAAATGCTACGAGGGGTTGGGGGGTTCTTTGTGGGCCGAGGTCGTTTGGTAGGCTTGACAACTTTTCCCTTGTTTTCCACAGAAGACGCTGTGTTGTGAAAGGAGGAGAGCATGGAGGAAGGTTTAGTAGGCCATGTGTTCTCATTGCTGAATGGAATGTGGGGAATTCCCAGCTTGACTTCAATCTCTGCATCGGAGAGCGTTGGACAGAGCTCACTGCGCTTGATTTCCCGTAAGTCTTTCCCATGTAAGTGGAATGGGTACTCGCAAGTGATCTCACCCACCAGAGCTGTATAAGGAATCCTCTCCAGCCATGTTTTTAACTGAACAATCTCACACACACAATTCCAGGGGTTCTCCTCCAGCTGGATTTCCATTAAGCTCCGCCCGACATACTCCAGCATGCCCTTATATGGCAATGTCTTTAGTCTGTTTCCTCTCAGGTCCAGATGTGTGAGTGACACAGAACGGAAAAGATAATTTGGGAGCACAGGTATCAGATTGTCATTTAGTATGAGAACTCTCAATTTGTGAAGGTGTCTGAATGCACCACTTTCAATCCTTTTGATAACATTGTAGTCCGCCTGGAGATACTCTAAACTCTCCAACCCGAGAAAAGTGTCGTTCCGGAAAACTTCTAGTTTGTTCTCATGTAGGAACAGCCGTTTGAGTATTCCTAAGCCATTGAATGCACCAGCGTGGATATCTTGCAAGGCGTTGTTACCCAGATTAATAGATATGGCATTGTTGAGATGGAGGAAGCTGTTAAAGTAAAGCTTCCTCATGGAGTTTCTCTGCAGGTTGAGCTTGAAGGGCCGGCTCCATATCTGGGAGATCTGGCTGACATTTGTAAATCCTTTACTGTCACAGTGGACGTGGAAGATGCCCTCTTTGACCTCGCAGTAGCAGGGCTCGAAGCAGGGCTCGTCGATCTCCTCGGAGTCCTCTAGTAGTGGGATTGGGGTGGTCCATCCTAAGGCTATGGTGCTCAGCAAGGTAACCCACAGCATCCTCGCTGACACCAAGGGGATGAAGTCTTGGCTCCAGGGACAGAGCCACTTCACAGGACTGCAACAGAGAACAGAGGGAGAAAGAGAGAGAATAAAAGGGAGGGAGGGAGTGAAGGTAGTGATTACACACACAGGTAAATGTACACACACACACCCTCACAAAGTGAAGTTTAAGGTGAGAGACAAGTAGGCCAGAAATAGGAGGGAGGGAGAGAGATAGAGATAGAGAGAGAGAGAGAGAGAGAGAGAGAGAGAGAGAGAGAGAGAGAGAGAGAGAGAGAGAGAGGAGCACATTAGTTTCAGTAGGAAGCTTTGAAATGAATACGAATTAATAATAGAATGACATTGGAAAATACTATATATGTTGCAATGTTACTGGGTATTTCAAACAAAATATAGGCCTAGCACTCTTGGATGGGTAATATGATATCCAGCAACGCAGACAAATCTCTACAGTCAGACAGTTAACGCCACCATATAGAGGGAATAGCCATTAATTATACAGCAGATATGCTGGTAAGGTCGCAATAAATCACCTCAGAGATGCTTATCGCCATGAATAAACAAAGGCAACAGCAGGTGGGTGAGGTTAGTGGTGAGGAGACACCGTCCCCCTGCTGTATTTATTACATAACAGGAACCTCAATCCCTCTTTCGGTATATGAGAGTCCAAGCGCTGTGGAAATGAAAGTAGGTGCACGGAAGGTCTTACGAAGGGAGAGGACGGGAACGGAATAGGTGTCAGTATGGTGACCACTGGTGGGACGAGATGAAGACTGTTAAATGGACTTGCTAAGCAGTCACCTCGTTAAAATGAATCTCAACATAATATACTGTCGTCTATAGTCCATGGAAATCTGATTGCATTAAGTAAATATTAGACTATGTAAACAGTGCCACTAATTCTACAAACAGGTCGCACATAACCAGTGAAAAATAAATATTGTCAAAAAAGGTCAAAAATAAGGCGAAAAAATGAAAACAATTCCAATAGTTCCAGTGATTCCGATGTACAGAAAACGGCGGAACCTATTTGCCCTTGGCGTTTTTTTTTTTTTTGTTAGGTTAAATGTCCCACATACAAACCAGATGAACACGGAGAACTGGCGATTTAGGAATGGCACTTGTACCTGCCATTTGAGAAATACAATCAATACAACTTCTGCTTGCTTTCCCAATTCGTGATGCCATTTGAGGGTTAGAGGAGCAACGGCACAAGGTAAAAGCGCAGTAGGCGAAGCTCCTGCTCCGAGAGGCTCTGAGAGCTTATTTCAATGTTTTTGCCGGTAGATTCGAATATTTTAAAAGAGGACAAATTTAAAAAAATAAAATATTGATAATAAGGATGCTAAATGTCTCTGGAATTCTGTTTTGATTAATAAAACAAGACTGGCTAATCGAAGATTCCCGTCAGTATCTCCATGGTTCTAAGTGGGTAAAAGTCACACATACACACTCATATACACACATAGCCTCTGAATATCTTTTCTGTAGGCTGTGACTTTCCATACACGCACGCATACGCACGCGCGCGCGCACACACACACACACAGCGCTGTCCGTTCAAACGAGAGTGCTGAAAATCCAGAGGATATGCGGCGGGACTGTGCCTGAGCAGAGCCGCTGTCCATGGTGCTGAAACCAAAAGCCCGGCGACAGGAGAGGAGGAAATGAGAAAAAGGGAAATATATTGTAATCCCAAAAAAAGATGTGACTGTAAAACACACCAAGTAAAAAATAATAAAAGATCCTCGATCTCCTCGTTGGAAAAATCATTATTTCATTTTACACTCCATACGCAATCCTCCAGGATTTCTTGACTCCGCTTCCATGACAGATCAAAAAGCGCAGATACGATGTCAAAAAAAGTAATAACGACATTTAAAGCAATTAAAAATAATGCGTGCCATATTATATTCCCTTGGGATGTATCAAATCAGGTGGTATACGTACTTAGTTTAGAGGGATTCCAACTTCACATATCCTCCTGCGTTGTGTCCTGTTGTTGCCCGGTGCGTCCCGCTCACCGTCCGATGCCGGGCTGTGAAGGAGAGAACGACAAACGGGGGTGACCGAGCCGTTAGAGAAGAACGGGAAGAAACAGAGAGGGAAAGGCGGAAAGGGAGAGAGCAGGGCATTGAAAAGGGAAAGAAAAAGAGATGCGCATGTGAATGAGCCACGGATTCCAAACCAAGCTGGGGAGATTCTCCACAGCCGTGTACTTACATGAATCAAAAGTGCTGCTCATTGTTAGTGTCAATTTCAAAACGGCCTATTAAAAGATTTCAATCTTGAATTCATATGGAAGTAAGTTGAGTAATGATGATATCTAACAAGTTCCAGTCTAGCAAAACGGTCGAGAATCCTGCTCTCGTTTACCGAAATTTTCCCCAAAAATAACCTTGCTGTCAATACAGCGGAGAGAGCAACAGCGCTTATTGAAATACATGCCAAGCATAATGCAGTAGCCTTTCGTCGTGACATTGGCAGGAAAACGGTGAATAAAGAACAAACGGCTATTGATCAGTCGACTGGATCCGTACGATCTGTTATCCTCGATATATGGAGAGCGCTTGTTGTTCCTTTTTGAAGTCCATAGCTATGCAGACACCAATAAGCATAAACACACAGAGACATACACATCTGCATAAGATACTCCTTATGATACACTCATGCACAGGCAAACGTCCATGACAACTCACCTTAGTTTCGTACTGCGATTGGAAAGCATCGGGAAAAAAAGACCACTAGTTTGGATCTTGTTAGATCTCTCTCTTGCTTGCTCGCTCCCTCTTCCTCTCTCTCTCTCTCTCTCTCTCTCTCTCTTTCCCTCTCTCTCTCTCCCCTCTCACCCTCTCTCAGCGGCTGAGGCAAAAGAGAGGAGAGAGGAGAAATGAAGACGTGATAGGAATGCAATCTCTCCCACTCTCCTCGCTCTCCGGTGACTCTGACTCTCTCCCCTTCTTTCTTGTCTTCTTTTTTTCCCTAAGCAGTTTGCTTAAAATGCAAGTCCTCGACTTGAGCCCGTCCGCTTCCTCTTCCTCCCCTCTCCCCCTCCTCCTCCTCCTCCTCCGCCGCCGCCGCCTCCCCGGCGAGCGCTCAACAACAGTGTAACCGGGTGAGCGTGTTCTCCTCTCGGCTTCAGGACAGCGTCTCTGGCCGGTGCAGCAATAGCAGGAGTCTGTGAACAATATCGACGGTTGGGTCAGATGCTGCTTTTTTTCTCCACCTTTCTTGCCTCGGGTCCGTATCCCTGTCGTGCGTCAGAGGAGTGAGGGACGAAGCTGGGGAGGTGGAGGGGGGGAGCGACTGGGTGAGAGACGCAGAGGAGAGAGATCTGGCGGCGAGAGAAAGAGGAGGAGGGGAGGAAAAAGAGTGATGGGGACGGTTGCGCTATAGTTCTGGATGGTGTCGAGAGGAAGAAGGGAAGCGAAGTGAAGAGAGGAAAGAGTGGGGTGCGCTCTGGCTTTCGCAGCGGGAGCGTGCATCAAGGAAAAATAAATAAATAAATAAATAAATAAATTAGGGAGCGCGCCGTGCGGGGTGGGTGAGACTGCCAGACCTGTGGATGACAATCAGGACGGAAGATGACTCTCGCTCTCTCTCTACATTATCCTCATTTTTTTCTTTATTGTTGAGATTTATCTAATAATGAAGACAATGACTCTCAATCCTTTTATTGTGGGTAATTTACTAGGCTGCAGTAGGGCGGGTCAAATGTGGAGTTGGCACCCCCGCACCCTGCCAACACCTCTCCTCTCTGCTGTGGAGACGAAGAGGGTGGCCGCGACTATCTACAGCGAGCGGGGGAGAGACAGGGAAATACGGAGCGCTTCATCTTTCCCTTCCGTTTGCGTGTCTTCCCCCGCCTCGCCTCCAGCTGGCAACACAAGCCCGTGTTGTGAGCAGCAAGCCGAGCCAGAGCTCACAAGCACGACTGAGACACCATCACGATTTCCAGTTCTTGCAGCTCTGCAAGGAGGGGGCTGATTGCAGTGAAAAGTTGAAATCTCCTCACATGTCTCTTGTTATAACACGCAGCATGAAATTTTGCCTCCATGAGCCATCATTACCAAAAGGAAACATATAATGTTTTGATATAATTTTCATATTTACACTCTGACAGGGCACTTTCATACAGAGGATACCTGCCTACTGTTTAATAATTTTTACAATCAATCATTTTTACAATTTTCACATTTCTCAGGAGATCAGTTGTACTTAATTGGGCAGGAGTTGGCAACAAAATCACAGTAAACTAAGCTTTTATAAGAAAGTTTTGTTTTTAAATAGTTTTAGATGAGATGTTATATGTGGGGAAAGGGTGCCCTATAATGTGTTCTCTGTGTGACCACATTTGATATACATCTTTCCACCTAGGGGGGCCCATGTGAGTCCCTACAGAGAATCCACTGACCTTTAGGATTCATTCTAAAACTATCCTGTTTTAGGATTAGGAGCGTAAACCTTAATCCCATTTGTAACCCTTGTTGAGATTTATCACTTTACATGCGACGGGAGATTAAAATAGGCTAAATGACTGACCTCTGGGGAGATTCCCATCATCTCAGCAAATAGGAAATAAATAAATATGCCCTGTTGTTTGAGTCCTAAATGGAGGTCAGGTGACCTCTTTTAAAATTAATTTTTACATTTTTTTTTCTCACTTGCTCTTGCTGGTGATGAATCAGTGACACTGCATGTGCCCCAGGTCATGTCCTACGCCAAAATAGGCGTTAGTACACCAAAAATTAAAATTGATAAATTAGTTAATTTATAAGCAAATAATTTGCAGCCACAACAACAAAATGATATGATGCAAATAATTTGCCTTCTCAGAGTATTTTAATCAGCCCCCACCTTATACAAATAAGGCAAATACACTGAAGTCTTATCCCATATACACCCATACACACAAACAAACACACGCACATAGCCAAGCAGTGGATGGGAGGTTAGAGAAGAGTGTTTGGAACCAGCTGGTGGTCTGTAAAACTGCCATTCTTCTTTATGAAAACCCATCATTCACTCCGTCAGCCTGTCAGCTAATGTCAGAGAGACTGACATAAGGCCACTGCAAACCCTTCATTCAGCTCAGAGGACATGGATGGGCCAGCGTTTGTCACATTGAGGCAGTGGTAACCTAAAGATTACAGATTGGGGCTAATGAGGTCACCAGTCAGAATTTGCACTTTGATTGACAAAAACTGGACATTGATCAGATTGGGTTTGACAAATACCATGCCAAATGCCCTTGCTCTAACATGAATCTTGGGAGTAAGTGATGAAAAAAGTAAAAGCAGTAAGAGGAGTTTATTTGTGCAGTATATAACAATACTGTTTGTTTTGTCGGGCTTTGCACCAACACCAATTATTATAGTAAAATAATAAATGAAAACAAGAGACTCAGTCTCTACTAGCAAAACATCACTGGCCAATGTAAAATGACTTGTAGGCTTTCCTGATAAGTGATTTCTTGTGTGGAAATGATTACAGTTGTCTCTCAAAAGCCAAGATGGGAGTAGTGTGATGTTGTTATGATACCACAAAACCTCCAAGGGAGGAGGCAGTTGGACATACAATGTATGTGACTTTGAGTCAATGGGATGCATCTCCTATCCTACCAAAAATCAACATTGGTTTCTTTTAGTCATGAGCATAATCTTTCTGTGATGTCGATCGTGTTGGTTCAGGTATGTAAACCGTAGCCATAGAAGTGGTAGAAGCTCATATTAGTGGTTTTTGTAACCGTCATTTTGGAAGATAATGAAAAACACTGATGTCCCGCCAATAGTGTTGAAACATTAGATAACACTCATATGATTATGATTAACAATTTAGGAAGGAATAACAAATATCTGTTTTGTTATTTAGGTTGGAAGACTTGTTGGAAAACAACACCCACCAAAGTGAGACCCTCAAGGAGGACAAGATAAATTCCAAACAAGGATTTGGAGGAATGGGAATGGGTTAAACCTTAAAAAAGCCCCCAAAGAAAGAACCCCCCTCTCCCTCCCACTTTTTGGCATTTGATAGCTGCAAAACTGAACATTTTTCAAATGCACCATTAAATTGTAACATTGATAACAAAAAGAAAAGCACTGTCAAAATGTTTGACTGAGATGTCTGGACATGGCAGCGGGCATTAAAGTCAGCTCAGTCATCGCTGACATTTCAAGGTCATCTCTGGAATGACATGATGAGGGGACATCAGTGACAACTCTGTCATCACGGACAGCAAACAGCATTGCAAGCAGTGAGGGAGGAAATGGCTGCCAATACCGCTCAACTACAGCCGCACACTGAAATGAAAAGAGACAGGAGATGCACCCATATAGTACCTTCAGCAGAGGGATGTCACTCATTTACACAAACTTATGTGGTACAACTACAAACACGGTCATCATTCAGAAACTTTGTGCAAGAAATAAGGACAAACTGTTTTTGATAAGGATGAGGGTTTCATATTTTCATTAATATAGTGGTTATATAACATTCCACTCAAAAGGTCAATGTGCAGAATTACTGACAGCTACAATGGTGGAATAGAAATGACTATGAGAAGACTATCACTTTAATTTAAAGCCACAATCAGTACTTCTTCATCCATATAAATTACAGGTATACTCATATAATTTAATAGCTAAACTTGTTCATAAAAAGTATAGGATTTAGCCAGTAAAAAAGTTAAAGGGGGAAAGGTTTGGCCTCTTTTCTCCCTTTTTATCTATCACCTTTTGAAACTTTCCATTAACCCTTCTTTGCTTGTCATCAGGGGTTTTGGTGACATACCTCATGTTACCTGTTTAAGTCCTTTGGGGAGCAAAAGGGATGTCAGAATGCTCAGTCAAATAATTCCCCATCTATCTGTCTGTCTATCTATCTGCCACTCTCTCTGTCAGTCTGCCTCACTACTTGTGAGTCAATACGTCTGAATGCTGGTCTGCCTTTCTTGTTGTCCACTTATATCCCCGCCTGGCTGCTTGCCGACCAGACCACCTACCTGCCAGTCTCTTTGCCTGATGGTCTGCCTATTTGGCTGACTGGCTGCTGGCTTTCATGTCTGTGCCACCATACCTACCTGTCTGTATGCTTGTACTGCTTGTCTGAAAAAGTTCTTTTAGGCCTCCTATAGGATGTGACTTGGTCTTAGTTGTCTTATATTCTACACAGACTAACAAAGAGAGATTCAATTTGTTGATGTTTGAGATAAAGAGATTTTACAGGAAGCCTAGAGAATGTTTGCAGAACCCACCGAACAGAAAAACCACAGATATCAAAACAAAATCAACATGTTGTTTATCAATGCTTGAAGAACAAACACCCCCAAAAATAGTATTTAATCATGCATATGGCATTAATCAAAGCTGCAACATCACAAAGGAAACCGACATACTATCAAATTCTTAGTGTTTCTTTTATTTTTGTTCACCTTTTTTAATATATTCAGTCAGGCTACTGTGCATTGGCTTCATTAAGAGGAATGTATAAAGGGTGCTGACTGACAGCCACAAGAAGCTATAGATAAGGCTCTAAAGAGCATTGTGTGAAAATAAGAAATCTGTTGCTGCATATGTTTAAAGGTTTTCTTTGTAGTTCAGGGCATGGCCTCAAAATTTCAATGTGTTTCAAGAGCTAGTCTGGCCTAGGCTTTAAGAGTCAGTGGCTGGGGAAAACTTTGAATTGGAAAACAGCTGAAAAAGATTCTTTGAGACAATCAATTTTAGGTTTGTTTTCAATCTGAACAATGCTCACATTTGTAGCACTACTGATGAGTATTTTTCCATGGAAGCCTAACTTAGTGTTAATTATAAAACAAAAGTTGAGGCCATTTTAAAGTACTCTATAAACACACACCTGTGACCACATTACAAATTACTGCTCCAATTAGTCATATATAGTGTCAGATTTTGTTGTGAATTTTGAATTACTGGGTGGGCTGAGCAGTATGAGTGGTGGGAAGAGATGGACAGGATAGAGGTGAAAAACTGTGACTGTGAAAAACAAGAAAAGTAAACCCTATGGTTTCAGCAGTGTCTATGGGCGGGGCTTAACTGGTACATCAGTGATCCACTGATTAGCCGATCCAGCTGTCTTTTGAAAGATCCCGAGTCTATCACCAGCAACAACATTCAGTTGGAGTAGTGAAGAAACTTTGTTGAGAAGGACACGACAAAACATCCCACCACCAAGCGTTAACGAAGGCAGACTCTCTGAAAATCAAGCACTCTCAGGTACTGAATCCAAACATAACTGAAGGTCTTGTCAACAACGTCTGGTTCGATGTGCAGCTGCACATGCGACGCAGAGCTAAAGAGGGCCACCGCCAACTGAAGCCTGAATCATTTATCATCCGCCAGTTCACTAACTTAGACCACACCATTTGTGTATAGTTTAAATAGTTTATTTGATCAGCAAGATGATTCGGGGAGGAATAAGATGAGGGGTGATGGATGTTAGGGTTGAGGGGAGGCGATGGACGCCGGATGTGGGTTGCTGTCATGAAGGAGTCGAACTGGATGGATAGTGACCAGTTGGAGTTGAGTTGAGGCTGGAGCGTCTAGGAACCCGTGGATGGAGACTCAGGGTGGGGGCACGTCTCGATGAGCATTTTTTGCTTCATCATCCCCCGGTGGTTCCTATGATGAAAGAGGAGAGTAGAATTACTGGGATGAAAGTATAGGCCCTGGTGTACATGTCTTTATGGTGGGAGGAAACCGGAGTGCCCAGTGGAAACCCACGCAAACATGGGGAGAACATGCAAACTCACCACAGAAAGGCCCTGGGACGGCTTGAGTTTGTAACTCAGGACCTTGCTGTGAGGCTACAGTGCTAACCACTGAGCCACCGTGTCGCCCGCTGAGAGGAGAGAGGAGAATGGGATTTTGGGGGGGGGGGGGGGGGTTGAGAGAACTGAGACGAACAGGAGAGGTGGAGGCTAGGCGTGCTTATATATGTGCGCAGGTATGTGGCTGGGAGGCAAAGGTGATTTGGGTTAACAAGGTGCAGGTGTTGTGAATTGGTGAGAAGGAGCGGGGCGTGGTCTTGTTCCTGAACTTAGTTATTATAATAACTTCATTTCACTAACTTCGTTGGACTAAACATGAATGGGCTCTGTGGATATCGTGGAGGTGGCTATGGATGTAACTCTGGTATGCTTGAGAAGACCAGCGGCCGAGGATTTTTATGGTATGGTCCGGGATTCCTTGACTGGATGCGATTGAAGCGGCTCCCACATGGAAGGAGTGACCAGAGTATAGATCGGGTGAAATGCCTGACAAAAAAGTTTCTACCACTCAGGTATGTTTGGATGGTGGATGCTCTGATTTTGAGAACAGAATGGGAGTAAGTAATGAAGCTGGTTAGGCTTACGATGTCGATGGATGGAAATGGTAGCCTGTGTGCGGTATGGAAAGTTTTGAAGCAGCTCCATCCTGAGTAGTATGATGAGAGAGTACTGGGGGCTAGGCTATTTAGGATTACTTGTTGTGACATATTGACCAGATGGCGAAGCTGATATTTTATTTTCTTTCTGAAAAGAGAAACAAGAAAGGGAGCCAGTGATGGTGTTTTTGTAGCCGGGAACGTGGGCGGTGCGGATGATAAATTGATGTTGAGCAGAGATTAGGGTCAGTCTGCGTATGAATTTCATGATATCCAGAGATTGGGAGCGGCCTTTGTTTATGATGTCAATGGTGGGGAGGTTGTCTGAGTGGATGAGGATGACCTTAGAAGACCACTCATGCCCCCAAAGAAGTGCTGCGATGATGATGGGGTACAGCTCATAGAGGGCTGAAGAGGGAGAGAGAGAGGACATTTCCGGCGGCCACTCGGAGGCGAACCATCTGCCGCCGTAGTAACCGTCAAAACCGATGGAGGGAGCAGCGTCTGTGTACAGCTGGATGTCTTCGGGCTGTGTCAGGTGGTCGTCGTAGAAAAAGGACACGCTGTTCAAAGAGGAGAGGAAGTCCCGCCACACGCGGAGCTCCATCTTACAGGCGGTGTCCAGGGTGACAAAATTGTGGAGAGAAGGAATGGTGGCAGATATGGATAATAGGTGGGAGAGGAAGGAGCGTCCTTGGGGAATGATGCGAATGGCAAAGTTAAGGTGGCCCAGGAGGGAAAGAAGCTGGCGCTTTGTACAGCGGGAGGCTAGAAGGTAGTTGGAGATGTATAGGGAGATACAGTGGAGTTTCTCTGTTGGTAGGGTGGCTTGAAAGGTGAGTGAATCCAATGTGATACAGAGAAAGTGGAGAGATGTGCTGGATCCTGCTGTTTTTTCTTGGGAAAGGGGGACACCAAGCTGGAGGAAGGCTGACTTGAGGGTGGAGAGACTGTGTGACGGGGGTGAGGCTGGTGGGGTAACTGTGAGGAAGTCGTCCAGAAGGTGGATGACGTAAGGGGGTTTATGGTTGTTTAGCAGGATCCAGCAGAGTGCCTCGGAAAGGGAATTGAATATTTTAGGGCTGCTCTTGCACCCGAAAGTGAGGCGGACAGCAAGGTAGTAGTGGCCTTTCCATTGAACTCCGAAGAATCCCCAGTAATCTGGCCGGATGGGTAGAACCTTGAAGGTACTGGTGATGTCGGCCTTGGCCAACCAGGAACCACAGCTGGCGAGACGGATGAGATTGGTGGCGTGTGTAATGGTTGAGTAGTGCATGGAAAAGTCCGGACTAGGGATGAGGCTGTTGATACTGGGGGTAGCGGTGCTGTGGGGAGAAGAGAGATCAATGATGAGTCTCTTTTTTCCGGAGTATTTTCTTGCGGTGATACCTAGGGGGCTAATGCGGTGGATCGGAAAAGGAGGGCTGGAAAATGGACCAATCATGAAGCCATCTGTGATTTCTTTGGCTAAGAGCATGTCAACTGTGGTGGGTTCTGCAATGGCGGACTGGCGGGTGCGGCAAGTGAAGGATGATTCAGGGAGGGCTTCCATGCCAGGGTGGAAGCCGAAAGTGAGACCATGGATGAGAAAGTGGACGACCTGGCGGTCGGGGTGGTCCTTCAGGGCGGACTCTAGCATGTGAATGCGTATGGGAGTTTTGAGATATAGTCAGGAAGCGTGCGAAGTGGGGTTGTGAGGGCAGGCATGCCTGGCGAGGGCGCCACCGCAGAAGGAACATGTGTGGAGAAAGCGGCAACTGGACGTGCTGCAACCCAGGTTGTTGAAATTATTGCATATCGTCCTGCCGCCCTGGTAGAGGACGGGCCTTCCCTTTTTGTCAACTCCGTGGGGAATCGAACCTCCGGCTAGTAGTGGCATGGCAGCAGGTGGGGGGTTGGGAGGTTTGGGAGTGATAGGGGGTGGAAGTGCGGTGGGACCGAGTCTTGAAAAGACTGAAGGAGGATGTAGGGGCGGGGCAAGTGGGCGGGGAAATGGAGCAGCTACGACGCATTCGGAGGCTGGATGTGAAGGTGCACCGTGCAAATCGCAAGCCAGGGAGGAGCGAGCCGCGAAGACACGGCAGTAGAGTTCGGTGTCGAGGACGCCCCGGTAGGTGCCTTGGTTAAACTGCTGGAGGCAACCTGCAGCCTGGGATGCGAAGAGAAAGTGATATGTATAGAATCCGGTGCCGCCGAACCGCAGGGCCAGATCTAAAATGGTGGACAGATAGTCGTCAAGCTCGGCCCTGCGGTCGGGGAAGACTGAATAGATGGTGTCTCGATATAAGGAAAATGTGTAGGCGAATTCTGCTGCTGTGAGTTCCCTGGCGTGGGATGGAAAAGGGTGCCTGAGCTGGGCTGCACCATGAGTTGTGGAAAGCACCCTAGGATTAGTTATATTGATAGCAGAAGGCTGAAGGAGCTGAGCGAGGTCAATGTATTTATCTGACATTGTCTGTTGACGGAGGGAGGGTGTAAAACGGGGGAGGGGCATGCTGGTGGAGGGGGATGGACAGGCGGAATGGCGGAGGCCAGAGTGAAAGTGCTTGCAGGTGCTGTATTAGAGACAGGTGGAGCTAGGAGACCGGTGACGGGGGGAGCTGAGGACACAGAAAAGCATTTGGGTGTTGGGGAAGAGAGGGGGAGGGGGAGGGAGGGGAAAGGGAGGGGAACAGGGATAGCACAGTGGTAAATTGACTGGGTCCATTAGAGAGAGCATCATGGCTCTGTACAACTGTGGCCGAGTTAACGGCAGGACCAGAGGTGGTTGTGGAGAGAGAGAGAGAGAGGAAAGAGCTGCTAAAGCGGGTGGGGCTGAAGCTGCAGCTGAAGGAAGGGAAGAGGAAAGGATGCGGGGATGAGGGGATGCGTGTGCGAGGGTCGAATGTGCAGCCTGCGGACACAGGGATGAAAGAAAGGACGAAAATACACAAGAAAGATCAGACACAGAGGGAGCAGGCACAGGGGGAGATACGATCTGGCCCTGCGAGAGGGCATGACGTCATCTTCGTGCCGTGTACAGGTGACGCTGGGCAGGGAACCTGGAAGTGAGCGGCCATCCAGAGCAGTGGTGGAAGTGTAGGCAGAAAGTAGCTGGAAAAGCCTTGCCTTGTTGTCGGTCCGGCGAAACGGGATGTGCCTGTCCTTGAGGGCGCGCTGGAGAAGGGCAACTGTCCAATCTGAGATGGTAGGACGGGTAGGAGCCGGAGTTGGGACGTGTGTGGGGGCTGCGCTGCAGCAGCGGGTCGAGGGCTGGGAGACGGGTCGGTCGGGCAAGCTCTGTCTCGACAAGCGGCTGTCTCCGGAACGGCAGCGATGTCTACTGCGGCCTCAATGCTGGGGCGGAGGTGGAGGTGGTAGTGGAGATGGTGACCGGTCGGAGCTACTGGATGAGTAGTGGACATGTTGTGCCGCAGAATGCAGACTATGGAGCGCGGACGAGATGGTTGGGTGGTTGGCTGCGTCCGGACGAGGTTGACCAGAGGTGGAGGAGATTCGGTGACCAAGGAATGGTCATCGAACAAGTCACTATCCGAAGCATCGAGGATCAACTCGTAATCCATGGTCGGTGAGCAACCTTAACTTACTTGTTTTTTCTTTTAAAGTGGTAGTTGATCAGAGTGCAATTGAACGAACGAGAGAACTGAGATGAACAGGAGAAGTGGAGGCTAGGCGTGCTTATATACGCACACAGGTATGTGGCTGGGAGGCACAGGTGATTTGGGTTAACGAGGCGCAGGTGTTGTGAATTGGTGAGAAGGAGCAGGGCGTGGTCTTGTTCCTGAACTTAGTTATTATAATAACTTCATGATGAGGATGGTCAGAAGTACGTAACACTGTCATTTAATGAATGCACAAAAAAGCACAAAGATGCCAGCTAAAGACACAAAGAGAGTCTACAGGGATTTATGTTTGAGCAGCCAGGGAACCTACTGTGTCCTTTTGCTTTGTTGCAGAAATACCTCTCGTTACTGCCACCCTCTGCACCAAAGTTTTATCTCCATTCAAAGTGGACAAACAACTCCAGCAATCTATGTTATGATGTAACTTTAGCTAACTTGCATGCTTTTATTTGTAGCCTATTATGCTCACTTTTCTCGAGTTATGTTGTCAATAGTTAGCAATATCATTTTGGCAAGTAACTGAGCAACACTGTAACAAAAATGATATCGCTGGCATGTGACAATAGCAAGGGGAAAGTGAGCATAATAGTTGCTAATGGTAGACATATATGTGGTTATAATGTAACTGCAACATGAGGAGATTTTTTTTTCCTTCTCCTAACACTGGGTATACTAGAGAGCCCATGGGGGTGAACTTGGCTTGATGTTGCCACAGATTTGTAAAGCAGCCAGCACTGAGACAATCTACATCAACCACTGCTTATGAAGCACCACTGTACAAAAACTCTCCGATGCTGGCCTAGAGGCAAGAGAAATCATGTCAGTGACCGTGCACTTAGAATGCACTTGTCCAGAGTCAAACACCTAACACACTTGAACACTACTTCAATGATTGCACAGTTAATGGCGATATCCAGATAAATGTTAATAATCACCCCGATCGCCTGCCTAGCCTGATTAGCATGCCTTCCACTACATCTGTGTGTTTCTTGGCAACCATTCTGCTAAATGTCAATGAAGAACTACATTGGTAGAAGAATGATTATTTGTTACCAATAAATTATTGAATTTTTTGTTGTGGTGTGTTTATTTTATCAAAACTTGCCAGGTATATGTAGTAAGCGTTTTATAAAAACAACAAGCCTGTGCCAGCTGCAAGGCTGTGGTTTACAGTGATTTTAGAGTGGCTAAGGAGGTTTTAGGCACTCCGCTCTGCATCATGCCAAACAACGCCCCTTACCTGTTCAAAAATCACTGTAGCTAAATCATAGCCTCTTGTGCCTTATTGCTTAATTAAGTTAAACCCCATGTGCTCCTTTTAATATCAACCTAAGAATTATAATTTCCCAAGAATTTCTATTGTAGAAGAATATTCTTGCAGGATTAGTCACGGCAAATATACCAAGTTTATGAACTCTGTTTGTGAGAAAGAGAGTCTGTGCGCGCGCGCACACACACACACACACACACACACACAATCTGACATTGAGAGGGAGAAAGTCAGTGTCACTTTCGCACAATAACATCGCATTGTAAGGACAGCATGATAGTGTCTTTCTGTTGACCTGATAGAGCTTCTCATCATAAAACTCAAGAGCAATACTGTCATAGAAGCTTCTGATACTGTTTTGTAGAGTTTACCACAAAAGACCAGGAGAAGCACACTGATGCTAATGTAGTGTTTTTCGTTAGCTTCTTACATAATTGGAGAATTAAATATAGTGATTTAATGGGGCACACTCTGTCACGCCTGCCCTGTCAATGCATTTCATCTATCTCTGCCTCGACATCATCTGTGTCCTTAGATACACACACACACACACACACACACACACACACACACACACACACACACAGACAGCCTATTTAGATACTGTAGTTCTTTTACAGATCAAATTGGAAGTTAAATGAGGACCATACTAGGACAGGTTACATCAGGATACTTGAAATGTGACCTTTGTATCACAACGTAATTTTCGAGAACACTGCGTCTGTTGTGAATGTGATGAATAGCATTATGGAAGCCTAGAGTATTTGCACCAAACAGCGTAGTTTAAAAAAACAAACAAAACAAGCCTGGTTTATCTGTCTAACAGTTTGGTTTTCTTTACGATGAGCATTACACTCTCAGAGCTCCTAGCATGGCTGTATACACACTTAGGGCCTTATTTTCTTGCAGGTGCAAGGCCAGTGTTGGTCAAAATGCAGTCTTTATGCAATTTTCCTGAAGCACAAGTCTACTTTTTGTTATTTCCAGGCACGAATGGAATGCACTTGCGCCGACATGGGAGGAGACGCGCAGCTGGCTGGCGCAGTGCAATTCTGGTGCTCATTTTGGCACGAAATTGCTCAGACCACCTCTTTGCATGCGCAGACGCAGGGCAGTTTTCATGGCTTCATTTGGCAGAGACGCATGCACACAGACATCTCCAAAATCTGAAAACATCTTTCATTTATGTTAAGTTTTGCCCCTTTCAGTTTGCTACATGTTTTTTCATTTACTGCAGATTCACATGAGTATCAATATTTTATCTACGTGAGTGTAATCCAGTGACACAGTATTCAGAAATACATTCTGTCGGATTTTGAGTAGAATGTCGGATCTTTTCAATGTTTATTAAAGAGCTGTAGTCATCACATAGCAGCAGGAATGATACGTGCGTTTCATCTACAGTCTCTGATTTGAGAGAAGGACTGTGTACCATTTTATGCAGGGATGGCACAGCAGAGGAAACCTCATTAAATATTTAATCTTCCGACGTGGCGACGTGATCGGTCAGGATCTATGGTAATTATTGTTCTACATTTTCCAAACATCAGATCGGAAAGCTGTTACTCACAGATTCCATGTTTCAAACATTTTAAAACAGGTTTAAACACAGCCCTGCTTACTTTACGCATAGCCGGCACAGCTTGGATACCTTCATTCATCCTTTAAATATTTCGACGAAACAGTTTGCACACTTTTCAAACACTAATCAGCAAATTTCCAAACCCGATTTTGTATCTGTTTATTTAAGGATATTGTGTATATACTTGAAAGCATACATATTTTCAAATATGCAGAGGAGAAGTAGGACAGTGGAATTTAAATGTATTAATTATCCTATATTAATTGTTTGCACAAAATAGGCAGCAGCACCGGTATGCCAGCAGCTACAGCACACATGAGAACACATCAGCTTTATTTTCATTCTACTATTGTCAGCACATCTGGACTGATGTATACTAACATTTGGGGCATACTGAATGTATATAGGTATATGTAAAATAGGGCCCTCAGTCTTGTTAAAGCATTGAAAGGAATTGATATTTTTACTAATTGCCAAGGCAGTTATAATGGTTACCTAGACAAGATCATGTAAAAAGGTATAAATAGTATACAAAGTATACATCTTTGAACGCTGTGCTGAATGGTACCAAACCCAAGCCAAGGTAGCCAATTCTTTGACTATCATCTATTTAGAACCTGGTTTCTTGCGAGCTTGAGTATAAATTTGTACAAACAAATGAGACATTAAGTTAAAGTAATGGATCACATGATTTGTTCTAACATTTACTAAGAGTTTTCATTTTTGGAGAATGCTCAGGTGATACATTCAGTGACAACTTTTTCATGTCAACATTTTAGAATTTCTTTGTCTTCATTCAATATTGATGTGTTTATGGCTGACACGTGATTATGGCTGATAAAACATGGCTGAATGTATGGTTAGGGCTAGGCAAATAAAACACTTGGTTAATGTTAGAGAAATGTTATAGCTATGGTTACTAAAAAGTTAGACTTGTGACTTGCTGATTCACCACCCCAACCTCCACATGCTGATTTCCTCCTCCTCCTCCTCCTCAAGAAGTACACTACTTCCTGCACTAGCACTGAATGTTGACACGTGATATAAATCATGAAGTGCAGAATTGTCCAATATGGATGAAATACCTATGGATACTGGACTACTAGAGATCTAACCTTTAACATTTACCAATGTACATTACATTGTACCTCCTTACCATGCCTTAAATAGCAGGATCAAGGAGCTATGCCACAGTCTCTCCCAACTGTGTTGTGAATTTTGTTTTGCAGACACTTCAATTAAATATTTCACAGACTAACAATACAAAATTAATTGCATTAAACAGATTCTCAATTTATTTCTGTATAAAAACCTTATGAGAACACTACAACATCTTGCACAAACCTCCAATGAGTCATGACCTCAATCAGATTATTGATATCCTCAGACAATCAGCACTGATTATTGCATGTGTGTGTCTGTATATGCACCTTCCATGCATGCATGTTTTGTTTATCTCCTAGCAGTCATGCTGGATGAGTTTTGTGCCTGTGGCCAGATGGTGTCCTCGCCAAAAGCCGTGTGGCATGGCGCACTCTCTCTCTCTCTTTCTCTCTGTTGCACACACACACACACACACACACACACACACACACACACTCATATAGTCTATGAGCCTACCATCCCATCTACTATCTCTCTCTGCTTTCTCTAGCCTCAAACTGTCGAAGCAAAAATACCCACAACACGTCTGCTGAGAGACCTAATTCTCACACACTGCTCTCTCTCTGGAGAGCTGAAGAGAGAGAGAGAGAGAGAGACAGACAGAGAGAGGGAACATTAGTTGCAGCCTCAACGTGTTTTTGGGGGTAAATTACAATGGCAAAAGGAGAAAGAGAATGATGGAAAGTGGTCTACTGAGGATGGGGTGAAATCTGGACAAAAAAAATCTCATACACATACATAAACACAATAATGAGGAAGAGACTTATGCTTTAAAATGTTACCTTGCAAGTGTAAATGTCAACCACCTCATCAGTGTAGGATTCCAACTCCCAACACAGATTTTGTCTATGAAAAGAAAGCAGAGGGAAATGGGACAATCAGGGGATAAATGTGAGGAGAAGGCAAAACGAAGGTAACAATATTGTAACCCTAATCTCTAAGCACTGGCCCTCTACTGGACTCTATGGTTAATACTCTCTTCAATCGCATGTATGCAATCACCTGCTGATGTTTGCATGTACATAGCCAGCCAATCAGGACACGCCTACCAATTACATATGTGTCACACAGTAAATGAGGCATCCCTTTGCTCCTGCTCTCATCCTGAAACCACTTCAGCAGACAGCGTAGAAGTGGCAGAGTCCATAGGTAGAGGGCTCCACCTGTGCTTATATAATGAGGGCTACAATATCGTAACTCTCGTTCTATCCCACACAGGCTCTGCCCTCTAACTGAATCTATGGGTACATAAAGTGGAACCCGATGATCGTTCGCCATGCCGCAACATGTCATCAGACTGCCTCACTGAGCCCAACTGGCTATAGGTTAGTCGCCACAGCCCACCTATTACTTTATAATCCAAGCCACTTCAGCTGAGCAGTAGGGGGCCCAATGGATGTAACCATGGCCTCATCATACAACTGGCACCCTGCATACCTCATTCCCCGAGTCATCATGGATCACAGGAGAATGCAGGCATATATTGCCCAGAGGGGGGGGTCAGGTGTACCATAGCTGATGGCAAGTGGCAGATGGTGGCTCAGCTGCACCTTCTCCTCTTCCAGCCTCTTAAAGCACTGAGTGACAGAGGAAATGGACCTGAAGGGCGGTGAGTCACAGCCACATGTGACATGAGCCCACTGTGGCATGCAACATCACACGCCCTGCCCCACAGCAGTACCAACTCCCTGAATAAGGTTATCCATCTGGTCGATGGTGCAACCCAGGAATTCGACCTATTCTGCTGTGGGGGAAGGCAGCATCTAGTATTAGCCGCAGTGACGCCCGACACACCCAGGTTATTAGTTGCCATGGCCAGCTGCACACCCAGTTGGAAATTTTTCTCGAAATATTCCATTATCTACCTATCCTGCATCAGTGGAGGTTGAACCTTCCTGCTCGCTGACCATCCTGCTTATCCTGCCCTCTTCCAGGGGGGCACACTGGGACAGCCTGTCTCCGTGTGGCTCTGCACTCTCATGAAGGAAATCAATCCTGCAACTGGTCACTTTGTTTTCAGTGGCTCCTTCTCAGGCGCTGCAGCACACTGCCAAATGTCTAGGAGAGTGAGCGAAACAAAGGCTGGTTGAGCTGGATGTGCCGGGCCATAAAAGCCTTCATGTAGCCAGCTAACCAGTTTGGGTAGGCTAGGCGGGGGCAGTGTGAGCCCTACATGCTCCGCTGCCATGGCCATACCCTCCGTGAAATAACGGCAAACTGAATTCGGAGGTGAATTTCCAAAGGTCAGTGATGTTGCAGGCACAAAGGAGGGATGATGTCATCATCTATCTGTGAAGCCACTGGGACAGTCTCAGCCGCGGCGGGGTGGCACCGGAGATCTAGCTCGAGCTCTGGGTCGCTCTCTTCACAGCGGAGCGAGATGTCAGACAGCCAAAAATAGTCCCACCATTGCCGGCATTGGAATGGAGGAAGTCCTCAGCAGTAAATGCAGGGCGGTGGCACCATCATGCCGCTCTCTGTGTGGTCACGACAAAGGCAAAGCAGAAGAGATTTCCTCCAGCGACGGTGGTAATGAAGCCAGGGCACAACAGGCACAAACAAGCTTGCTGGAGTGGCGACTCCATCCGTGGAGAGGTAAGAGCAGTGAGCAGGTTTGCAGTCGCAGAAGTTAGAAGGATGAGAGTGGCAGCGAAGCGCTGCCTTATAATGTGAGACACACGTACTCGATAGGGGCGCCCTGATTGTCTAGCTACGTACACGTAAATTTCAGTGGGCGATTGCATGCATGAGACTATTACCCCAAGAGTCTAGTAATGAGCAGAGCCTGTGTGAGATACTGAGAACTTGTTGGAGGCTTGCAGGGAGCTGTCATTGGAATTCATAAGAACTACTATTTCAACTTTTTATTTCTGTTTTCATTCATTTTCATTTACCTTGAACATCTTTCCTTAGAGTTCCATGTCTTAGACAGAAGGCAAGGCAGGACGAAGCAGCAAACACTAGCAGAGTTCAAGGTTTAAATCATTCAGTTAGTCATCTTTTCTGGATGGTCAAGTGCCTGCAGAGTCTGTCCCATAACCAAAGGGTTTGATATTCAAGCAGTAAGTGTCCTTCAGCAGCTGTGAAAAGACACTGATGCAAGTCAGCTATATGCTTAAAACTTAAGTATAAATATAAATATCAAGGTAGTTATGATTTTTGACTTTCTTCACTATGAACTGAGGAGTAAAACTGCATAAATGGAATATCAAGTGATGCTCAGAGGAGAAGGGATTCTGTAGGTTGGTAGCGAGACAGCCACTAAGCTTATTTTTGCAAGTATTCTGGTGGTCCCTGTATGAACATGGATTAAAGTGGCTTAAATCCAGATGAATCAGAGCTACAGCAGCCATTTTGGGGTGTCATGAAACTAAATAACAGGGTGGTAATTCTCTTTTGTACTTCGTTTGATGTCACATTTACACACAGTGATCAGATTGTTGGCGTCAGAAAGAGATATAAGGCTTTGATATTGCTCATTGTTTTTCTCTCTGTGAGTGTCTCTCTGACACGTTTTCCCCTGCATCCTAGTTTTTGACAGAGGGAATGAACCCAGTAACAGGAAGAACTGGGTCATCTCTGACATCTCTTTGACAAGATTAGCTCTGGGTTTTGGCCAGTTTTTGTCAGTTTGACCGAGATAGAGAGGCTACACGGATACAGATGTAAGCTGTGACAGCTATGATAATCATAAACCAAATGAATGTCTGTGGTACCATTTGAAACACATGACAGATAATAGTTGGAACCCCTTCAAGTATGTCTGAAACATGCACTACAATAGCCTCAAAGTTCCATAAATCTTCTAAATATAAAGTGAGTGACATGTGGTTGTTTGATGTTCCTAAGAGTGCATAGATAGAACATGCGCAGTGTTCTGTGGCAGAAGCCCCCCCCAGATAACCTATTATTCCATATATTTAATTCACATTCACACTGCTGTATTACACATTGCTCTATTGAGTACATGAACAGGGTTGCATGCCTTGCTGCATCACCCTACATAGCTTTTTCAGAATACTCTGCTGGGTCACTGTGCTGCAGGCACAAACTCTAACCACCATTATTAAAGTCGTAAGGTGATGAAATGAGTCATACATTATTTTTAACCCAATGTTTTTATTACCACGGGCACAACATGTAAAAAGAAATCTAAATAATGAATACATTTTGAAGTATTCCTATTTAACTCATGTTTTATTCTTTGCTGAACGTGGTATGTTAAAGATAATAGGTATAAGATTTTACCCAGATAAAACGATGGACAAATAGACAGTAATTGACTTAGCAATGAAAGGTGCAACCAAAAACCAATGTCTAACTAGTCCATGTACACTTCACCTCTAAGGCAGACATTTAAGTTCAAAGTTGCAAATGTAATGCAGTATATTTAATTGTATGTATGGTTAATAAATGTACAGTAGATAACTGCATGACTCACCAAATTCAGGGGTACCTCTTTGCAAATGTTTACTGTATTAGCATTACCACCGCACATGGCCATAACTCTGCATTGCTGAAGTTCAGCAGAATGTGCACTGCGAGTGTTAGTGACTTTGACTCTGACTCTGAAGTCATACATTTTAAAATTGTCACCATCAAAGAAAAATAAAGACATACAGGTACAAAAATAGCACGTATTATACATCATCTTATACGTATGACCTAACAAGATTTTATTGGTGTCAGAGAAAAATGTAAGGCAATGGCATTGTTTTTCTCTCTTTTCAGTCTCCCTCTGACATGTTTTCCCCTGCATCCCTGTTTTTGACAAAGGGGAATGAGCCCAGAAACAGGAAGAACTGGGTCAACTCTCTGACCTCCATGTGGCAATAGTAGCTCTGGGCTTTGGCCAGTTTTTCGTATGTTTGACCGAGATAAAGAGAATATGCTGAAAGAGAGAGGCATAAACACCGCTGCAGGACAGCAACACACAAACTTCACTTTACTGTTGAGGACAACTTTCCTCTTGAATCACCCTTTATCCTCTTTCACCCCTATTACCCCCGTTTATGGAGAATTTAGACTTTTTATACCTTACAAGACAATCCATGTCACAGGATAATCTAATAAAGAGAAAATAGTGTTGCAAAAATACTTCCCATCATAATTAATTTGCCTGTTTTTTTCAAAAAAGTATACTCAAACTAACTGGAAAGTCATTAACAACAGTTTCTTTCTACATTAAGTCCTAAATTGATGGGGTTGTCACATGTTTTAGTGGCCATAAATGATTCCTTTAATGAACCGAGGTAGGACACAACCAAATGGAGAACCTAGCCTGGACATGCAAATAACAGGACAGGTGCTTTGCCCTCCACACCATAAGAAACCAGCAACTCCACCCTATCTGATAATATTCTATTAGAGGATTAATGGCCATGTGTAGGGCAGAAGCTAGAAAGCTCTGGTACCCATCTTTGGCCTTCGCTGTCACCAATCTGTCCCACCATCTGGCCAATGGGTGCTGGAGTTGAAAGGGCTATCATGCGTATCATTCAGTTGGTGCCTTATGCATTGGTGGCCATACTTTCACTTTGTGGAGTAAGTGGAAGCAGAGGAAAGTGTCAGCTGACAGATGTCTGTTTGTTACTCTGTGAGATTAGTAGGATGGCCTTCTATGAAAAAGAGCAGGGGCAGTGGCTGCACAACCACCTCACCGTTGATGGGTTTTGTGAGGTTAGCCAGTAGACTAGTCTAGTCATCTGTATCAGAATGGTAGGATTGGCTCTCCACTGAGATGGCAGTCTGGGAGCAGTAATTGAAAAGATGGTCTCACAAAGCCATTAGTGGAGACGGAAAAATAAGTGTGTAAGACAATGGTTTGCAATTAAAAAGGAAAGCCCATGGAAAATAGTACTGTGTCAAACCTGTTAAGCCCACTGATAGTAGAAATTACATGTATGTACATGTAACAAAGGTAAATTGCTTATCTAGTTTCAAGTAAATGGATGAAAGTCAACTATTTCAATCCAGGAGTGACAGCAGGTCATAATTACGTATTTAGAATTTTCACGGCTGGTTAGCCGTGGGTTTATATGTGAATTACGGACTGTGCCTTCAAGGTTAAAGGAGAAAACAATAACAATAATTTCAAACATGAGGAATCAAAGACTTCAGCTGTTGCTAGGATCTTTGTTGTTGTGTCTTGACTGTTGTAGCATACCAAATAACAACATTTCTGCTTTTACATGCTGAACAGATTAAGCTCTGTAAGTGATATACAAGGGCAGATGGGTGTTAGTGTTTGTATTGTAATGTGTGTCTCTTTGGAAATTCCAGTGTGTTTTTTATATAATCTCACAGAATAATTGTGCCCATATGGCAGCTATGCACACAATATGGAGCTTTGTCTTGAGAAAGAGTGTTAGTATGCATCTGTGTGTGTGCCAGCATTTGAATGTACACATATACGGTATGTGTTCATTGCCCTGATACGTAACAAAGCAGACCTAAACATTACAGCACAATCACAAAAGCAATCTGCCACAATGCATAAGAAGTGACAGCATTCTTCTCTCAAAAAGAATATAAATAGGTGTCAGAAAATGAGAAGTCGTGGTGTACCATTTTAGTCCAATTCTTATTTTAATCAATGTTTGAAACAACTATTGAGAATCTACTCTTATAACATTCATCTTTTAAGGACAGAAATATCAAACTGGTTACAGTCGATGCATAAAAATTAAACTGGCGAACATGTTAAAGATTTTTAAATAGGTCTCTAGTTAAGAGTTGCTGATGGAATCAATAGTGGTTGGAAAGCCATGCATTATGGAAAGTATTGACGTGGCTGGAATGTGTTTTGTACCAAACATATTGCTTAGCTTAAAGATCCCACTGTGTAATAGATGTTTTGCAGCAATTCCAAACATTTCGCAACCAAAGATCAGTAATGTGATTGACTTTGCTGTATGCATTAGGAGAAAACAATCCAAGAACACTTACAAGATTTTAAAAGTAAACAAAGCAGTAACAGAAAATTACATGTACACCTTTAATCTATATAAGATATGGATCCAAATCCACTCCGTCATAATGGGCAAGGTTCCTCATACTCTGCATCAAAAAAGTAACACTGTTAATGCAATGAGTGTACTACTAGAAGCATTTTGCCTTCTTTATTGAATGTTAAATTATAGTTAAATCAGTAAAAATACAAATAGTTGTATCATCATCTTCATACATTAGATCATATTCACAAATATTCAGTTTAAACCTTCACTAACCTTTTTTAGTTTTTCTAGTCTAACCTATTACATTTGCAATCTCTGATTTAATGAAACTAAAATGTGAATTAAAGCTGCAAGCAGTGATGATCGGGCCCCTGCACCCTTGTGTACGTTGCCATGTGGCGCAGTCGAAGGGCTTCTGTCACTCGCATGTAGATGTGTTCAGACCTGAGCTGTTTTCAGACAGTGCAAGAAGGAGATAAACATCACTTTCTTTGTCCTCTATTTGCCTGCTGCTTGGGCTGCTTCCTTGAAATCTCATAGGGGGCGCTCTGGAGCCAGTTTGCATTACTGATTGAATATTGTCAGGTAGACGTGTTCAGGCCGAGACTCTTATCAAACATGGAAAGTTTGGGGCAGATTAGAGCATTTACACTAAAGTTATAGCAATTTCCTCTGGAATGGCGAAACATCAAAACTCAACGCCATGCCATAGCCACATGCTTCAACGATAACTAAATCTTTTAATACTCTGCCACACTTATGCCAGCCACCGATACAATATTATAGACTGTAAGACCTGCCATGTGTGCAAATTTTTGTGAGTTTTCAAGCATGTCTAGCCCCTTAAAAACAGCTTCGTACTTTGTGGCGAACAATGTGTTGCCATGGCAACGGCTTTTGATGAAAACTCAAAAGCTTCAGGACTTATCATCATCAAGGTCTTACACCTTGGCTTACCAAATTTTATGTGTTTCTGACTAACCTGCTAGGAGTAGTTTGCAAAAGAGTGGCGCTTAATACTTCCTGTTGCCAGTAGGTGGCGCTATGACTGTCACTAAATATGGGCTTTTACATGTCTTCAGACCGGGACTCTTAACAAGCATATGAAATTTGGAAAAGATCAGACCATGTGGAGTCAAGTTATAGGGCTTTGAAATTTCATGGCGAGACATCGAAATTCATCACGTCGTCATGGCAACACCTTTCGACAAAAAGTCACCAACTTCATAATATAAAATCTGCAAGATCTTAAGGCTATTCTGAGCAAGTTTCAGGTGGATCTGATCACCGTGCTAGATCCAATATTGACACATGGATGTGTTCAGGGCGGGACTCTCTTCAAGCACAAAAGGTTTGGGTCTCTCAGGATCGTGTATGCCGGAGTTATGGCCATTTCAATTTTCATGGCGAAGGATCGAAATTCACTATCCAGCCACGCCCCCTTGACAATGTCGAAAACTCACCATTTTGATAACTTTTCATCTCCAAGGTCTGTAGATGACACTGACTGAATTTGAAGTCGCTGGGGTCAAATCTCTAGGAGGAGTTCGTTAAAGTATGAGGGCTGGAAATGGCAAAATCGGCGTCAAAATCGCAGCTTTGATCCGAAATGGCTGACTTCCTGTTGGACTTAGGGTATGTCTCCATTTGTCTCTTTTTGGTGCGTCTGGTCATGATACATAAGAACACCGAATTTCATTCTTCTACGACAATCTGTGTCGAGGGGCTCAATTTTCCTAATTTTCTAGGGGGCGCTGTCGAGCCATTTTGCCCCGCCTTTTTACAAGACCCATAAAATATTAAATTTTTCACCACTTCTGATGTATGTGCAAAGATTAAAAACTTTTCGTGCACATTTAGGCCCTCAAAAATGCGTTTGTTTTGGAAGAATAATAATAGAGAAGAAAAATAATTCCTTCAGATCCAATAGGGCCTTCGCACCACTTGGTGCTCGGGCCTAAGTAACGAGCTACATTGAAACAATGTGCAAAGTTTTAGGTTGACTTATTTTTAAGCCATAATAGTCTACATACAGACAGTACACACAGACACACAGATATTCAAAAACACACACACACAATGCACATAGCAGTGTAAGTCCCTTCCTTTTACTGAATGACGTCATTGCACTGAGCAATACTCACTACTTGCAGGAAGCACAGTCTTTCATCCAATTGAATACAAGAGTGCTGACCACAGCCACGGGCTCACCCTTAGGTCCAACTCCACCCCTCACGACTCCCAGATACAGTAAGCGACTGGGCAATGCCCAGAGTCACAACTTTACATTATATCCAGTGCCAAGTTTTGTGTCATACCCCTTTCTCTCTGTCTGGTCCCTTCTTTATGCTTGCTTCATTTACTCTATGTACATCTATTCCAACGCTTTCTTTTTTTCTTTGTTACTCCTCTTTTACGCAACACGAATTGCATGATATTTGACTTAAAGCCTATGCAAACCTCTAGTCCTCATTCTACACTCTAGATTATGGTTTTGTTTGTATTGAATAAGCAGTTCACACATATTTCTGGATCTTATAATTTTTCAATTCTGTATGAGTGCATCTATAACATTTTACTATATATAACCTACATTATAATTATAATTATATACATAATACATTATGATAATAATCTAATTAAATGCATAGAATTTCTTCAAAATTACATATAGAAATAAATAATACGAATGAGTTGATGAGTTGAACATTTTGCAACACTTTGTTTCTTCTGTTAGTACATTCCACTCTTAGCAAACTTTTAGCGACATCCACATCAAAGTGTTAATTTGCAATGAATCTGTGGAATATTTATGTTAAAGAGAGGGATAACATGTCTTCATATTTGTGATGGAGCCACACCAAAGTTTTACACTGGGAAAGAGAGAAAAGCAGCACTGCTAAAAATTGCATGTTTTGGTTAATGCATGATTTTCCTGATGACGAGTAGAAATGTCTGGCATGAAAAAAGCTTGTCACCTTGGCAGACACCGGCTGCTGTGTTTCTGGTCTACAGGCAGTGGCATTGTATCAGCTGGCACGGTTGTCATTAACGGGGACAACGCTGTCTACGAAATATCAAGTTCTCTCAATCCACTGCCTCCTATAACAACTCGTTTTGAAGCTCTGCCATCCTAAAAAAAAAGAGAATCCCAAATGCACATACTGTGTCTCACACCTGTTGCTAATTTGTGCTAATTAGGAGCTCTGTGGGCAGAGGCATAGCCAGGCCAGAATCCATGCAAAGTTCAAGTTCATTCTGTTAAAAAAACAAAGAAACAAAAACCCCCATGCAAACCAAATAAATACAATATGTCTTTTCACTCAAGGCATTTTGACGTGTGGGAAAAGGAAACTACAGCTATACATTGCATATGCATAATAGTATGTAAGGAGCTTTGGTTGATATAGCCTACTGTATGGATTGAAGAATGGGAGTTTAGGGAGGTGGTACTTGGATGCCAGTGGTGATTGTTCCGGCAGTAATTTGGTAATCAAAGACACTCCTCTTTCATGCATCACATATTGTTTCTCTCCATGAATGCTCATTCTAGATGATGGAGTTTCATTATTTGATCTCTGCACTGGTTAATGTGACTGGGTAGGGGGAAGCTTGACTGCCTTTCACAGCTATCAGGATATGTGGTGAAGTTACATTGACCAGTGACCTAGATCGGTATGCAGAAAACCTTTGTGAATTTGGTCTTAGGAATCTATCGCAGCATTTGGCTCCCTGTCAGTATTATACTTTCTAAAGTCATGAGAGCCAGTAATTGCTTTTCCATTCCAAGCACTCTTCCAGCTCTTGCACTCTTGAACACAAGGCTAAAAACCCAATCTCCGGGGACTATGAAAGTAAATGGCAATTTGAGCTGCAGCACTTTGCCAGTAGATTGTGTGGATTATATATGTTCTCTCTGCTTTGTTGCAGGTCTGCATGAGCCAAACGGACAGAACAATAGAAATAGGGACAAATTGACTGACTGACAGGATGACAGACTGACATACTGACAGGCTGGCTAGGTGGATGTTACTCCTCATGAAGTTTATAGATTTATAAACAAGGTTCGGGAACAGAGACCACGCCGAGTACACATCCCACTTCCACACAACAAAGTATTTAGGCACACCCCATTCGTTCTTCTCCCCTCGTCTCAGTTGCAAGTGAACCCCTGACAGGGTCGCATTGCAAACGCTTACCCCTCGCCCGCGCTCCATGGACCACGTTCCCCAGCAATACCATCCACGACTTGATCCGGCAGTACCAACAAGATACCTCCTTCACCACCACATCCATGTAGAGGCCATTTACACCACTGCTCCTCGGAGGAAAAGCTACTCCCTCAGACACCGCACTGCTGATCAGCTGGGACCTATACACACCCACGCTATAGCCAATTCTGATGCGGCTCGTTTTCCTTCAATCAACATCTTCAACCGGACGCTCACTCACCTACAGAGTGCTCTCAGACAGACGGACATACCGTTCCAGTGAAACAATAGCGTTGCCGAACTTTTCCAACTCTATGGAAACTTTTTCTTCACCTCTCCAGCCAGCAGTTCAAATCATACCACTCTTCCGGGTTCACCGCCTAACGCCAACCCAATCCGTTACAATGGAGCCCTGACTCTCCAGCCCCGACCAGGGCCAGGGCACACTCCACTTTCTTTTCTTCCCCTTTTTTTAAATTTATTTTCTGAATTAACCCTTCATCCCATTTTCCTGCTTATTTATTAAGTGCTAGTGTAATTCTATGGTTCATACTAACTCACTCTTCTGTTATCATGTTTCTTCGTTAACGCTTCTACTCCTCTTCAGGAACTCTCATCCTCTTCCCTCCAAACAACGGACCATCGATCATCCCCAACGTATCATACATGCATTCTACCCGACTCAGACGTCACCTCCTCGTCTCAAAAGCAATGCTTTTCCCGCTCCACACAGCCTCCAGCTCATCACCGATGTATCCAGCTGCTCACCTCCGGGTTCCCTGCCCAACGTCTCTTGTACGGGGCACACCCACGGCACGACACCGCCCACTACAGCGGAGCAGCGGACGGCTTCCACATTTGCCAAGGGCCAGGTCGAGTGACCTCATGCCCGCAGTCATACCCTCATCCCTTCATCCCTCGACTCTTACCCCCTCATCCTCACAACCCCCAACCCTCTCCCTTCCCCCTCCATCCCTTCCCCCTCCCCTCATCCCTCTAACGCTATCCTTCCTCCTTTTCCACCCTACTTTTACCCTCATCCTTTCATTTTTCATTCTTACCTCCTTCACCTCCCCCCCCCCAACCCTCCCTCTTTTTTTGTTTTTTTCTAACCCAACCGGTCAAAGCAGATGGCCACCCACCTAGAGCCAGGTTTCTTCCCGTTAAAGGGGAGTTTTTCCTCACCGCCAAGTGCTTGCTCACGGGGGAATTGTTGGGTCTCCGTTAATTAAAGAGAATGCTCTAGACCTGCTTTACATTAAAGTGCCACGTGACGACCTCGTCGTCATTCGGTGCTATATTATAGAATTGAATTGAATTCCCCACCCTTCATCCCTCCAACCCTCACCCCTTCATCCCCCGTGCCTCCCTCCAGACTTTCTATCCTCTCTTCCTATATCACCTTGGCTTTCATCCTCCCATATCATCCATGAAACAGCATCTTTTCGTTCTTTGCTTTCTAGCCACAGCCGATATGGCTCACTCAAATCCGTCTGTTTTCTTTTCATCCATTCTACCTTCATCTGAATCTCAAGGCATCATGGAGGGTGCGCCCTCACTGCTTCATTGCCGTCAACCGACTATATATAATGCTTCAACACAACGAATCATCTTCAATACAACCATTCATCATCAATTCAGTGCGTCAGTCAGCTTCTATTCCCTCACCACTAGCTCATGACATCAGCGGGCCACGGAGCTTCCTTCTTCCAACCCACTCCATTCGGTCAACTCCAAAGAGCCATCTAGACCATCAGTTTTCCCGTAAATGGTCATCCCACAGTTCGCACTCAGATCCCACACTCAACCCTCTGCCCCTTTCTTCGACTCTCTTCATGCCGCAGGCTTTGCAGGTCTTGACAGTCTCAAGCCCCATTGCAGGCTAGTAAAGTCTTGACAGCTAAAGCTCATTGCAGGCCATGCACTTCTCTTCTCGCTTCCGACGGCCATTGTACCCCATCCAGGTGCATCATGCCTGTCAATACCCACGTTCAGTATCCCTCCTTCAGTGGTGCCTATGTTAGGTGCATGCAAGCACGGCCCATGACACCACTATATCCTAAAGCGCTAATTGCCATTAACTCCAAAGAACCGTCTCGACCACCAGACCATCCATTTAGCGGTTGTAGGTGGTTCATCGAAGCCCTTCTTTGGGGGCAAGAGAGGTCTTAGTCATCCTCATTCCCACGCTATATCGTCGCCGACCATTATAAACAAGAAATCTTCAAGGACATCATATCCAGCCTTGCTCCACACTTCGGCATGTTATCCAAAGGTCAGTAAGGCCGAATCTAGCCTTAAGCCGAAGCACTTGCCCCCGACTTCATCATCATCATCATCCTGGCTCGCTATGCCAGAATTCCCTGTACAGGCCACCTGCCTCCCTACCCTGACAAAGTTGTAGAATCCATGTCTCTACAGATGTTCTACGGCATGCAACGATGTCTGATACTCCCATTCGTTCTTCAGAGACAAAGACGCCACTCCCAAACACTCTCGTATTTAACCTTAAGCAAGCAAACTGGCCAGCTCGGCTTCTTTTGCCCCACATTTCTCTTCAGGTAAATTCTTATTCGAGCCTTAAGAACAATTCAAACCTACATAAACTGGAGGCTAGCCCACCACGCCTATCCACAAGACCCGCTCTCCACCGCCAAACCAGGCGAGTTGCTACATGTTCCTGGTTGCAAACCTGCAAGTTTCGCACAAGTCAGCGATTTCTTTAGTACCATACTCCAGCCACGTTCGTGAACACATCTCCGCATGAAGTTCTTTTTGGGGGCTCTATCCAGGCGATGGACTGGAGAGACAGTTCCCCCACTCAGGGTCTCAACCTCTCCTCCCTGTTCCCTCCTACCTCCCCATTGTCGTCAGTCGTCATCCACATAGCATACATCCATCATCGTCCCTCAACCCTCCATTCTATGTTCCTCAACTCTCACACCTCACCCCTTCCCTCCCCCCATCCCTCCATCCCTAATCCTTCATCAGGTTCTCCAACCCATCCATCAACATATCAGCTCTCTTTTATTATCTCAATTAAACTATTGAAATCTAATGTTCTCGGTGTGGTCTCAGTTAGTGAACTGGTTGGTGGAGTGACTGGATATCTGAACAAAGAGGGTGTTTAACTTAAAAAAAACGTGCACAACAGAGATACAGGATGACTAGTTCACTCAACAGCAGCAGGAATTTCTGTAAAGTGTATCTTTCTTGTCATTCAACTGACTGATGCCAGTAACTGACTGACAAGAGAGAGTGTTATATAAGTGACATTGCAGGAAAAAGAAATGAGAGAAAAGAAACAAGAACACAAACTCTTCAAGTTCTCCAGCTCTGATCATCTGAGCAGCTTCCCGCTCCTCTCATCAAGGTGCCATCTACCTGCTCCAATATTCTTTTGCATACACGCTCATTTTCCCATAAATGAGGATGAAAATTAAGGACATGTATTTTGGGAAGCAAAGCTGAGAACAGCAGCATTTTTGTCTTAGTATAATTGCCCCCATTGTGTCAATCTTTCCTGTTCCACCTCTCCAACTAAACCACCTCTTAACCCCTTTTTGTTCCCTTCCCTTCTTCCTATCCCTTCCCTTTCTATCTTTTTCACAAACAGTTATTCAGTTTACCTTAATGTGTCACGCAATTCATATAAAATATCACGCACATTATTTACACTTACAGATGTACTGTACATGCATGTATACATACCAGTATGTGATTTTTTGTGTGCATTTTTGAGTGCATATACTTTATACGCACAGTCTTGTATTCATACTTACACTTGTTCTACCCAGGCAAGCACACTGAAAGAATACATCACTGATCTCTAGTGTCCAATGTCAGCGTTCTCATCTCCCATGAGCAATGAGACTTCACTTCTTTTTCTTTGCGTCTCATTTGTCTCCTTCCGTCTTGTTTTCGCCACTGTTTTCACCTTTCTTGAACTTTTCTATGTCACCTTTTGTTACTTTTACAGTGAGGGGATCGTATTTTTCAGATCTGTATAAATACTGCAGGCCAATATTCAAACAGCAGTTGGAGAAATGCTCTGTAAAGCCTGGTATGGCACTTCAAATATTTAGCATGTTGCCTCCCTCCGCTATGCATGTTAAGGATGATGAATTAACTGTCAGTCTTTGTTTTTGCATGTAATACCTAATTTTATTTCAAATGTAAGCTGCAGACTGCTGTTTGTGCCTCACTGACACATGTTGATTGTTGCACTGTGGTGCATTTATGTGTTGTGGGAATTTGTACATATAAACATACAGAAGCAAAGTCAGCTTTCTGCTTTCTTCTGCTTTCTAAGAAGACATAGGGCGGAACAGAGGCAAAATATTCTGAAGTGCAACCTTTGGTGCATGCACACACACACACACACTCAAACACACACACACATGCACACACACACACACACACACACACACACACACACGCAGTCACGCAAACACACAAAACCACACTACTGAGACCAAAATAGCAAAGACAATATGACTCATACAGTGATATGAGAGTCTTGGAGTGTGGGTGCCATACCATATTAGCAGAAAGAGCTAGCATAATCTCCCCGGACACAATTTCACAGACCGTACTAATGAACATAACTATCCGGGTTTCGTGTTGACACCAGAAAACAGTGTATTACACACTGATGACATGCTTAATATTTAATAACTAATTACTGCTTTTTCAGATGGCCTTTGCTTTTGATCTTGATATTAAGTATATCAGAAAACAGAAACCTAAATGAAAATTTCCTTATGAATGTCATTAGCGTGGAGTTGTCAGATATGTGTTATGATTCATGACTGAACAAAAAGCTCAAGGTAATTTTATTGATACTTTGATATCGTTGTTTTTTGAGGCCCTACTGTGTGATGACGGTGTGTCATTTATTTATTAATCTTCATTTATCAAGATACCATGGAAAAGAGCACAGAAATGATCGAAATGATTCGTCTGAAGTACTTGCCACGTCTGGTTCACAAAATGTTTCCACATCACTGTAATGAGCACAAATAACTCTGATAAGAGGCAGCCACTGTTTTGGAGCCAAAATATCAGTCAGATATGACACAACTGCTCTGCAGTGGTTACTGCACTGTGTGTGCATCGCCTATTGTTTCTGATAATTTGTCAGGAAGGCAGAAACACTTGAGTTTAGTAGGCAGACATAAGGAGCTTAGGCTAATAGTCAGATATACACGCCCACTCTCAAAGCTGGGCTGGTCTGAGTGTTCACTGTTGACAGCCGCCCACACAATGCATACTGATGCGTGTAGGCACTGGGGCAGGTTCTCTAAGGAAGAGAATGCCAATTTATATGCCAATTTGAATGTCACCAAGGTGGTTATGGTGTGAATAGACCATGAACTCTGGAAGACTGGTTCATGTAATTAGCAGTCAATTGAATTACTGGTGTAATTGAGAGTTTTATATTTAAACGGGATACACCGCAGAGTTTAAGTCAATGACAGAACCCGTAGGATGCCCTGTGTATTCAAGGATAGGACTACATTTAATCCTGAAAGTGAATGTCATGTGAATGTAAATGTCTTTTGAAAGACTACATTGTTTCTCTCTCAGATCATACAACGTTGTTCCACAGTCAAAAATACAACTGCAAGGAGAAGCTTCTTTTTCTTACCACACACTTTTCCGTTGCATTGAAGTGTCAGAAAGCAGGCTTAAAACCTATGATATTTATCAGTGTAATAAAATAAAATGTATCTAGCTTTAGTAGTTCCGTTTAGTTTGTGTGCCCTAATCAACCCCCTCAGTTAGGTGGCTATTATTAATTAGCAATGATTCAGGCTCCTATAGATGGATATTTAACTGTTGTTTCCCTTATATGTCCATATTGATATGTGTCTGTCTGCTGGAAAAGTGTCGGTGAAGAATGAGTACCAACAGGATAGGGAGAGAAATCGAGAGAGATGGAGAGAATGAGGAGATGAGGGATGTGTAGTTGGAAAATTGGATGAGAACTGAAGGCCAAAGAAATCTAACTATGCCTTTTCAGGTTGAATATCTATCTATCAATCAAAAGTCTATCCAGTTTTTCCTCAACTCTCTACTACATCCTTTTGTCTATGCCCATTTACAATTCAATTCAATCTCATTATCTTTGTCATGACAGAGGGGTTTGACTGTGTGTCTGGGCATGTTCACAAGTATGTGATCACTGGTATATCACAATGGCAAACCTTTTTAAAATGAAGTCATTATGGCAAACGAGCCAACCTGGGCATAAGGACTCACAGCAAGCAGTCCAGGATGGAATGAGCCTGTGAGAGAAAGAGTGAGAGATAAAGAATGCGATTGTGAGACAGGTCACAACTCATTTAACAACACAATGGTCTGTTGCTCCTGCAATCAAGTTACATTCAGTGTAGGTCATGAAGGAAGTGACAAAGCAGTTTTTAGTAGAGAAAATTGTTCATATACAAAAAAAAAAGAAAAGGAGAAGAAGAAGAAAGAAAATCATTCACTTAAATGTGATACCATCTGTACCACACTTTCTCTGCATGAATACATGTAATTTAAGTAGCAGCCAAGTACTTTCATTGCATGCCAGCTAGAAACATGAATAAATGCACAGTTCACACACTTACTGTACACCAACCTACAGTAAAAAAAAAAAGAGTGGGGTAGCCTTACACGTACCTGAGCCAGTGTAGATGTGAGTCATACCTTAAGTTCCTGTGATCCCCTTCTAGGAGAAGTGACCCAGCATGAAAGATAAAAGTCATTTACATGATTACGTTCCAACAATGAGTCAAAAAACAAGAAAGGCGAGACATGAGTGAGGCAGATGATCAGCGAACAGCTGAGGTCACCCCTGAAATGGTGCTATTGTTAGGCACAGAGGTTGTTATACAATAATCATCAGCCTGACTCATGCTACAGGGCTCTGCCTACAGCAAGGTTTTTTTTATTATTATTATTTTACAGTTGTAGGGGAACTGTTTTCTCGATTTCTGCACATTGAAAGAAGACTGTGCTGCTGCATGGCATTTCTAGCAAAGCCAAAAGTAGAAAAAATGCCCATTTTAAAGATGAGATCAGTATTTAATACACGAGATGTCCAAAATATGCTGTTCTGTTGTTAATTGATCTGTTGATATCATCAGTTAATTCACTGAATAGATACAACTATTTTGAAATCCTAACTGAAATAATACCACATACTTCCTTCACAGATGTCAGATTCTCTTTTAGGTGTCTTATTTTGACATCAGCAGTAATGTTGAATGGAAATAGTAAAATAACTATGATATAGTTATAAAATAATAATAATAAAACCATATACAGGGATGGACTGCATTATGCCCTTGAATCTTGACATTTGTAATATCATAATAGAAATACTATCATCATCATAGAAATGTATGTGTGTGTGTGTATGTTTGAATGCATGTAAGCTTTGTTTGATGAGTCTCTAAGTGAAACAAGAGAGAGAGAGGGAAAGTTTTGGCAATGCAATAAACATTGATAATCAGCCACAGGGCTTGACATGAATATGCATGACCACAATGACAACAACCAGGGGATGGAATGAGAGAAGGGACATCTGTTTGTGTGTGTACTGTATGTGGAAGAGAGATACATAGAAAGTTCTAGTAGAAGAATTAGTCTTTGTCCAGTTGGAGAATGAAGAACATAGTTGTGATACTGTAAGTGACAGAAGTTAACTAAGGAAGTGATGCAAGCAGAAGAAAGAACAAGTGAAAGCAAACGCTGAGGTGTCAACCTGCAGGAGATTAAACCTGCGAGTGTGTGTCTGCACAACAAAGGTGTGGTAGAATTCGCCTGAGTAGCTATGAGCTTATGTGTGTGTTTAGGAGGATACAGAAGAAAATTACCTTTCTAACCATAATTAAAAAAATAAATAAAAACAAAACAAAACAAAGTAAAAAATCAAAGTTCTTACCAGACATACCCCTCAAAACTAATTATGATAAAAGTGGAAATATCATCAGCCATATCAGATACTATTGCATTATAATTACATCAACAGAAATCTGCACTGTTCCAGTGCCAGTGTTGCATCAACACTGCTCCACAACTCTGCAGCAACTGATCACAACAGATCCAGTATTCATTCTGTGCAGCACAGACTGGCCTCCCTCTGGCAATCAGGGAGGGCATCCTAGGCTTTCAGGCCCAGTGGTACATTGATTCTCTGTTTAGGCTGGTGTAAGAAAACAGATGGCATGTCTGTCTGAACCATTATTATAACATTAGAAACTGAACATTATAACTCTCATGAAGATAAGATATATTGCAGGGCTGTTGTAATAGACTGCATTAGTTTTAGACAGGTGTTCCTAATAAACTGGCAACTAAGTGAATATAAATTGCATATACGCAGATTTAGGCACAAGACCCAGACCCCCTCCACGCTGCACATAAACAAATACCAAACTACGTCACTCTCCATCACCTACTCATCTAAACATTTTTACAGACCATATTGGACTTCCATCCCACAAACCCACTCTTTTGCCTGCTCTCTGCTCTTCTCTGTAGCAGTATTAGCGCTGGTAGGAGTATAATTGGACACTGGGGTGACCAGAGTAGGAAGCCCATAACAGCTCCAGGCTGGATTTAGACATGAGCAACCAGACAAATCTGATTTTAACACTCATCGTTACACAGACAAGGATTTCACATCATCAGTTTAACATGGCAAAACACTATCAAAATAGAGGTCAAACATGGTTAAAATCAGATTTTAGGGGTAAATCCAGCTTCAGAATCCCAGATTTAGTGGTGTGTTTGGAACCACACACCCCCTGAAACATTAAACTATAATAACACAACGACTCACAATCCATTAGTCGATATCTGGCGCAGGATGCCGGGATTGTTGGGTGTGGGAGGGATTGATATAGATCAATCTCACAGGGTGAAGTAAACAAAGATAAGGGCTTACAGTCACAGTTACACATCACTGATCTAATAGTCTTTTCATATGGTTACTCAAATAGGAGAAAAGAGGATTTTTTTCCCCAAAAGCTTGTTGGTTTCTACATCTGTGAAACATTTCATTACAGGAAAGGAGGATATACTTTCTTACAGCTTCATAATGTCATTCTGCTGGTTCAACCACAGGCTTCGTATATGCATCTATGTGTGGGCACTGACATACAGCAAATGCTAATAGCTCAAGGGTTAAATAAACAAACAAATGCAAAGATTCATCTTTAAATCAATACTGTTTCCGCATCGCATGCTTCCTTTGTACAATTAGACACATCCACAAACAAAAGACTAGAAGAGGTGCTTTAAGAGACGTCAACAACTGTAAATATGTCATATCTATTTTTTTTAATTTATTTAATTTTTTTTTTTATGGCACAGTGAATGTAGGACATGTCTTTACAGCTTAACCACAGCAGCTCTTAATCCTGTTGTGGATGTTGATGTAACACTGTTGAGATGACAAAAAGGTAAATACGAGTCTGCTATCATAAAGCTATAGAGCTGAGGATGTGTGCTGTTGTTTGAAATAATGTGGGTGCATATAAGATCAAATTTGCAAGATAACTTTGCAAATGACGTACTAACAATGGAATGCAATAAAAAGGTGTGTGTGTGTGTGTGTGTGTGTGTGTGCCTGGAGGTATACAATATACAGTTTACTGATCATATTGTATTTACATTATTTAATCTCTGACAGTTTTTATTCATTTTAAGATGTTTTGTACAAACCAAAAGCTTCTTGTCAGTTATTTTGTGTACCACACCAAATATACTGTGAGTGTCCAACAGCAGTGACAGACCATTTTACACCAGTCACCTGTTGTATCACACTATTCATCTTGTTTTTATCTTTCTCGAGTTGTGTTATGGGGCTGAAAATTGAAACGGTAAAGATATTCTTAAAATTCATTGATTTATTAAATTATTTATAATACATTAAGGATCTGTAGTTCAATAAAATGTGGGACTTGTTGCCATGGGCACTAAGCTTATGTCAGTGATGGACTGTAATCCCTTTTTGGTCTTTTGTCTTTGGCTGCTTTGAAGGACATTTCAGGAATTTAGGAGATTTGTTGTTTGTGATTGTGTTGCAAGCTGGATCAGCCTTATTCCACAAACACTGATAAATATTATTCCAAAATGTTAATGTGCAAAGGAGTGTGTGTTTGTATATCTGTGTAGATATCTGTCTGTGTGTACATGACAGTATGTATGAGCCCTGCACATTCCAAAAGTAAAGTTGATCCTTGTGGGTTTTGAACCTTGAACTTAGTTGCTGTAATGAAGGATGTTTTTTCTTTCATCATGGTAGACCTAATTCTGTTAACCATATGAGCCAGACTGACACCACCATCAAGCAGCACAAATATAGAAAGAAATATGGTTTTTGATGTTATTTGTATTTGATATTTTTGTTGCACTTGACATGTAACATGATCATTTACAAATAAGGAGCTTGTTTTTTGGGGCACACTTTTAAGAATTTGTTTTAAGAATTCTCAGATATGGTAATAAACCACACATTTTCACTTGAATGTATGGCAGAAAGTTAGAACATCTCCTGGCTAAATCAGAACACAGTGCACCTTATTAGTCATACAAGGAAGTTTACATATGGACCCAAGGCACAGCTTTGTTGTGATCTGCATGAATTGCCAATTGTAGTGTAAAATGGAACAGAGCTGTGCTTGCTTATGTATGTATGGTAACAAACAGCATGGCAAATAAATTGAACATTCGTTCTGAAGCATCAAAGCAACCAACTACCGCTTTATGTTTGTGTTTCGTTTTCAGATGACATGTCATACATATGTCTGGTCAATATGTTGACTTTTCCAGCTACTCAAGAGCATGATGCTGCCAAAGACTGCTTCTCTTTTGCCACACTCTTGAGTTGACTTTATACCATTGACTGTATGTCATGTTGATCAGTTATAATGTGATGTGCAAATATTGTTGCTGCAGTTTCCATATTTGTCAGAATGAGGAATCTGTCACATTTGCTGCTAAAAATAAATTCCATTCAAATAGGATTTTAATACAGAGTGCCACAGCCAGCTTGGAGTGTTTTTATGTTGCACAAGGGTGGCTATAATAAGTGGTGAAAGAGTGACATTGATGGGGAGCAGGGATTAGGGCAGAGAATCATTTGGTTTGAGAACTAAATCTTAAGGAGTATTTACCTCAGATTGTGAATGAAGTTCAAGTTGTAATCTTTATTCAGTGTCAGGTTTAAAATTGCAAATAATTTGTTGTATTTAAATACACTGATGTCACTTTCCAGGTGTGGAAGAAACTAGCCTGGACAGCACAATGGGTTCAAACTTGAATTTTAATTGAAAGAAGATTTAATGGCACAAAATATTCCAAAAGGCACTTACTGCCAAAGCAACAGATACCAATAATGAATTGACAATACTTACAACACTAATTCTCAAATGATTAACAAGGTACTGTTGTAGGACATGAAACAATTCTGAATTAGCCATAAAAAATACATTTGTAAAATTTATAACAATGCAAAATGCTTATATTCAAAGAGGCCTTTTAATGGCAGCATGTTTGTCATAGTTAATTGATAGCACGCAGGCTTTTAAATTGGTGTAAAAGCTGAATTTTCAGCTTTCATGCCCCTAATAGTTTGTGGGTGGATGCAAAGTACAGTGTGTATGTAAGCATTATGCATGGTGGCTCATGGGATATGCTAGAGCTCATCATACGGATGTCATTGCTTACTCAGGAATACATGTTTTGGTGTCAACGTGTTTCTTTATTTACCCAGAGAGCTGCTGACAGTAAGAAGTGTGGTGTGTGGCCCTGGATGAGTCACACGCAAGGACATGACATATGCCAGAGAAAAAGGCAAAGAGAAATGGAACAAGCGAGTGGGAGAGGTAGATTGAGATTAAAAAAAAGAGTAAGATGAAGGAAAAGAGAGAAAGAGTATAATATAAAAGGAGGGGAGGAGAGGAAAAGAGTTGTTTAGAAAATCACTTGAAGCAGGTGAGCACAGCTAGAGCAAATTCTAATATTGAAATTGTGTGAAATGCACATGTTCATACATGTGCATCCATCTCCATGTGTCCCAGAAGTCAGACTCAGATTGCAAGACATATCTACCCTTGTTTTGTCTATCCAAAGAATTGGGGTTTAGTTCTGATAATGATGTTCAGCACAGATTATCTGGTAATGAGGATGGTTACATCGATTGATGAAAATGTGGCCTTGAATATATTTTTAACAATGCAGAGAGTAGTAGAAATTGTCATGAGAGAGTGAGCTGTGTTGGGTGAGAGAAATGGTGGTACATAACTGCTGATGAAAAGATAGTTTTAATAATATTGCAATGCAATATTATTTTCTAATCTTGTAATCAGAGTGTGTTCATGATCTGAAGGAGATAATTGGTGAAATTTTTCCTTATGTGTGTGGTTTGACCTACTTCTACAATCTATAAGGATTTGAAAACTGATAATCTAAGACCAGCATTAGATAGGCAAAGTCTTCCTCGTTGCATTCTTCTGTCTGTCTTAAGGTGTGGTCACACCAGCAATTTTGTGGCAAAATCAGTTAATTTCAAGAGAATTGCCATGTTTACTAGATTTTTGCTCTCAGGGCCGGAGTTCATTCACGAAAAAATCTTTCATGTCAAGTTTAACTTTGTTGAACTCTAACTTGCAAATTCATTTCATTGAACAGTTGGAAGATTTTTATTTTGACAGTGCTGACCTTTTAGGGAGAGGAGAGCCAGAGACTCCAAAATGGAGGAAACTCTCATAGCTCATAAGCTTTGTTACACTGTTCAGTGTTATTAAACTTCTTCTAAGTACAAACTCCTCCACAAAAGGGACATGTTTTTAGACAGTCATGATAAAGAAGATAGCACAAATACATTTCTTGAATAAACTATGTTATATGATAAAGCTAACAAGTTTGCAAACTGACAGTTAATATGTTAACTAGTCCCATTTTAGTAACTATTTATCAAATTAAATGATGTGCAATACTGAGAACAAAATACCAGAAAAGAGAACCACAACAGGAAATCTTTTTTGTGACTTCCTGATGACTCTTGCTTTGGTTTGAACAAAAACATGTGTCTGTCCTGAAGCCCACTCCTCTGTCCCCCTCTCAATCGGTAATGTCTTTTATTCAACTGTCCTTCCTTTTCTCTTCCTAATTTATTTTCTCCCACTATCTGTCACTTTATTACTGTATTGAGACAGAAATAGTCAATAGCTAGATACTTTCATGCTGTCTGTCTCACAGTCTCTTTCAAAAGTATTTCTTAATGTAACCATGAATCAATCTGTCTGCCTGTCTTCTCTTTTCCTTTAGTTACTATTAACAGGGCTGCTCCATCTGTACCATATAACGCATTACAACCCCCCACCTCCCCACCCCATCTTCAGCCCTCTTCTTCTGGGAAGAAGCAAAGCGGTGCTCACAACGCATACCATTACCTAACAATTACCCTTTCAGATGGAACTGCATGACTATTTATGGTCTTCCTCATTTATTTCAGCCAGGCAGCAAAATGCTGATCGCCTCTAAAATTTCCATTTGTGGCTCCAGTGAAAGTAGATTTATTGTGAGTATGTGTGTAAACCCATGTTGTGCAATGGTGTGTTTGTATGTGTGTATGTGGGTCAATATGAGGGAAGATTACCCACTCTTATACTTTCCTATTTGTTAACCTATTTGTTTCCTCTTCTGGCATTTGTCTACAATTTAATCACTTTATTACAGGTTACATCAGCACCAAACACAAAAAATTGTATGTCAAGTATGTTGGAGCTGCCATCAGTTGAGGACAACATCTTCAGTCTGTGATGGTGTCGACTGCAGCACCACTAAACCAGCCGGCTTGATTTTCTTTGTAGTTGGTTGTTATCTAATGGATGTGTGTAATGAAGTGCCAAACAATGTTGGAACTCTAGAATGCATCATTGTCTGATACATAATTATGCTGAATTATGCTGATAAAGCTGGGATATTTCAAGTTGTTTTTTGGGGGGTTTTTTGTACTGCACAACAACTGCATTTTTCCAGTGGCCATAGCAGAGAAGTACAGAATGATAATGATTAGTTTTTAGTGATTTTGGAGTTCTCTGGACTACTTCTAAGCTAGCACAGATTTGTTTTAGTGCTACAATGCTTGAATTAGTGTTAGACTAAAGGGTCTTAGTTAGGACTTAACACTCTTTACTTTTAGGAGTTTCTTCTAATTTGGTCATTTAGCAGCTAGATTGAGCCTTAAAATGTTTTGTGGATATGTTCCCCGAAGGCTAGTGAAGTGAACTTGCGCACCTTTCCAAATAACTGATGATGCTATGAATTTAACCTTGTTAACTCAAAAAGTTGAACATTTACAAAAATTTCCTTTTTTTTCCTCTTGCACTTACAAGCCAACAAGACAAAGAGCAGGTATAATGTTTCCCATGGTCACCATCTTAGCTTAGTTTACTGTGTTAGCATGCTAACATTTGCAAAACACCAAGTACGGCTGAGGCCAATGGGAATGTCATTGGTTTTGCAGGTATTTGGTCTTAAAACAAAGTAGTGAACAAATTTAAACTTTGACCGGTGCTTTACCAAATGATGAATGTCTGTACTAAATTTCATGGCAATCCATCCAATCTATCCATAATTGTTGTTAAGATATTTCACTCATAACCACAAATATGAATGTCACTGTGGCACTAGAGAAAAAGTCAGGTGATCACCAAATCCTCAGGGGACCCTGAATGTCTGTACAAAATTTTTTGCCAATCAATCAAGTACATGTTGAGATATTTCATAGGATCAATGTGTGATAGAGTCATGTCACTAGCACAACTAAAAACTTTTGTAATAAAAAATCAACATTTTTTGTTGATTTTTAACTCATTTTAGAGAAAAGAAACATTGGAGAAAATTAATTGATAGACAATTTACGAGTATTTAAAAAGTATGTGTGTGTGTGTGCACATGCTGTATTGTGGACAAATTATACGTCAAGCCACAATCAGCATTATCAGTATATCAGAGATATTCCAATGCTAAGACATGCGTACACAAATGCACACATACAAGTGCACTGTATTCACTACATATGTTACATTAAAGTTGAACATTCACAGTGCTTACATATAGTCACACAACACACACTAACACACAGACACTGGTACAAGTACAAAGAGAGAGGGAGAGAGGAAGAGAGGTTGCTGTGTCACATGGTAATCAGCGTCTCTCATGTTCTTCAAAAGAACCATATGTTTCCCTTGGGGGGCTAGATGTACGGCAATACATCAGAGGGTTCAAGGACACACTGGCTGATTAGGGAAATCCGTCTGTTAGATTTCTATATTTTAGTATGACTCTCCACCGCATTTGCCTCTGTCTGTTGACGTAAGCAGCTACGGGAATCCTCAGCGTGACCTCGTACAGCCGCATTGTTATTTATACCTTGCCCGGGCGAATACTAATTGGGTGAAGGGGATCTATTCATTTTTGCTAGATTTGCAATTCCAATCTTGTCATAGTTCTGCATTACTGCACCACAAAAAAGTTGAAAGATTCAGGTACACACACACACACACACACACACACACACACACACACACACAAATAATTAAATGAAAGATGTTTTCAAATTGAATCCTCATTAAAAAGAACTATTTGTTCAAAAAAAGTTCTGTGAAACATACCAAAGGATACAGGACTATTTGTTGCATCATATGGTTATACACTTATTTTGGAAGAACTAGCTATGCCAATTAATTATCTGGTGGATAGGAAACATTTAACACATTTTATTAATTTTAATACACATTTCCATAATAAAATATAACAAAATAAACATTAAGAAATACATTCAAGACTGAAGTCAATCTGTGATCCCTGACTAAACTTTCTTTTTTCCCAGAACAGAACTGAAAAAAAAAAAATCCTTCAATTTTATTGTCCATGATGTCTAGAATTTGTGTGTAAACTAACTAGTAGTTTTATTTTATCGCAAAAAATTGAAAATGTTGAAAACATTTTTTAGATTTTATCTGCTGGATTACATGCTGTTTTCAAGGTCCAACAAAAAAGCTGTTGAAAGCCACTCAAAGATAAATAATGATTCATGTTTAAAAGACAAGGATAGGCTAAGAGAGACAGTCCGGAAGGAGAAAGAGGCTGATTTAGTATTACTGTGGCTTGACAAAATGTTTAATACCTGAGTTGTAACTCAATTCAAAATACAGTCACCACTATTCCGATCCACTTGTATGAATGTAACACTCCTCTAACCTGTGATTTGTTGCTCAATGCCTGACTTCAGTCAGACAGACCACCTTACATTTCCTAAAGACATATTTGGTGGCTTCTGTGCTTAGTTCAGCAGCTGCTCAACCTGCGCTGTCAGTCTATTAGTTTGTCTGTCCATTTATTTGACTGTTATGTAATTTTGTGACAGCGTGTATAATTTTGTGAAGTTACGTGAATAGCCATGTTGCGGCATAATTATTATTATTACTGAGTTAAACACATCGGCTAAAAGCCAAGAGCTGAGGTAGTTCAACCAGACATCTCATCCTGTATTAGGCTAAATATCACATAATCTGACTCAATTAGGCTTTTATTTTGACAAATAAATGAGTTGCACTCCATGTGTCTTTCTGTCACAGTATCTGTCCATTATCAAAGCCAGGATAACTTTCCCTCACACTTGATTTGGGCCCTGTAATCATCGCTGCTTGTTGAGCAGGATATTGAAAATGACAGCAGGTTTTTATTGCAAACTGAATCCATTTCAAACAGGCAAGGGAGATGCACACCTTGATCAAGCCATTGTCTTTGGAGAAGGGGTTGCAATTAGTAATGCAATGATTGAAAAATTGAAGATAGGAGTGCGGAAATGTGAAATGAGGGCACAAGCAACCTAAACAAGTGTAAGTTTATGCTGTATAACACTGTGTGAGCATGTGATTACACTGAGCACACACGTATTAACATTTACATTGGCAGTATTTCACTTTTGCTATTTTGTCTATTTCCTCACAATGAAAGAATAAAATAGTACACAGATAAATTGCAGATAAAAAGTGAAAGTTTCCCTGAAAGTAATCAGGAAGAGGGACTCTTTCCCAAAAGTATATTTTAATGATTTAATAAGTAAAACGTTTTGGAATTTTATAGATCTCCACAAATAATAACTTCATGTCCAAGACAGTGATGCAAGAGCAACTTCAGAGTGAAAGACTATGAATTGATTTTCATAGTCACCCTTCATTTTCAGACAAGTTTCACTCAAGACCAAATATTTTAATACTTTGTATCATTACATTGTTTCAGTGTCTCTACCATAGTGCATTACATTATTGTTTTTGTTTCAAAAGGATTAATTCCTATGTCCAGCCTTATATGAGCCAATATTGTAGGTTGATTCACTAAGCTTACTGCATATTAAAATCACTCATGTTAGCGTATTTACAGTAAGTGCAGCAGTGTATTTAATAACTCTGATGATGCAAATGACCAAAGCCACAGTTGAGTTGTTCAGTTGTCTGTAATTTAAAAAAAAAAAAAAGAAAAACTGGTTAGCCTATTCATTGCTGGTCTTTAGTTGTGGTGCTGAATGGACAGCTCCTGAAGAGAGCTGGTTGGTTTACATGTTTCATGGCTCATGCTGGCAAGAGGCCTCAAACATGAAGCTGAGTAACTATTGATCATTTTTGAGATTGACCACACAGTTTTCTTATAGAATATACATTTGTTGTCTTTCTTGATGTATAATTTTCTCTGCCAGGCGTAAGCCTGGAGGGGATCATACATTTGGTCGTGTGGGTGTGTGCATGTGTCCGTGTGTGTGTGCTGTGTGCATGTGTCCATGTGTATCTGTCCATAGCTAATCTTGCATACTACTGGACCCATCAGTCTCATATTTTTGTGCACATTTATGACTGTATGCTAAAGGACCTCTTGTGGTTGCAGTGATTTTTGTGAAACCTATTTTCAATGTAATTCCTTATGAGCCTATAGTAAAGCTTAGACTGTCGTCTTTTCAGCAGTCCTTGCCACTTCATGATATGCATTTCAACACAGCAAAAGGCATTTCCTGCAATCAGCTACGCTAAAAGCAAGGCTTACCTAGTCTGTTGCTGGCCACATTTTGGCCTTTGTCTTGGCTCAAATACTGACATCCATAGAAAAGTGTGGTCTTATCCTGAACCAGAGCATCTACTAATTACTAAGGATAAAAAGCCTCTAGCTGAATAGTTCTCAACCTAAATGAACTTCTTATGTTGTTGGGAACAAAGGAGGGGTTCGGTCTGAAAGTAGCACCGCTGTGGTCACCATGAAGCAGCAAACAGCTGGGGTGAAACGACAGGGTGCCCAACTCACTCACTCTCTTAGCTGAAGTCAGCACAAGCAGCAAAGTTGTCTTGAATGACAACGCCTTCAGAGAGGAGTTCTCTACAGGCTCATAGAAATCACTCACTAGAGCCTAAAGCACCAACGGTAGTTCCCACTGGGGGGTGGAGACACGCATCACCGGACATTGTCTCCTAACCCTCTGTAAGAAATGTTTTATGAGGGGGTGGGTGAAGGCAGGTCTGTCGTCAAAACCCTCATGACAGAAGGAAATAGCTGCTGCATACCCTTTAACAGTAGCGTGAGACAGCCTCTTTTCCACCAGATACTATAGGAAGGAAAGAACCTCTCCCACTGCACATTTTAAGGGGTCTAAACTCCTTCTTGCACCAGCCTTGTGATTTCTGTATAATGTTTGTTAAATCTCTGCCAATATATAAGGTCTGGACTTGGATTTGACTTCTCTTATTGTAGTTAAAGCTGCAGCTGAATCACTGCATATGACTGAGTTGTCTGGTTTACTGTCCTCTATCCTCCAAAGTGCCCATAATAATGCCAGCATCTCTGCTGTGAATACTGACATCTGATGTGAAATTCTATGTCTGTATATAATTCTTAATTCAGGAATGGTTACTCTAAACGCCACTTTCCCACTCGCTGGATCCTTTGATCCATATGTATTCTGTAAATATGAACTCTATCCTTGTTGCAGATGAGACTTAACTTCCTTGACTAAATCTCCTGATTTTTATCTTTTGTTATTATTCAGAATGCATACATCTACTTCAGGTTCTGGGATTATCCATGATGGTACAACTAACCAACAGACTGGAGGGCATACATTAGTATTAATGATACCAGTTTCCTCCGCCTTAGATTTTCGCTTATTTCCAAAGTTTGTTTTGGCCTTTTTCACTCCACCTCTGTTTAAGAGAGGCGACTGAATTTCTATCCAATTGACACTATCCGCTGCCAACTGGGTGGTGCATGATGTCCACCTGGGTCGCTCTGTGTTATTGACAGGGTTGGCAGTGCAGGATGACTGGATAGGTGGTGCCTGGTAACTGGAACAGTGGTGTACAGTTTGGATGCTGGGTGTCTAGTATCTGGATAGTTGGTGTACAGTTTGGATGCTGGGTGCCTGGTAACTGGATAGGTGGTGCGCAGTTTGGGTAGGGTTTTGAATTAAAGGGCTCTTCATACCAAACGGCAGTCCGGGGCTATCAGGATGACCAACAGCCACTCTTGTCTCACCCTCTCAGGCAGAAGGGGAATGAGACAAGAGGAGAAAAGGCATAAAGCAGCCTCCTTGACTATGGCACATGTGCAAATGTGTCCACTCTCAGGGGTGGATCATCTTGCAGCATCAGGGAGAACCAGAGCTGGCAGTGGGTGTTGTTCTGACTGGTGAACAGGTCCACTTCCGCTTTCCTGAACCAGTTACAAATCTGCTGCACCACCTCAGGGTGCAGCCTCTACTCATCTGCCAGAGGGACACCTCTTGACATGAGGTTGGCACCCCTGGTTTCTGGAACCATGATGTTGAGCGCTCTCAGAGACAGGAGGTGTTCTGAGGCCCACACAACAAGTTCTCCGCTATCTTGCAGATTGGACTCTGCCACCCTGTGTCTGTTCTTACCAACACATCTCTCCCCTGAACCCGGATCAGGAAGCGTTGGAGAACCAAGAGCACCACCTGTAGTTCAAGGAGGGTGATGTGTCAGTTTTGCCCTGAAGGCCATAATATTGAAAGGGCCAAGCCAACAGTGTGGACCGTGAACACATTACTGTCTGCTGCCTCATCACAGTGTTTGATGTTGTGTCAATGTGTTGGTTCCCCTCTGTATTTCCCACAGAAATAACCAGAGGGGAGCGAAACAGACATGATGTCTCCTTTCCTTGGTTCGTGTGTGGGCCTGAGGCATTACTCCTGTCAGCTGTGCAATCATTAACTTGAGAGATAAGCTGTGTATGCCGGTCCCATAGCGTGAGATAGCGTGTCCCTACCTATCCTGCACCTGTGGAGGTAGAGGATTCCTGCTCACTGACCAGCCAGCTGAGTGAGGAATAGGAGGGCTGTGAGGACCTCTCCCAGTGGGGGGCACACCCAGACAGCCAGTCTCTGTATGGTCCTGTACTCTCAGAAAGGAAGTCAGTCCTGCGACTGGTGACTATGTTTTCAGCAGCTCCTTCAAGGAGGCTTTGACACACTGCCAAATGTCCAGAAGAGAGCGGGCCGTAAAAGCCTTCATGTAGCCGGCTAACCGGTTTGGGCGTGATAGGTGGGGGCAATGTGAGCCCTGTAGGCTCCGCCACCATGGCCATTATCTTCAGGAAACCACGGCGAACTGAAGTTGGAGGTGGATTTCCAAAGGTCACTGATGTTGCAGACACAGAAGAGATGTTGGGACTCCTCATCAACACAGAGGTATATCTTGAGCTCTGAGTTGCTCTCATCGCAGCTACTTACATGAAAATTTCAGTGGGCGATTGTGTGCATGTGATTGGAGGAGAGTATTACCCACAGAGTCAAATACAGGGCGGAGCCTGCACGATATAGAACAGGAGAGCAAAGAAAATGGATTGGGGATAGCAAACAAAATCTTTTCTTGGCTTACTGGTGTTTGAGTAAATTCTGCCAATTTAAATTTTGCCAATTCCTCATCCACACACACACATACACACCTACGTGTGTTATTTATCTCAATTTCTTGTCCTGTGCTCCCTCTTTATACCTGTATTTCTCTGTTTTCGTTCTTTCTTTTGCTGCAAGTATTTTCCCCTTTATAAAGTTATTTGCTCTTCATTAAAGAATATTTCACAAATACATCATACCCAGAAATCTTCCTCAATCCAATTTACACATATGTTGTATCATTTCAAGTCATTCCAGGTGTGGTAACACCTTACAATAGTAAAAAACATTTAAAGCCACAGTGAAATGAGGTCTGAGTGGCCACAGAACAAATGAGTTACTGAAAAAAAAAATAGCCATGTCCTCAGGTAAAGTTGTCTGTGCCAAAGCTCTCCTCTACCTCCACTTCTATTTGATCCCATCTGTTCTTTTGTTTTTCTCATTTCTCCTCTCCTCTGTCTCTCTTTCCATCTCTTTCTCTCCCGTCGCCTCTCTGAAGTGTGGACATAGCTGAGGGAGCAGTGACTCATATTACCCTGGCAACCACTTGTGATGAATAGTTTTTATGCACGTGATTGTGTGTGTGTGTATCTGTGTGTATGTGTCCACTTCTTCATAGAGGCAATTGCTTACGTCTGTGTAACAAGGATGAAGTTGATTGAGCTAGCTGACTGAAATGTTCCAATCCTCAAAAGGGCCCTCCTCCATCACCTCAAAACTTGTCAATCATGACTTATTGTGGCATGATGATGATTGACTATGTGGCATGCCCGCGTTTGGCAGATGCAAATATGTGTTTGCGTGCAAGCATGTGCATTAGTTAAAATGGTATCAAAATTTGTGTGTGTGTGTGTGTGTGCTGCTCTTCACTATTGTGCATGAGTGTATGAGAGAACACTGATGAGAAGAATGGGCTGCTACAAAGGTCAGCCTGATTGTGGCCATTTCATTAGCCATGCAACCAACAGTCTTGTCTGAGTACCCGTTTTTTTTGATGATGACAGTCTCCTAGTGAGAAACCTTGGGGTTATGGGCCTGCTAAGGATCCAGTGTGTGTGTTAGGGGTGCCTTAAGGGACAAAGTGGATATTTATTTTGTACAAAAATTATGATTTTTTTTTTTTAATTTTTTTTTGGGGGGGGACATGTCAAATAGCTAGTTTTCCTAATGGGACGGTGGGTATTTGTGCTCTGCTGAGTGCAATTTGCCCTTGTTTTGCAACTGTTTGATTGAGCAGAGCAGTTTCCAGTGTTTCAGGCTTTTCTCCATATTTCAGCACACATTGCTCCACAATGAAAACTGCAGGGAGCACAAAAGCGTACTGTATGTCTTTAATTAATTAATCAATTAACTAATTCAAAGTAATCAACACAGTAGCCATACAGTGTGTATGGCTGCACATTAAGCCAATATTGACCACTTTATGACTATTAACTTTTAGTTGTTTTTTCCTTATCTTTTTAGTTTAAAATGTTGTAACCCCTTTTTGGTGTAATAAATTATTCAAATATCAACAAGTTGCATTTGGAGTGCGTTTTGAAAACCACTACAGAAGGATGTGTAACATGGTCAGGATCTGACAGTATCAATGTTCTGTGTTTTGCTACACACTGTTGGGCCTCAAACCACGAGGTCACACAGAGAAGGCCTACATGTAACCTGTGAGGCCTGACCACGAGATGCTTTTTCCTTTGTTTCCCCGAGACAAAGGAATAGTGCCAAAATGCTGCTTACAGACAATGGGAGTGTATTGCAAACTCCATTTCCAAGGATGCTTTGTGATTTTCACACCTCAGCAGGGAACAGTCAACATACAGTCTCTCATTGGCGGAGACGCTCCTGCACAGCGGAGCGTCCTGATGGCGCAGCCATGACATCACTGCCCCTTTAAAAACTGAACGTGTCCTGAAGCACACGCCTCTCCCATGTCACCGAGCTAGGGGTAACTTCTGTTCCTCTGTGAGTCAGCCTGACTAAAGGAGGTAGGTTTGTCCCGCTCAGGACTACTGCTGTGTGAGTGAGTAGGTAAGTTGCTTTGTTGATCAGAAACCAGACAACGTGCGTTACAGACTGCCGTCCATACGCATGCTGTCTGTGGACAAAGGAACTGCTTCTCTTCCCCTTACGATCGCTTTCTCTCCTCCTTCTCCCTCTCTTGCGACTAACACACACACACACACGTGCACAAACATACACGCACCGACATCTTTTTGCACAGCTGATGGTCAGATAACGTCGGACAAAGCTTTGCTTTGTCTTTCCTTATCCGCCATCAGACACGTGTGCTTTTCACGGACAGGCGCCATCTTGCTTCTGTCTAACCAAGACACCGCTGTACTTCCGCCATTCGGTTCTTGCGTGACGTGACTTCCTCCCATAGTCACGTCCGTGTCACAGACCGACGACGTCATCACGTGATGAAGCATTTGTTTACTTTGTTCATTTTGCTAAGTTTAATAAACACTGTTATATCTTTAAAGAGAAGTTCTTTTGTCATTATTGTGTGTAACATATTGTGAAAAGTGGCTGATTGAAGGAGTCAGAGCTCAAATTCAACCCTTCTTTGTTCACCCTTGAATGTTGATATCTCTTAGATATTAACATTCTAGGTGAACTCCTTTTATGAGACTACCTTGTTTGGTTATTGATCCCGGTTTCCGGGTGGTGCCCCATATTTGTTAATTGATATTAATAATTCTATTAATTGCCATAATTAGTTAATTATCTTTGATAATTGATAATTATTGCAAATAATCAACTGTGTTCCTCACAGATCCAACAGTTGGTGCCTGAATTATTGATTAAGGTTAACAATATCTTGATTTCATAATTCATAATTATCATAGATAATTATGAATTATTGCTAATAACCAAACACACTACTGCCCGTCCAAACAACATCTACAGGTCAACTGTTACATACATTCCAAGTTTATATGGTAGAATTGTTTGTAATAAAGCAGCCCCTTACTATATGGATGAATCCTGAGCTCCGTCAGTGCTGTTATTTTTATTTTTAAATCCGAGATAAGCCCACAACCCCATTTGATCCCCCCATTTCTGACTGTAGATTTTGCCGTTAATATCATTCAATATCAATTCAGTATCATTCAAGCCTCACAAGCTTGAAGATTTGAAGAGAGAGAGAGAGAGGGAGAAAGAGAGAGAGAGAGAGAGAGAGAAAGTGTGCATGCAGATAACACCAACTATCTGAAGATGTTAATAACGCCACCATAATTGCATGTTGCAATTAGCGCTGGTCTATGTGAATTAGACTGTTTTTGCAAAGGCTTATTTGCATAAAAAGGGGCCAATTTTGTGCTGAATGTATGAATGTTACCTAATTTACATACATGTAAATGGACCAAGCACACCATGACGCTATTTGCTTGGCAGCGCAGTTTGCGGTGCATTTCACCCTTTGCGGATGCTTTGTGAATTACACGCTATCTTTTTATCTCATTTGCACAGGTTTAGCAGCCACAAAACCCACGCAATCCTTTTGTCTCTTTGGCCCTGTGTGTGCATTTACCCTGACTGAGTGGCTGTCCAGAGCTAACGGTTGCCAACATTAAGTTTAGTTTGCTGCTGACTGAGCAGTTTGCCTTGATGTGTTGGCGCCAACAATATGTTTGTGATTTCAACTTGTTTTTCCATCACAATCTCAGTGTGACATGTTTCCCAGTATGAGCTAACACTATTTTCTCTGTTGTGAAAACGGGAGTACAAATTGTGTTTTGTTCTGCTATTTCACTAATTATAGCTCATAGCAATGTGGGTTAGCTTGCACTTGTTTTTGAGCTTAAACGACAGTTAGTGAGTGTATCCTTATAGCTGTCCTCTTTTCTAAACAGTAATGTTATCTATGTATTAGGAACTGAATGTTCATTTTAAAATGCTTTTCTTTTCAATTGTGTTCATGGTTATCTGTGTTTATTGCTTGGTTTTATGAAAACCATAAACCAATATTACATTTATTGAAGAACACTTATTTTAACACTTTAATATCCTAAACTTAGAAGTACAATAAAAACAAAAACAGGATTCTTATGCCTATTTCCACTTTTATTCAAATACAAATACAACTATTTTTGCTGCCTAAACAAATACAGGTACAAATACAAATACTTGGCTCTCTGCACATCCCTAGTGTGTGTCTACATGTGAATGTACATGTTGTGTCCTCACCCTGTCACTTGCTGCTTCTCTACATTCCTCCTCTACATTCCATACCTCTCATTTTCTTCCTCCTACTTGGCCTCTGTTCTAAATCAATCTACACTTTCTTTTTATCCATCCATTCATGTACAATTCCCTTGTCTAACTCCTCATTGTTATTTTTGTGACTGTAAATAGCTCACAAAGATCAGACATGATGGCATCCTTTTCCCTTGTGGCTTCAGAACGATTGTACTTATACAACTTTAAAACAATCTGTACGATTAACCCATTTTAACACTAAAAGCAGCACAGTAAACTAGTTGACCCTCTACAACAAATGCAGATGAAGTTTTAAAGATTTTCATCTTTTAAAATGCAAAGCCTTCTCCTAGTTTTCACCCTATAATAATTTGCATTTGTGAGTGGCAGACTCACTTGAGCACAGAGACCACATTGAGACCATAAATCCATAATTTTATCACAAGAAATTATGCTGTACATTCTCACTATTCTCCTCAAGTGAAGGTTTGACATTACAGAAGGTTTGACATACAGTCAGAATGTGGCTGCAAAGGGGTCTAGCAAAGGGGTTAAGTCTGCTTAACCCCTTTGCTAGACTGGTTAATATACCTCCTGGGGATGATCTCAAGGACATTGTCTCTCCCATTACTGCTGGTTCTATTCTATAGCAGCATGTGGATAGTGTGTTAGTGGATGGAGGCAAGTCAATGACATCTAGTGAGCACTGGCAATCACAACAGTTGAACAGACAGGTGTGGTGGTGGAGTTATTGGCATGGTTGTCTAATGAAGCTGAAATGTGCAGACTGGAATGGCAACTGATGGCAGACCCATCCGAGTAACAGAAGGATATTTTTCCATGTTCTCAGACTGTCAGTGTAATATTTCTGAGTGAAGTGACTCTATATGGGAATGATTAACCCCCTATGTGTGGTGGCTAGTCAATAGCACCAGCCATGTGTCAGCAACAGCACCCTCCCAATGTCCTCCTTGACAGAGGTATTAGAGCAGGCTCTTTCTATTTTTATCAAACAGCTATATTCCTCTGGTGCAGCCTCTTTATCCATGTCTTGAGTGAGATTTGTATTAGTAAGATGCTACATATACAGATATTGGTTGGCAGAAAGGTAAAGTAATCAATCATACTGTGCCATCCATGCATGCCATAAACGTAACAATTTAAGGTATATCATATAAAACATCTTGCCCTGTTGGATCAGTTTCAAAAGTTTTTTTCACAATAGGCATGTAGAACAGTGCAGTACACTTTTGTATGTGCCCACCACAAAATCAATGTCAAGAAGAGAGGGTCTGATTCTATATTTTTACGAAACAAATCAGTTATTGTATAATGTATTTCAGTAGATGTAAAATATTTTGAGGATGATGGGCAACTGATCCATTAATATAGGACTTCTCTATACAATTTATTATCAGTCAGTCAAAATGAACAATCTGTAAACACTAATAATGACAATAATCATTTAATAGAACAAAGTACACAGTAATATATGCATCCATTTTGCAAATAAGAGCAAAATACATATCTCCATTAACCAGAATGGTATGGGGGGGTGGGAGGGACAATAATCATCATCATAACATCTGGGTAGATTCATCATGTATCATAAACCAGGTTATGAGTGTAGTGTGCCTCGACCTTTCCCTTTCTATGACTCACAATGAAGGGAATGTTCCTCATCTCTCCAGTCTATAAGTGACAGAACAACAGCACAGCATCATTTGGTCCTTATGGTTCTATTGTATTTGGGGGATAAATCTCATAAGAGCCCCTCTTCAACAACAGTTTGGTTGAATTACAGCCCCTGGGATTTGAATAGTCTAGTCTAAATGTAAGTGAAGCTATGGAGCCATGATTCCTCCCTTATAGCGTTGTGTAATTGCATTGTCCAGATCACCATTTCTGATAACTCCCTCATGAGGTTTACATTTTTTTTGTTTGTGCTATGTACATTTGTCAGCCAACATGGGCATTGTAATATGTATATGCAAATGGGTTGTATAAAAGGCTAACAGAAACCACTTGACTTCCCTTTTAACCCTTCAGCAAATGGCTATATGTTATTGTGTGGCACAGCTGGGCGAGATTATCTAGACAGGTGTCCATCATGTCCACTGAAGGGATGTGCAGAGAGCCCAGTATTTGTATTTGTATCCATATTTATTGAGGCTGCAAAATTATTTATATTTGTATTTGTATTCGAATAAAAGTGGGAACAGGCATAAAAATCCTGTCTTTGTTTTTATCACACTTTTATTTTTAGGATATTAACGTGTTAAAATAAATGTTTATGAATAAACTATCTTATGAAGGATGTCTCCACACCGGGTCTCGAACTCGAGTCTCCCAGATCATAGACGACTGCACTGTCTACTGATCTAAAACTCAGCTCATTGCCCAGATGCAGACATACCTCTACTTATTTATACATCCATAACACAGAGACAGCACAGCGTGTAACATGTAGGGAAGAAGAGGAGAGGAGAGTCCCTTGAGAGCACTTTGCTCGTGTCAGTAGCTCAGCTTTATCTCTGGGGAACACCCCCAACTCCAGGAGTGATGTCCAAATAACGAAATGTGCATCATGTAGCAGGTGGATGTGACTCCCCTCATTGAGACCTGCTGATAGACATAACAACGAAGCAGAGGAGAAAGACTGAGATAGCGATGTAATCATTCTGTGCGCTGGTATTTGACTTTTTTTTTCTTCCCAAAAACAAATAATTTTTAAAATATTTGTACAGAAGAATTGTTCATTAAAAACCCACTATTTGTGCCTTGCGGAATAATGTATTTGGATTCAGGCCCACCCTTAGTCTGCTGATCAGTTCAACAAACCAAACCTACCTGAAACATCCCAACCTCACTGCTCTGCAAACTCCAAGACTGTGTGCATCCAAGAATATATTGTATGTCCATGTATCTCTACAGTTCCTTTGAAGTTTGGATGAATGAAATTGTATTGCATGCAACACGTGAATTGTCCATTCAGTTGTTGCAACACACCGCAGTTTGTGGTGGGTGCACACTCAAGTACACGAAGGCAACGGACAATAGTATTAAAGTTTATAAACTGCACAAAATGTGTTGACTGTGTTGACTGTTTCAACTTATAAATGCAAACAGACATTTGAAGTATATATTTACAAATATTGTTCATTGCTCTGCCATTGAAATTATAAGCAGAATTCCAAATTGGTTATGTCTACTCACACTTAATAGTTATAGAGTATGTAATATGAGTTGCTTGATTATTCTGCTTAAATTACCTGCATTATATTCTTATTTGATTTAATATTTGAACGTACCAAATGGAAATACTGATCTTTGAATTAAAAATGTTCCATTTATTACACTATGAATATTGAACTATTAATTGCATATCAGTAATTGGTCATCTATAGCCATCCTGTTATTGATTGTCATTAGCTATTTGATTTATGGAAAATCAACACGAATTCCTCTGTAACTTTCAGTAAAATACCACATAGTGGTGAAACTTAATCCCTGTGTCCGCCTCCTCCTTCATTGATCAGCCTGGCCGTTACCTGCTCACCTTGTCAGTCGCCTCACCTGATCATAGCCTAACCTAAACTTTTTTCATGGATGCTGCAGCATTGCTGATGCAGTTCATCACCTTGAATAGCATCGGGCTATCTCTGTTAGGACCATGCCAGTCTAAAGCAAGTGTCAACTATCAAAAGACATGCAACCAGCTTCAGGTGATCGTGGCTGTTTTAGTCATTTTTAGTCGTTCCACCACTTTGGTACTGACTAAAATATCTCAACAAGTATTGAATGCATTGCCATGAAATTTGTTACAGATGTCTATGCTGTCCAGAGAATTAATCCTATTGACTTTGGTGATCCCCTAACTTTTCTTCTATTGCCACCAACAGATCAAATTTTTTACTTATCCTATGAAATATCTGTAGATGGATTGGAAAAAGGTTTTGTAAGCACATTAATGGTTACCAGATGATAATGACTTTGGTGATCCCTTGACTTTTTTCTCTAATGCTACCATAATGTTGACATTTGGGGAAGGGGTGGAGGGGGTTGAAAAGTCTCAACTATTGGATGGATATTCATGAAGTCTGATACACTCATTATCTCATGAATTGTAATAACTTTTGCCAGCATAATACCTGTAAAACTAATGACATTCCCATCATCCTCAACTGTACTTTGTATTTAGTGCTAATAGCATGATAGCATGCTAACAAGCTAAACTGAGATGGTGAAGAAGTTGTATTGTAGGAGCCATTTTCAGTTGTATGTAGTGCTGTATATATTCGTGTTATTTATGTTTATACCTCTTACCACCAGGCACGCTGCCTTGTTTTGGGTAAATTGAGAGTTGTACTTAAGGAAGTCAAGGTTGATCAGCTTCAAGTGTAGCTATGTGGGGGGCATACAGTTTCTGACCATGGTCTGCTATACCTCAGCCTTTATTTGGTCTGTTTAATTTGTTTTTGGCTTTGTTGTCAATATGCTTACCATATGATTGAAGCAGCTCCACCTGAGCGGTTGAGAATAAAGCCAACCCAAATATCAGATCACTATCAAATATCAAATTTTCAAGTACTGTAGACAAGTAAAGACTGTAGAATGACTTTGGCTTCAACATACCATATATACTGTATATCAACAATGGTGTTACATTATCACTGTTTCAAGTTTTCAAGTTGACTGAAGCATAAGATAGTTGTTTTTTTAATTAAACTGTGTGCACAGTGGGATTGAGTGCAGTGCCTTTTACTGAGATAGAACCTACTACTTCTTGTCTTAAGGTATCTTGTTGTTCTGTGGTCAAGGAGTTAGAGCAAAAGCTCATAGCACTCTAATTTCACACAGTGTTGTTTAGAAAATAAGTTCCGCGTGCTTGTATATGTGCTAGTGTGTGTCTAAGCCTGTGTAAAATAGTGCATTTTGTATACATGTGTGTGGGCAGGCTAATGTATAACTTGCATGGTAGTGGGAGTTTGTGTAAGAGATTATGTGTGAGATTGTGTGTTTATGGGTGGTATGAGAGAGAGAGTCACACAGGTTTGTGAGAATATGTGTGTAAGTGTTTAATTCCTGTTTTTTTTCTGGATGGTTAATTCCCTCAGACTTTGCTGTGATAGTGTGATTAATGACCCAGAGCCTGACTTAAAACAGCAGGCGACAGGATCAGGTCTGCCTCTTTTTTTTTTTTTCCATCTCTGCATCTTGAACCATTGCCATCCCTTCCTTGTCTCACTGAATCTAATTCTCTTCGTTTTCCTCTACACTGTGATTTTTACAGTAACTAACCAGCAACAACTGACAAGTAACTTACTGTAATTTATTTAACAGTAAGTTACTTGTCAGTTAATTGCTGACAGTTAGTTACTGTAAATATAAATGCAGTAAACTTACTGTGAAAAAGATTGCAGTAAGTTTACTGTGTTTATATTTACAGTAGCAGAGTAATTTAATGATAATGTATCTACAGTTACAGTGGCTGTGTGCAACTGTAAAATAAAATACAGTAATTTTATCTTACTGTGTATTGGATTACAGCATCAGACATTTTGCAGTAAATTAGAATATGGTTATTCATGTAATGCTGTAAACTTTCAAACCACAAATTTCAATAAATGAGTACAGAACCAGCTCTTTAAATGACAATTAGTTATTGTTAACTGCTGAACGGGAACATGCATATTTACTTGTTTTCATTGTGTGCAGGAATTGTGCATACCATGTTTGCAGAAATCTGATGGCCTCCCATATGGCAGAAATACCCCTGAATAGTAAACTGCTGCAATTATATCTGTGATGCACAGTGCAGATGGTTTTCCCTTGGATAGGACAGCAGAACAAAATAAGTTGTTTATCCATAATGACATACTAGATGTGCAGTGATTCGCACAAACTGCAGTAAAGGTGCCTGTTGCCTGCTGCTCTAAGTCTACCAGCTCACTGTGACCGTTTCCTTCTTTTTTACCAATCCTCCTTTGCAATATATAAATCTGATCTGCTGACCAAACAGCACAAAACATTTTGCTGTGTACACCAATATTTACTGACCAATAGCACCAATGCAGTCAGTTTAGTATTTCCTGTACATACCTCATGATAAAAGCCACACAGTGGTATACCCAACACATCCTCATAACTAAACAACAGTATAGGTCTAAAATTCACCCGGCAAAAAACAACCTATAGTTACACTGATGCCATCTTTCAAAAACCTTTACAAATCAGGTTAAAAAATAATTATATTTTATGGTATGACAATGCTGTGGTTAAGGTCTGGTTAGGTTTAGGCACAAGAATCACTTGGTTAGGATTAGGGAAAGATCATGGTTTGGGTTAAATGATCACTGGAAACGTGTTTTATACTTCCTTAACGTTATTAAGTTAGTTAACTTTTGTTGACATTGCAACAGCAAACACCATGATGTTACAGTTTTTAAAAAATGTCCCAACTTGCGGTTGGAAACACTTGCAGTGGGACACGGGAAGCGAACAGTGATCTCCTGCAGCAAAGTCCCCTTTTTGCCATCTAACGCCTGGGACACACTGGATGCGTGAACCTCAGCAGTGCGTGTGTGTCGCTGAACTGCTGCGTCTCGCACACTTGCAGAGTCCACACAGGAAGCGTGTCTGCTGCGGCGCTTCTGCCACTGGCAGCCCTATCTTTCTTGTTTTCCGTCTATTTCTGCTGATAATCTCACGTGTCACGTGAGAAAATAGGCGAGACTTTGAATCTCTAGATGAAGCAACGTAGCAGCTGTGTCACACGTGTCTCACGCAGGCTGTGTGGCTGCTCTAACCTGTCAACATGGGCGCCTAAATGAAAAGCAAGAGGTTTCGCAGCGCACACACGCTGCTCACACATCTAGTGTGTCCCAGGGGTAACTATCTATCTAGCCATCCAGCCAACCTACCTCATCCTAATAAGGCAAAATCATCTTATCAGGTCACTTTGTATTGACGTCATGTGAACTGCGTCACTTCCCCGTGTCATAATTATTGCAGCCACTAGATGACATGACTGTAACTATAGGGCATTTTTCCGGCCTGATTTTTAGACCTATACTGTTGTTTTTCTTGTGAGGATGGGCTGGTATACCAGTGAAAAGCTTTTAATGTGAAGTAGCAACAGCTAAGTCACAAGGTCAGCAAAGTTTTCAAAATTACAAACATTAGCAAATCTTACAAAGACAGCATTAAAAAAACAATATGTAAAAAGCTTGTTTAAATCTTCAGCCACAGTTAAACAAATCCTCATGAAAAAAATATTGATGTTATTGCTTAAGCCCACTACAATTAGAGAAAAAAAAAATGAAATTACTGAACTTGACAATATACTAGGCACTGTAATTTCCTTGAAACAAAACACTCTTGGGTAATCTAGACATGGATATTCAACTGTGGGAGATGTCACGTCACCAGGGTAGGCAGGTGTCCATAGAGTCTTCAATATGATGTTTGTGGATGCATACTTGTCTGTGCCCATCTCAGTCCACTTTGCAATACAAGTCTGGGCCAAAAGGATCTTTGCAGGTCAGGGGTTGGGTGATTTCACTTTTATCCACCACTGCTGCTGCTGCTTCATGTTCTTGACAGCTACTGTAGATGACAGAAAAAAAGTAATTTCTGATCAAAACACATATTTTTAACACCCACTGGGCGTATGTCACCATGGATCACAGGAGAATGTAGGCAAATATTGCCCGGGGGGGGGGGGGTGACTCACTATATAATGCTTACTGTGATTTTATACAGTAGGATACTGTTTACTGTGATTATCTACAGTAGCATGCTAATTACTGTGATTTCTACTATACTGTAGAAACAATAAATTACTGTGGATTTCACAGCCATTTTTTACATTGTACCGCTTTCCGTCTTGCCTTCAATACACATACTTCCTCTTCTCATGCTGGCTTTCTCCTCTATCTTTCCTTCTTGTTTGTATCCCTCAAAATTACCCTTTCTGTCTTGTACATTTTCCTTTTTGCTCTTGTTCTTTCTCTTTCCCTGAGTCTGTCTGTCCCTCTTTCTTTTTTCTTGATTGTCAGGTTTATGGATTACAAAATCCAAAACAAACAAACAAACAAACCATTTTATTTTTCAGTTTATTTGTGTTTTGTCCTTTTCAGCAAGTTGCGTTGACTTTGTCAAAATACCTGATGGCATACACCAATTTTGGACACAGTTCGATCAGGCCATAGTGGAACTTTTAGTTTATGCCTCTCCTAAATAAAATAAAATAATAAATCTTTCTAGTAGCTTCCTATTGCATGATGGCATTGTGGTATGTGGCCCATTCTTATGACAGAATTACCTTTGCTGGTCCCTCAGTCTTGGTGGGGAACTGCCTCTGGCAAACAGTGCCATAGGCCAGATGCTGGTTTCACAGCACATGAACCCTGAATGGCATCCACTGATGAGTTTCAGTTTGTCTGCCCTCAGTGGAGCAGACAATCAAAATGGATTAGTTTTCTGAAATGATGTGAATAGAAGGGGCTTGACCCACTGTCCTGTTTGATCAGTTCAGTGCTGTCTTTCCTCCAGCTTCTCTTTGATAGTACCTACCTCACACCATAAAGTTGCACAGGTCATTGGTTTTGGTGAGAGAACTAGAGACGTTTTTGGCAGGAAGTGACAGAGACCAACTGTTTGTTCCTTTGCCTTGGTGCAGAGACTTCCTGTGGTGCTCAGGTCGTTCTCTGAGCCATATGAGCTCAGGACAGACTGGTTGACCTTGGTGAAACAAGATTGTGGTTGGATGCTCTGTCAGTCCAACCAAGTTGCCTGGTCATCCATGGAGACCACAGTGGGGCGACATTTTAACAAACCACATCTATTATCAACCCAAGATTGGCTTGCTAGGTTGGAATGTGATTCTTTTCTATCCCTCATGCTAGTGGGAGAAGAAACTTCTTTGATTGTGGCCTATGCTTTTTTGTCATGCTATATGGAATGCATAGGTTATTTTAGATACTCACACCTACTATTTGTTTGTCCTTTTTCACCTTCTGAAATGTTTCTGGATTATTGTGTTCAGTGGTTTCAGACCCTTAGAGAAACTAAAAGAACTTGCATCTGCATTGTTAAGTCTGGATGAATCATACTTTGGTTTGTTTTTCACCTTGGTACAATTATTTGGGAAGATCTGAACAATCAATCAATCAGTCAATTTTTATTTATATAGTGCCAAATCACAACAAAAGTCATCTCAAGGCACTTTTCACATAGAGCAGGTCTAGACATACTCTTTAATTTACAGAGACCCAACAATTCCCCCATGAGCAAGCATTTGGCGACAGCGATAAGGAAAACCTCCCACACGCACAGTAATCATACTTGGATGTGGACCAAAACAACCATGCCGAGACCTTTTGAGGAAGTGGTCTTGGTCCAGCCCCAAACAAATTCTGGAGCAGTTCATCTTAGGGACATGATCTGATTTCAATCTGACCTAACTACAAGGCGTACTCTGCAAGTTTGAGTTAAATGGCTCCCATAGCCAGGTGTGCTTTGCATATAGGGATGTGGATAAGCAAAATCAACATTTGCTAGCAGCTACCCAAAGAGCGAATTGAGATCCGAGCTGGATTAGTACAACGAAGTACGTTGCATTCTTGATATTTGGACAGATAGGACCTTCTTCAGAACCTTCATCCTGCTCTAGACATATCTAATCAATGAGCAGAGTGAATGTTTTAGCGATGCATTTTGGCTGACTTGGATTTTCCCTGTGTGAAATAAAATTTAGGATTGGACACAGATTAAGTGAACTACAGGCTTGACGATGCCCTAAGGCTGCTGAGACATCTGAGTTTGTCAAAAATATGTTTGCTTCCAATCGTGGTTGTATAATGACACCTTCATACCTTAATTTCTTTTTGTTGGCCAATATCTTAAGTGTTTTTTTGTTTGTTTGCTTGTTTTGTGAGTGTGGGCGCGCGTGTGAATGTGTGTGTGTGTGTTTGTTTGTTTGTTTTTTTACCCCCAGTAGGTATTTCAGTTTACTTTCAACACAACTTTATTTATTTGAATTTTCTCCAAAATACCAACACCTCACATTTATTTACATGGATCTCACACCTAACTTTGCTTCTGTTCTAGCACCAGGCCCGATGTGTAGGGTGTGAAAATACCAAATGAACAAATGAAGTGTTGTGGTACTGCATTCAACAGTCTCATTGATGAACATCAAAATCTGTCTTACATTCACTCAGACTTTCTTGTTTTCTCTACCCTTTGTTTGCATCCACCTGATTTTTTTTGCAGTGCTTGTACTCTCTATTTTATGTTATTCTGTCTCTTAGTCTCACCCTCTCACCCAGAATCTTCCACTGATAACTGCAGATGGCCTCAGTTCCACATCAGTGTTGAAAGTGAAACTAGTAGTGAAGTGGAATTCCCAAGGAAGCAAGGTAAATAATTTCACTAGACAGCAGTTTACCTGTTGATGTCACAAGCAGATTGAAAATAAATGGGCCGTTTTTCTATGTTCTTCTTCTGATAAAGCCTAATTTATCCAGCTATATGCATGTGCATATAACAATACAGCATTTGGACTTGTATATAACTCATTGTGAGCACATAAGTGTGTGTAAATATGGGTATGTATATACATGTATGTGTGTGTGTGTGTGTGTGTGTGTGTGTGTGTGTGTGTAATTCTGTTGAGGTGGACCATGGATAAGTGCCTGTGGCATGTTGTGATTACTGTTTGCTTCTTTCACTCTGTCCTCTTTACCTCTCTGCTCCGTCCACTCAATCATCCCATGTTTGTGCGTACACACACACACACACACACACACACACACACACACGCACATATCTTATGTTACAGTAAGTTGTCCACAGGGTCCACCTGCTGTCTGTCATTACCAGATCAAAGACACAATGGTACTTGTGTGTGTGTACAAGTCACATTGTAGACAGAATGTGTTTTTGCATTCATGAAACAACTGGGATACAAATAAAAACAATAACATGAAGCATTATTTATGATGCATGTCCACTGAACACTAGGGACACTTTTTCCTAATTTAACAGCTTAAAAGTGTTACATGACTGACTGACTAGCTAACGGCATGACTTCAACTGTAGGCCACAGCGGAGCTCTATGACACAAATGCTAGCAATGGTTCTCATACATTTTGCAAGAACTCTCTCTAACCATTGACAGTAGGCCTTATCTGCCATGTTTAAAAAATGTTTCATGACACTTGGTGTTTGTGTGGATAATGCATATTGAAATATCATCTGGTAAGGACTGGTAATCATTTCATGCAGTGGTGTGTACATAAAAGAAAGTGTCACAGAAAAAATAATTAATGCATCCCCACAAAATAGGTGTCAGTTGGGATAGAGTGAATACTTGAAGGTCACGTATCACAGCAACTGTAATATGTAGCTTCCTGAGGACTCTCATGTTCTCTGCATTCCCTCAAAGGTTATCAAAGTCAAGACAGTTTGCAAATTGGTCTAAGGCACAAATTTGCATGTTGCGGTTCACCAAAGTTGAACTTGAATATTTAGCTGCAGTGATTTAAATTCAGTCATCATGGCAATTTCATTCAAATTACCTGATTTTGGTCAAATATTTCACTTTTGTGAAAAGTGACTGAGCCCTAAGAGACAGGTATGGAAATTAAAAACTCCTTAGATCACACTGGAAGTAATCAGGGCATTTGGGCTACTGGGGACAATATGGTTACTCAAAACCAACAAACTCTTTTCTCTTTGCTGTATTTCTTCAGACTAGATTAATAGAAAGATAGAAAGGGAAAATTAATGTTTAATATTATATAAAAAGGTTAGCATAGGGGATACTACAAATAGATAGAGCTTACAACTGGAAAACATTTCATGAGCGTGAGATAAATCTTTAGTCTATAAAACAGATCTCCCATTTCCTGGAACCCACACATGATCAGTACCAATCAAATGTATATGTACAGACACAGAAACACATAGCACTTGCTAATGTGTTTGTTTATCACATGGTGATGATAGAATTTTGCAATGAGAGGAAAATGAAAGAACATAGTGTTAGGACACCACTATTTTTTGGTCTCTATGTTTTGCATAGCATCATAATCTCCCTTTATATCTCGGTCTGTTTCTATCTCTCCCCTGCTGCTGTGCCTAAACAGGCTGGGCTTCATGCATATGGATTAGTTCAGTCTTCAAGGCTTCTCATTGGATGAGGCTTAAATTGCTGACTCTTTACTATTTGTGACCATGTTCTCTGGAGAATGTTAAACATGAGATACAGTACATTATTAAAGTAATCTGTACTTTTACTCATTCACCAAGTAATCCATTTAGTCAAGTTATGTGGTTGAAACAATAAAAGGAAGAACAAGGATTCAATGTGTACCTTCTAATAAAGTCTGTGGGTAGCTATTCAAATACTAAAATTAAGTTTTACTTTAATATTTTATTAAATATATACAACTGTGTACTGACACCTACCATTGTTCTCTGGAGAAAAATTATCACATTCAGGTTTTATAGAGAACTTCATTCCCTTTTAACAAAATACAACACAAACCATTCAAAAGGATTGATTGGATTAATTTAGATGTAAACAAATAATTGGGACTTTTGGATGAAATGCATGGTTTGTAACTCTTCTATATTACCTGAGTTGTCCATTTTTCATTTGATTTACATTTAAGCTAAGAAAATAAACACAAGCTGAAAAGAGACAGCAGCCATAAATTCAGTACTTTTTAAAATGTGTTCTGTATGATAGACAACATATCAGGATTTGTTTTTCATATTGCACACATCATTATTTTCTAAGGTTTGATAATCTTCCTCCTTGCTTTAGGCAGAATGTCCAATTTGCCTTCCCTCACATTCTTCCCTTGATTTGTGATAGTGAAGAGAAAAACAACTAATCCATTATGTGGACAATACAGAAAAACAAAACTGAAACAAGGCAGAAATGACAGTGTCTGTGATGTCATTCTAATATACAGCCTAAAGATACTAAACTGAATGGGAGGCTGACTTTGTCGGCATGCGGAGGTGTTTTATAACCACTGAATGAATGTCATTTTTGTTATTGCCAGGGGTCATCTGCACTACCCAGTCAAATTCAGGAAACAGAGTCTATCATACATGTTGAAATCTCAAGCTCTGGGCAGGGTGACAGCAGGGAATTGAAAACTTTGAACCCCACTAGCAGTATTAGTTTGAACCCACCAAATATGATATAACAGATTCTGCCTTGTTTCTCACTGGTAGTAAAATAATGGGTGATTAAGTCACTTAAAAAATTTTAGCTGGAACATTCACAACTGCAGATTAAATTGTGTTGACTTTATAAAGGATTTAGTTTTACTTCTGGTAGAATGGGTCACATTATTTAACAGATAATTTTCCATCAGAGACGTCTGTCAGTGGCAGTTTGGAATAGGCACCAGGGTGCACACAGCTTCAGGGCAGAGCTTTCTGATGCTCAGTGTTTTAAATCTCTTTAGCCAGAGGGCCAGAGGTGTGTGACAGACTGTGAACAAAGGATGACAGTGATTTGAAAAGAGCCATAAAAGATGGTTGTTACAAAACCAGAAAAACTGCAAGTTTATGATCTACCTGATATTATTGATGTGGCACTGTTAGAGCACCAAGAGCCTCAAAGATACAGATTTGGGCAGAACCTGTGGATAAAAGATGTCAAGCCAGATAACCCAGGTGTATGGCTAGAGCGGGAGAGAAGTAGAGGGACAGGTGAGGTTTGAAAAAGATGGACGTCACAGGAGGAACAAAAACTGTGACCAGTATGAGTCATATCTGTGGTCTCTTCATCCCAGAGAAACGCTGCTACAGCAGGTTCCCCCAGCAAACTGTTATTGCACACACAGACGGGCACTCACACATTCTCTTTTTGCTTCCTCCTTCCTTAGAAGTTTGCTTCTTAAAAATTACACACGTCATACTCAGTCACACTCACAAAGTGATTCACACAGATACAGAAGAGGATGCACCCCCAGTCACACACACTTTCAAAAAATTAGCCTCTCAACGCTTTGACTCTGTGTGTTCTATTATTCCTCACTTCTTTCCCACTTTTCCCCAGCACTCTTTGGAAACCTTTGCTCAGGGAAAGTAAATCTGTAATCAGCTTAGTCGTGTTGATGCATCAGACATTTTTAATCAGCGGTATTGAAAAGAGAGCAGCTCAGCGCTAAGTCGCTTGGCAAAAGCAATGCACCAAGAGGAGAGGAGAGGTGAAGTAATGAAGAATGGGGGAGCATGGGTGGAAAGATGAGGAGAGAAGTGCACGTTTGTTTTTTTTCAATTTCTATATCCCTCCTTTTAATGGGAGTATCAAATGAAAAACAAATTTACAATGTTCAAGCACTGCATCACCGCTCTTTGAATGATTTCAGTAGACTCTTTCATGGATAGACCGATGGGAGGCAAAAAAAAGGACAAACATTTTATTTAAAAGAGAAACAGAGATTGTAATATTTGAAATATGTTGAAATATGTTTACTAGAACTGTTAATGGGAGGAGCTGTGGCTTTTCTGTGTGGATCAGAGGTGCTCAAATACAAGTCTTAGAGTTCCAGTTAGTACATTTTCACCACATGAATGGTGCAGCAAGGGTGCATTACATGATGATAGTAAAAACAAACAAACAAAAAAACCAAAAAACAAACTCCAAAGCTCAGTAAAAAAAAAAAAAATCCAAAACTCTGTACATGAACAGTGAACTGTCCTTAAACATGAGCATAAAAAGGTGTGATGGCCAGGTGGAGATACTGGTGTAAGTGTCCATTAAAAGTCTGCATTTATTGTTTAAAGTGTTTGATTTTACTGTTATTCTGCTGGAGTCTTAATATCACAACTTCGACTGGTTCAGTTTTGTGGTTCTTATCTGTGTGTTTTTGGAATAGTTTTGTTCAAAACAGGAATGTTTGATGTCGTAGTGGCATTTTGTGCCACTATTCATTATGGCCACTGTTGTGGATATTTTGAGCGATGGTCAGCAGTGGAGAAAGGTGCACACAAAACTTTGATGTCTTAATGCCGAAAATGTTTATTCAAGCACTTGGCCAAGTGGAGAACCAGTAAACACCAGAGTGTTCTGCTCCGATGCTGTCTCTTTCCGTTCTGCCCTCTGAAGTTCCGAGTCCTAGTCTTTATCAGCCTACAATATGAAAAATTCACTAGTTCACTAGTTTCTAAACAAGGGACTGCACTTTACGTTGCATGTAATTTCAGCAGTTTTGGTTTGAGCGTCTGACTGTGTCATCCACCTATCTGTGTTGTTTAGGGAAGCCTCCTCTGACCTTCATAACCATGGAAATGCTAATATACCCTCTATCAGAGAGGTTTCTGCCTTCCCCAGAACATGACAGACAGCTGAAGTCTCAAGGAGAAGATATCTTAATCTCTGATTAAGAATTACAGTGTGACCTCAAAGCCAAGCTTGACCCAATGTAACCCAATTTGTAACCTCTAAAGATGGAAAATTCCATAACAGCCACTGTTTCATTGCAAGTCATGCACAATGGTCTTGTACTTCCAGATCCAGACCAAAGTCTGCTTATTGCGTATGTGGTGTCGATGCTTAACCTTTGAAAGCAAATAATGACTGTATAGATTTGAATCCTATAAGCAACTGATAATCTGATTTGAAATTTAATCGTTACTGAATTCTTATTTAAATTTAAAAACCACAAAATTTATAGCACTGAAATATTTTACTTTATAAAACCAACTACCTGAATTCATGTGGTCTGAATTCCTCTCCTCCAATTTTCCAATAGACAATTTCAATCCGTACAACTTCATAAAAGAATTTCCAGTACTGAATATGTATGTCTTAGTGTGCATAAATTCAAATAGAAAATTCAAATGCAGAATACTGAAAAAAACAACATTCAAATTGCTCAAATTCAGTAAGATCAATTCGGATCTTAAAATTCTATGCAAATCCAAAGATGTGAGGTCTAAACATCAAGTATACCGAGGATAAGCAATTGAGCCTGAATGGAATCGATCAGACATCAACTGCGTATCCTCTGAATCCTGGATGTTCAGCTCTGAATTTCACACACATTGAATTTTAGGATCGGATTTTTATCAAGCCAATTTGAACAACTACATTTTTTTAACTTGACTTGAATTTTTACATCCAAATTGAGTTTATAGAATTTGAAAACAAGTTTTTGAAATTACACAATTTGAAATTGACAATTGAAATTTTCAAAAATGAATTTAGACCATATAGCTGGTTTTCAAAGTAAAATATATCAGTGCTATAAATTCTGAGGTATTTATTGCATATTTAATTTAACATTAAGAATTCAGTAGTGATTAAATTTCACAATTAGATAAGATCCACATATTTATGGCCATTATTTGATCCATTATAAAGAACAAACACATGCTGAGACTTATAATATAACATAACAATATACCATAATATAATAGCAGTTATAAGCTGCTCTCAAAAGACAAGAGGGAGAGGCAGACTGGTTGTTTACTTTGCTGTCTAATTCCTTTCTCATTCCCCAGTTGAAATGAAAGCTCCTTTATTTGGAAGGTAAAAGTGAACATGTGCCAGGCTTAAAATATATGGTTGCTTTTTCATCTTCTTTTGTTAGACATGCACTACACACTTGGCAAGCAAAAAAATAAATATTCAAATAATAACCATTCCTAAATCCCTATAGTAGCACTGATTTCAAATTTTATCACATATCTAAAAAATGCTCTTTTGAAGCAAGGAGAGTCAACAGCAAGTCAAGCATATGCCTCTTTGCATTGTAAATGCAGAAGGAGGTTAGGACCACCACAGCAAAACTACTTCTCTCTAGCTTCAAACAGCATCTCGGGGATCCAATTTTACTCTTAGAGCAAATTATTCAGCACCAAAGCTATAGCATAAACTTTTGTTGACATTTTAGACTTTAAACTTTCTTTAAATACACAGTATCATCTCTTTCTTCCCGACACACAGACAGTAGATAGGCTGGCTCGATTTCACTTCAAAGAAATGAGCTACTAATTGACATTTGCTTTTAAGCAATTCCAACATGATGAAATGTGCATGCAAAATTATTCAGTTTCTAATATAATGACTGATAGATAAATATTCTACATTCTCTTTGTCATATTAGGCTGGCACAGCACTGTCACTCTTTCAAAAACAAGATGGTCCTGGTTTCAAACCACATGGTTGGCTGGGACCTTTCTGTGTGATATTAGCATGGTTACTTGGGCTGCATGTTATTAGAAACTCTAAATTATGTAAGTTGTGTGATAGACTGACAAACTGTGTAGTATGCACCCTTCCTCTTGCCCAGTCTAAGCTGGGATATGCTCCAGATCCCCACAACCATGTACTGAGAGGACAGGAGAGTCTGGAGCCCAACCCAGCAGGCACTGAGCACAAGAGGGGGTACTCCTAGGATAACTAAGTAGAGCACACAGACACTAGTCAAAATAACATCATGGTAAGTATTTTCTTGTAATTTGTTTAATTACATGATGTGTCTTGGTATGTTTTTATTCTTGCTTTTGTCTCTGTAAAACCTTTTGAGACTCACATGTAATAAAGAGATAAATTCATAAATTACCTATTGAGAAAATGAAAATACTAAATGACTGAAACCAAAAATAACTAAGAACATGATTGAAATGATTTTGACCGTGGTTCAATGCTGTCATTTTTCTAATGTGAATCTACTGTTCAGGGGAAAAAAAGAAATGTTGAAATGAAAAGGAATTGGATTCATTGGGTAACTAGAATTAATGCAAGCAGAATGTTACAGAATTTAAAGGAAGAGGAAGACAGGCAGACTGAATTCCTTTACTGTCTGATTAGATTCATTATGGTGCAAGAGTGAAAAAAAGAACAATGCATATAGAATAATCTGGCAATAGAAAAGAACAGGTGCTTTACACAGTTCACCGGGTATATGCATGGTGCTAACATCTATAGCATGTAGGGTGGGAGATTCAGAATATCCCTACATATGACAGCATAAGAGGCATAAGTGCAATCCATCACTTAGTGAAAGAGAAGTTACATTAAACAGTTCATGTATTAAATTAACATGGCTAAAGCCCTAAGCTCAGATACAGGCCACTAGAGGCTGCAGTGTTCATTATATTACAAGGAATGAAAGAATGAACACAATTTCATCTGAAAGCCACACACACAGAAAAAGTTGCATTTTCTCCACACAGATGTTCCCAAACAGGAAAAAATAAATCAAACTAAAGCATTAGCCTAAAATTTCACAAGAGCTAACTGATTATAGGTTGTGAGGGTGCAAAGTTGACCCGAAGCATCCATCACACTGCCACTTGGTCATTTATTTTATTCACCACTTCATTGTGTATATGATGATTAATTCCTTCCTCACCTTCACTTGTCATTCAGTGACAATAGGCAAGGTCAGTTCATCTTCTCATTTAGCCAAGGCTAAGAGGAGCAGGAGAGGGAGACTGCTGTTTCCTTTAATACAGGGACATGGTTAATTACCACAAATAGAAATTACACAAAGCAAACCAATTCTGGTTCTATAATGTGATGCACTATACCTATTCTAGATTTGACTCACCTCATCGTTTCATCTTGCAGCCTCCTCTCCCTTTCCTTGACCATTCAGCAAGGTCAAGCCGGCAGTTTGTCTTTTGTGTGCTCACGCCTGGCCTCACAATAGAACACAACTATTTGCTCTACCTCTGCTTCACCTCCATTAAAACCTCTGAGTGGTGATTAAAAAAATAATCAATTTTAAAAGGGCAAAGTTTACATGTGATGAACTCACTGACTTACACAGCAATTTGCACAGCAGACCACTAGGCACCAAGGCAGTATCACATCATCTGACGTCATCTTTTTCCTTAATCCCCTGTGTCTGTCCTGCAGTGCAATGCACTCACAGCATCTCTAAACAGCTCAGTGTTTATGGCAAGCTTTCCGTCAGAAACTTTAGGTACTGCAGCCAAGCCACTACTCTTAGAGACCATCCATTCAATGTGCAGACAGTTAAAAAAAGAGTTAGCATTATCTGGCTGTTTGAGTATGTAATATACTCAACCATCTATATTCATAGAATCCAAACAAATTATAAAATTAGTAAAACTACTGTTAAGTCACAATGAATAATGGGGATCAGAGTTATAATCCAAAAGCTAAAATACAATAAAGCTGTATATCTCTTAATATGTCTTAAAAGCTAAAAAAAAAAAAAAAAAAAGAAAAAGAAAAAAGAAAAAAAAAGAAGTGTTATTGTGATGTTTAAATTCTGACAGTTCTTATGAGGTCTTCTGATTCTGCTTGGTTAAAGGCGTATATCTCAGTTCAACCACCAATAATACTTATTTCTGGGATGAGAAAGTAAACTGTCTAAATGAGATATTATCACTAGATAATCCCTTGAACAAAAAATATTTTCACTATAGAGTGTGGGAAACAATTTAACCTCTTGCATCTAAATTTAAATCTCTCTTGTGTGTTAGTGGATGTCAGTACTGGAACTGGAGTTCCCTCAAAGGCAGTTTTCATTGATCTGTTAACCTATACGACATCCCTAACAACGGCTTTCATGACCTCTCTGGCATGATACCAGACCTCTCGGATGCAGAGTCTTTTTTTGTACAAATCGCTACCTCACAGCATATGCACTGATAAAAACAGACCACAAACACACACCCACACATACACACACAGATAAGGAGTGATATTAAGGGAAAAAGTTTATACTAATTCAGTATTTTCTTTCCAATACCAAGCACACATACACCCATATGCTTAACAGTAAGTCAGCTGAATACAAAGTAATACAGAATAAACATGGGAACTTTTCTCTATAGAGAAGAAAAAGTGGGAGGAAATTAAATAAAGGAAGAGAATATTTGGTCAATTGTTAGATATGAGCTGCAGAAGTGACACATCCGCCTTGAACTAGTTGTTCCATCCTACAGACTGTAGAAGTATACTTCATAAAACAAGCGTGATAGCACTATTATTATGTGTGAGGATATAACCCACCACGGCACTACAATATTGTTTTGTATTGTATCATTGTGAATGTCTGTCTTTGCAAGGGAGTGAGTGTGAGAAGACTTCATATAATTGTTGCAAAACGGAGGAAGTGAGGTAAGGGAAAAGTTGAAATAGGGCAAATGAGACAGTAGACATCAGCTTTCAGACAAGGTTGTGTTTATTTTGCTCCTTCACGCCTAAAAAATTATCCACATGCCCCATAATAAACCATACTTTGTGCATAAAAAAGATTAAAAAAAAAATAAAGAAAAAAACATGTCCAGGACCTTTTTCAATTTTCATGGAATGATGCTATTATATTTCTCCGCCTCCACTCATCAGTAGCCTGATGAAAGCCGGCTGCCTCTCCTTGTATCGTTCAGTGTCACCAAACCCCCTCTCATTTTGAAAGTCTTCAGTCTTTCATTACCCTCTCTATGTGTCCCTTTATCATCTTTTTTTTTTCTTTCTCTCTCTTGCCAGACTTTTGTGTTTATTTTTCATGGTCTGCATCAAAATGATTCATCCTCCCTCGCTTTATCCCTTGCACACTTTTTCTGTATTCTTGCAAATTACTTCCTTCACGACCTCAGTCTGCTTTTTACCACTTCTGAACCCTGTCCGTACTTCTGCTGTATTCCCAGTTTATTCTCCACCACTTGCCATCATGTTTCTGCTCTCCCACACCACCGCAGCCCATCTCATCTCATACCTCCCTCTGTCTTTTTCTGTTTCTCTTTAGCTGTCTGAGTTTGTCCTTCTCCTAATCGCCTGTCTCATTTGAATGATGGGTGTCTACGTCTCAACTGACAGCCGAGGTCAGACTCATTCTCACTTCGCCATGGTGTTAAATAGCATTTTCTGGTTAACTCCAGGGAATGTCTGAAATGGCTCTTGTTATGGGATTAACCAGTTGAGCTCTGTTTTTCATGGGCATACCATTCATGGGCATAGCATTCATGGGCGTGGCTACATGTCCCGACATAAGTGTTGAAGATGATTCGGCTTTTTGTCCAAAGGTACAGGAGATGGTACTAATTTGCAAGTGAAAGAAAAAGTAGGTGTCCACCTATCTTGTTGAAGTTGTTTTGTAAAATAAAAAAATAAAAAACAAAACAAAACAAAACAAAACGAAAAACCCCTAAGTTTTAGGGGAACAGGTATAGGTAGTATTTGATGACATGATCCAAGCTAATATAACTTAAATTATACAGTTCCATTATATAAAATTATTTTTTTGCAACTTTTATTACCAAGCCCCTGCATCCACTGTGTTTTATACATTTGGATTTGAGTTTCATAGTTGAAGATAGCATTTCATCATATTGAAGCACAGAGTTCTGTAACGGCTATCTTTAATATAAATACATGAATAAGGAAATTAATGACTGATGAAAATGTAATTAGATCACATTTCTTTTATAAAGTCTTTACCAAAATAAGTGCTTTAATACACTCATAACAATAAATACTTAAGTTGAGAGTCTATACAGTAGGTGTGCAGTAAAAGTTTGCATTAAAAGACTTGTTTATCAGCTATTCAAGTTCACTTGCCATGCATTTGAAACTGCATCTCTCTGAATCTCCCTTTCAAAACTTTTTTTATTGTTTTTCATTCTCTCAACACATTTGTATTTTTCCCTCTGCTGTCATTAATTAATTTTGTTAGACCAGGGATAAACTAATCATAAGAGCATGCTTCTATGTCAGCTGAAGTATGACAGAGCAACAACCACTCCCTTGTTGTTGAGAAACAACCAAAATGCCTTTTACGGGACAAGTTTCCCAGAATGACCCAGGACACACAGAATTGTCTAACTGAGGTAATTGTAGAAGAGTTTGAAAAGAGTCTGGAAAAATAAAACAATGATCAACTTTGTAGTGGTTTCCACAGCAAATGTATATAGTGCTATATAAAGGTGCAGATACATGAAACACCATAAAGTAGTCAGTAATCAGTCCCTGTACCATAACTGCATGTCACCCTGTATTGCTTGGGATACACAATAAGAAAAGAAGGGTAAAAATTAGCATCCAGAGTTGCAACTAATGATTATTTTCATGATCAATCTGCTGATTATCCTCTCAATTAGACAATTAATCAATTTGTCAAGACAAATTAAAAAAAAGCCCTTTCTTATTTGCTAGAGTCCAGTATGATGTATTCCAAATGCTTGTTTTATCTGACTATCCACCCACAAAATCCAAAGATATTCAGTTTATTTTCATATGACAAACAAAGCATCAGTTCTTCACTGACATTGATGGTGACCCTTTTATCAAAATAATTGCTGAATAAGTTTCTGTTAATCAACTCATCAATTAATAAACTAATCGTTTCAGCTCCATCAGCATTGCTTCCATTAGCCAACCGCTGACCACTGTCAGAAATACAGAATATATGAAGAAAAAGATTAAGAAATAGTGCTACTAGAGTGCTACTCGTGACATTCCGGGGAGAGTTTGAATTTCATCAAATCATTCAAATGTCGCTATGAATTAGTAATGTTTTAAGGTGTGTAATTTTCTTGAAAACACCCCACATGTGTCTGTCTAATGTGAAACAACAGTGCTGTTAGCCTCTTACATCAAGCATTGTCATTCTTTTGACAATGTGCTCTGCCTTGACTATGCCTGGGGGTTGGTAATACTAATTTCACATGACACGCAGTGGGAGGTGTTGTCCTCTTAATTAATGAAGCTGTCACTGTCATACGCATTAATCACAGCTCACCCCTGACATCTGTCTCAAAGTGTCATGTCTGCGAACTAAACTGTAGCACTGACATGAGTCAAAACAACTAACCTCCTGTGAAGCAGCTGTTCATCACTCAGAAGAAATATTTTTTTAATCTAATTTGGTGATCAAACTACAGTGGTAAAGATACAGGGACACGAACATCAAGAAAATAAAGACAATTATATGAATAGCAACCCTAAACTATAAGTTTACACAGTATGCTCTTCTTATAATAATGTGAAGATATTATAGAATAAATTAGAAAACCTGTATCCACATTCTGCCATAATAAGCTATAAAGATCAAAACCCAGACTCCTCAGACAACAACAACACAAGGGTGACTTGGCTCATGCAGTAGAATGTATACAGACAGCTTTGCTTCATAAAGAATAACACATATCAATGTTCCAATGTTTCCTCATTCAGCATATATGATCTTTAGTTTGTCAGTTATTATGAAGATTTTTGCAGGCTTTCTATTGTTGCTATAGTGGTTGCTGTGGTCGCTGCTATCGCTGAAACCACAAAGTTGTGACAAGGTTGTCTGGTACACCAGGGCTAGACCCAAATGCACGACTCAAACAGTAGTTCCAAAAAACAAGTCTTTAATAGCAGGTTCGGTACACGGGCAGGCAGTCAGAGAGGGCAACAGGACCAAAAAGGGCTAGGCAGAGGCAAAGTCAAAAAAAGGCAGATCCGGGGTCAAAAACACTAGAGACTATAACAAAGAGGATAATGCTGGAACGCTTGCAACTAAGGGCTAAGACGAACTGGCACAGGAAGCAGGGGTCACACAGACTAAATACACAAGGGGAATGAGGGTAATGAGACACAGGTGGAGGACATTAGGGGACGATGACGAGGACAGGAGCGGGAAACACACAAGGGCAGGAAGTGGATCTGAAACGAGAGGAGAGTTAGAAACCAAAATAAAACAAGAAATGCAGGACTAAAAGAGAGAAAAAACAAAACATAACCTAAAGGCAGGATGATTCATGACAAGTTGCATGTTGTTTGAATCATTCTCTTTGCGTTGTGCAGTTATCTGAGCTGTTATGTTATTTGTGTTATTTTATGTAACTGTTTGATGATGTTCTCTCAATAAAAATGTAGATTTTAGAGCACCCAAGAGATTAATTGAAAGAAAGAAAGAAAAGTGAAAGAAAAAGTAAGTGTCCATCTGTCTTGTTGAAGCTGTTTTGAAAAAGAAAAACAGCAAAAAAGTCTTGAGGGGAACGGGTATAAGTAGTGCTATTCAATGACATGATCCAAGCTAATATAGCTTAAATTATACATTTCCATTATATGAAATTGTTTTTTTGCAACTTTTAGCACTAAGCCCCTGCATCCACCATGTTTTTATATATTTGGATTTGAGTTTCACAGTTGAAGATAACTGCTATCCTTAATATAAATACATGAATAAGGAAATTAATAATTGATGAATAGATCACATTTCTTCCATAAGGTCTTTACCAAAATGAGTACTTTAATACACTCATAACAATAAATACTTGAGTTGAGAGTCTATACAGTAGGTGTGCAGTAAAAGTTTGCATCAAAAGAATTGTGGAACTCAGCTATTCAAGTCTTTCACTCGCCATGTATTTGACCCTGCATCTCTCTGAATCTCCCTTTCAAAACTTTTTATTGTTTATTATTGTGCTGTCATTATTTCATTTTGTTGGACCAGCGATCAACTAATCATAAGAGCCAGCTTATGTATCAACTGAAGTATGACAGAACAACATCCAACAACCTCTCCCTTGTTGTTGAGAAGCAACCAAAATGCCTCTTACGGGACAAGTTTCCCAGAATGACCCTGGACACACAGAATTGTCTAACTGAGGTAATTGTAGAAGAGTTTGAAAGAGTCTGGAAAAATAAAACAATGATCAACTTTGTAGTAGTTCTCACAGTAAATGTATATAATGCTATATAAAGTTGCAGATACATGAAACACCATAATGTAGTCAGTAACCAGTCCCTGTACCATAATTGCATGTCACCCTGTATTGCCTGGGACCCACGTTGTAAGAAAGGAAGGGTGAAAATTAGCATCCAGAGCTGCAACTAATGATCATTTTCATGATTAATCAATCTGTTGATTAGCCTCTCAATTAGATAATTAATCAATTTGTCAACACAGATCAAAAAATAGTTAAAAAATTCTAATTTGCTAGAGTACAATATCATGTACTCCAAATGCTTGTTTTATCTGACTATCCCCCTACATGTTGGGCCTCAAACCACTAGGTCACACAGAGAACGCCTAAATGTAACCTGTGAGGCCTGACCATGAGGTGCTTTTTCCTTTGTTTCCCCCGAAACAAAGGAATAGCGCCAAAATGCTCTTTACAGACAATGGGAGTCCATTGCAAACTCCATTTCCAAGGATGCTTTGTGATTTTCACACCTGAGCAGGGAACACTCAACATACAGTCTCTCATTGATGGAGACACTCCTGCACAGCGGAGCGTCCTGATGACACAGCCATGTCTCTGAATCTCCAAAAACTTTTTGTTGTTTTTCATTTTTATCAGCAAATATATATCTTTCCCTCTGCTGTCATTATTTCATTTTGTTGGACCAGAGATCATTCTTGAGAGCCAGCTTATGTGTCAGCCAAAGCATGCAAAAGCAACAACCAAATTGAATTTGAAATCCAGAGTTTGAAGTTTCGCAACTGGAGGTCCACTGCCTGGAAGTGGTTTCCTCACTGTCACCGTGTTAAGATTTTCTTTGAATGATATCTTTAACATTTCTCAACATAAAAACACAAAACCGTCCTTGATAACTCAACAACAGGATAGGTTAATGTTAAGGCCAGTTTTAATTATTTCTCCTTTGATGTTGAGAAATAACGTTTTTTTGTCAGGCCAAAAACACATTTCACAATTTTAGAATTACTGTGAAACTAATTTGTCTTGCGTTGTCGACCAACGCAGCTTTTACACATTTTGATGTGAGATTGGGTTGTCATTATGGTATATGGACTACATTATACATTAGTTTTCAACCTGAGCAGACCAAGGCATTTCATAATGCCTCTCATTCATCCATTCACACATAAAACCCATATCCACATACTGCTATATAAGGACAAACAACCCCACTCAGTTATCTCCTTTGTTTGTTCATTCCCAGCTTGTCTTGATCTCTGTGGAAAGAAGCTAAGCCATGGCTAACTCCTGTACCTCCAAAGACTTCCTCATAGTACTTTACAAAGATTCCCTTTGTCCTCTTTTTCTTTGTAAGTCTTCAACTCCTTCTCTCTCTTTATCCTCTTCTCTCTTCTCTCTCTCAATCTGTCTCTTGTCCTCCCCCTTGCCCCACCTCACTGTCTTTAACTTCATCCATAATTGATGAGGCACACTGAAGACAATTATTCTCTTTTGGAAAATACCAAACGTTTTTCGGAAATGAGGGTGCAATGATGTCACTTCTAATGCCAGCGGTCATGTCTCAACCGACCACCTTTGCAAAATGTACTTCTTTCCTCCTGTACTCCTTTGCTTTCAGTGTCAGGCACATGCACATACACCACATCCTGTAACCAGCAGTGGTCAGCAGTCATCTTACAACAGTCACTTTAAAAGGTCAAATCGAAAAGAGCAATCTTAACTTATTGTGTGTGATTTTGTGTAGGTGTGTGTGTATTTGTGGCAGTGCTTGTGATGGGGAAGGGTAAAGATCCAAATAGATTATGACAAAAATAAATTGCTTGGCATTTAACGACAAGTTCATTTTGGCAGAAAAAATACAAATTGCTACACACCACAGTATACAGTAGATACAAAATAATATGTTAGAGGTCTCTGCAACTTAAATGCCCCCACTTACACACACACACACACACACACACACACACACACACACACACATACTTTGTACCAGATGCTCAAACAATGTAATTACTTTTGCACCAGAGATTTTAAATAGCATCCAAGGTCATTCAACCAAAGCCGTTCATTTCTCTCAAACATCTCATTAGCTTTTTGTATCAACACCCTGACCTTTGTTTGGCAACACTGTTTATTATCACATTACTGTCTTCAATGACGGAATGGGGAACAATAACACAATACGCTAAACTGTGAAACACTTCTGATGACAAAAATAAATATCATTCATCAAGTACTAATGGCAGCTAAGTGATGGTTTTGACATTACAAATAACTTGTGTTTACAAAATTATTTCCATTGCTTACAGTAATATTATGTGTTTGACAGGATTGTCTGGCAAAAGTGCATTCTTTGGTCTTTGTATATTTTTACAGAAAAACTCAGTTCATACACCCAGATTTTATGTCCCCATGCATCCACAAGGTAAGTGGCAAGTAAGTGTTCTTCTGCAAGAAGACACTGATCATTACACCACAGAAATTGCATCTAATAATAGAAAGGAGAACATTCCAATTAGATACATGTACCTTCAAATATACTGTAGTATTTCCACTGAGGTCAGATTTTCTTTTGGATTTTCCCATTGTTGACTTTCTAGAATCAGATTTTTACTGAGTTTTACATATAAAATAAATATTGAAATACTTTTTTGTCCATAAAAACCAAAGTCTGACACAGAAGTAGAGTAAAATAAGTGATTATGTGTGAGCATATGTGTGTGTGTGTGTGTGTGTGTGTGTGTGTGTGTGTGTGTGTGTGTGTGTGTGTGTGTGTGTGTGTATGTACAGACGGGTGACAAATTTAAGGGTAAAACCGGTACAAGCCTGAATAATTGACCCCTACAGTGAGGGGATCTGGTGGCTGTGTTATGCTTTCGAGGGCATTTTGCTGGCATGGCTTGGGTCCACTTGTCCCCTTAGAGGGAAGGATCACTGCAAATGAATACAAAGTTGTTCTGAGTGATCACTTTTATCCTATGATGAAACATTTCTATCCTGATGGGAATGGTCTCCTCCAGGATGACAATGCCCCAATTCACAGGGCATGAGGGGTCACTGAATGGTTTGATGAGTATGAAAATGATGTGAATCATATGCTAAGGCCTTCGCAGTCACCAAATTTCAACCCAATTGAACGCCTATGGGAGATTTTGGACTAATATGTTAGACAGTGCTCTCCACCACCATCATCAAAACACCAAATGAGGGAATATCTTTTTGAAGACTGGTGTTCATCCCTCCAGTAGAGTTCAGAGACTTGTAGAATCAATGCCAAGGCTGAGGAACATCATTCTTCAACCAGCAAAATGCCCCTGACAGCATAACAGAGCCGCCAGATCCCCTCACTGTAGATGTCAAACATTCAGACCTGTACCAGTTTTTCCTTTAATTTGTCACCCGTCTGTATGTTTGTCCATCAAACAAACATAAAACCAATCAACATAATACATAAAAATAACTTCCTAATAATTTAATGGACTACTTCACTATTTAGCAACCTCACATTAACACCTTTAATGATCAATAAAAATAAGAATAAGCTAATGAGGAAGCGCTTCTTGGATTTGTACATGTTGATGATGTGATACAAAAAGGGTGCATTTGATGCAAGAGCAGGCAATCAATGTCCACAAAAAAAGTGAATGAACTCCCCAAAAAGTTAAGGCACACTTTTTTATTTTAATGGCTACATGATAAAAACAAGAGTAGAAATCAAAAAATGTAATAATGCTCCCCACTGATTCTGCTTGTCCGCAAGGAAATAATGTGTTTTCTGCAAGTTAAAAATTATTTTATGAAAGTCAAATTCTGACATGCCTGTTAGTCAAATGTGTTACACAGTATTCACTAACCAATTTCAGAAGTGCACCTAGAAAGTGAAAGAAAGACATAAACAAATGAAAAAATGTTAGTTAAAAACTAACTAGTTATTAGAAGTGACAATAGCCAATATTTGGTTGTTGTGTATTGTACAGTAACACTACCTGCAAATAAAAATCACATAGTATTGCTTGCTCCAAAACTACAGCTCTGATTTGAGCACCCCATAAAATTGTCCCTGCTGGGACACATAAAGCTGTCATGACATGTGGACAGCTGCCTGAAGCTGAATTAAGCATTCATTGTTAATGCTGGTTATTGTAGGTTATTGTTTCTGCCCACGTTTTTTTTATGTAAACTGTTGCTTATGGCTGTATTGAAGAAGTTTTATGGAAGACAGGTCTCTTCACCCTACAAGGTAGGTTAACGTAATAACCAGTAAAATGATAAAGAACATGTAGTTACAGCGGAGTATCATCCCATTTGCAGTAACACAAGTCAGCAGATCATCTGTGGATGAAGACAGAGACAAAGAGACATATTTTGTAATCTTTCACAGAGGTATTGCTATTTTTGTGTATACAGTATATGCATGTATATGTATACATGTTTGCATGGTGAGTTGCATTAGAGCAAATCTAGTGGACTTAAAGATATAGTACATGATGTGACTTGAATAACAGAGAAAGAGTTTGTCTGGATGAAGGAGACAAAATGATGCCACAAACAGTACACTTTGCATGATACCAAAAATAATGTAAAGACGTGCAAAGGTGCAAATGTGCAGATGTTTGTGTGTATGTTTGTGTGTGAATAATGAGTTCAGTGGATAGGTGTATGAGTATTATTCACCATGTGTGTGACCAGTGTTCAGTAAAATGATGAATGACCCTCTTCTCCTTCCACTCAGATCTCCAGAACTGTGGTGAAGTGGAGGGGAAGCAAGCCAGGATACAAATCTCCTCTACAGGCTAAACATGGCAAAATGCCTCCCTGGCAGAGCCTGATGCAAAACCACCTACTACAAATAACTATATAGAGTTGTGTGTGTGTGTGTGTGTGTGTGTGTGTGTGTGTGTGTGTGTGTGTGTGTTTGCTTGTGTCTAACCTGATACTTTCTGTATCTTTGGTATTAATTTGTTCCAAAGGTGACACTCTCTAGCCCTCATCATCATCTTTTCTTCCGGATGGTTGTAGTTCAGAGTGACATACTCCTGATATTCAGCGGTGAACGAATGCCACAAAGCTCCATCAAGTCCTGGATTCCTGACAAACAGAAAAGCCAATCAAGACAATCCAATAGTGCAATGAGGGTCTATACACAGTTTAAGTGATTGATTATGATTATGATTACCCTGTCCGTGCAAAGTTGGCCCAGTGTTTCATAAACTTCTTGGTCATGTTCACTTCATTCTTCGTGTATCCCAGGGATACATTCAGAGGCATTCCAAAGACAAATTCTATCTCATAGGCGTGCATCACGCCCATCCATGCTGGCCAAGGATTGGTGGAGGACCGGTGGTCAAATAAATAAAGGAAAGTCTTGCCACCCCGTTCTGAGTACCTGGAAAAGAGATGAACAGTATTGAGCTATATGTGCACTGTACTAGGTCAGGTTAATAAGAGAAAATAGAACACAAACATATGGAACAACACAGGAAATGAAAATTGACCATTTGTCCTATTCATTTAGGATGACATGTTTGTTGGTGACCCAAAATGGTGGGACAACAAAAAAACAAACAAAAAAAACAATACCACCTTATTTGTGGTATAGGGGACTACTGCATTGATGCATTACAGCACAATGATAGATTATTTTGTAAAGTGGACACTGAATTTCTACTATTTACCTGGAACTCATCATGCCAAACAATAGCTTGATAACTTTCTTGAGTTTTAACATTTAGTCTCATGATATTATATACCACTGTGTAGGGTTCTGGTATCTGATAAGCCCTGAAACTCATGGATCTATCAATCAAACTGGACTTCCTGCATCATATTTTACAGTCTCAAAGATACCTATGTATGAGGAGTGTGCTGTTCCTACTTCATCACCCAACTAGATGCTCAAGTAAAAGAGAAACATGAAAAAAAAACAACTCTGCAAAACCAAGCTGACTAACTGGAGGAACTCACTGGTACCTAACACAGGGATAATCTTGTTACCCATTGGACGTGATGACAGCTCCCCAATGGTGAAGCCAAAACATCTTGATCACCCCCTGGTGGCTGGCTGCAGTATAGGTCATAAGTCCCACCCCCACCATGTTAGCGGATGAGACATAAGCCAAATTAAAGAACCAAAATGCACGTCAAATATATTTTTCCCAAAGATGCTTTCTTTCATTTTATGCAGTTCTTATCATGCTGATATTTGTGCAAGTGCTCATTTTTCTTTTCACTTTTTAAGTTTGTTTTTAATTAGTTATTTGACAATATAAAAAGGGGGTATGACATCATAATTGACAGCTGTGACAGCCGCTCTCAAACATCCGTCAGGCAGTGGGGGTTCTGAGGCTGAGGGGTCACCCTAAAATACAGTGAGGTTTTCTCTATGGAACCAGGCTAAGCCAAGACACACTCACGATACAAAATGGCTATCACTGATTGTAGTATTTTTTGTTGTTCTTGTTGTTATACGAGACACTTTTTAGTTTGTCCTTGTAGATATATCTTCCCCATTTTTCATTGCATTTCCTGAGTGAAACAGCACCACTCTGGCTTATAAGGGCTTTTACATGTCAGCCACCATGTGTGGTCATACATGGTATTGCAACAATGCAGAAAACTATTGAAAGAAAGACAGGTGACATTGACATTCTTTGATTAAAAAATTGTGCCAAAAATCACATGCAGTTCACAACTGTGAACAGATTGTTTGGGACCACTTTGAAAATGAGATGATACATCTCAAGGGGTTTATCCTGATATAATAAATTTGCATCACTATGCAAGAAAGGACATTGGACTTAAATAATGTGAGTCAGATACACTATCTATTTGCCTGACTGTCTGTGTCTATGCTCTGGTTTTCTCTCCTTATTGTTAGGCTAAATTGTTCTCTGTGGCTGTGTGTATTTGACTCCATAGCAAGAATGCAGCCAAGAGGTCATATTATGTAATATACAGTAGATTGCCTGGACACTTAAAATGAGTGCCTAGTTTCAGAGTTAATTTCACTGGCCCCTCCAAAAGAGGAGCTGGCCCTAGCCTGACCCTTGTGGCTTAAATGAACTAGAACCTTCACTGATGACCATGAGTCAAACCACATCATTAAAACTCAGAATTACTCTTTACCTGTGAGCGAACTCAAGCACAGGACAAACGAACAGTTGATCTCCAACCAGACTGCCCAGCATGTCACGGTTTTTCATTTTGCTGTTCTCATCTGTCCAATCTGTGTACTGGAAAATCGTTGCTTCTCTTGCGACATCACTGGCATCCGCCATTGTAATGGCCACCCCTTGCAGATATTCATTTCTGCTGATGAGACTCTGACCAGTGATGTTAAATCCAGGAATTCCATAAAGAAGGAAGAAGGTCCCTTCATCCTTGTTTAAGCCAAACAGCACATCTTTCTTTGGGAGTTTACCCGTACTCAGCAACACCTGCAGGGAAATGGCAAACAAGACTTTTTCAATTTGAGGATTTGAATAAAACTGCCTCTATGTGTTTTTGCATTCAAAACACCAAAACCGTACTCAATGTAAATTCACTGATTGGGTGATTGACATTTGATACATCAGCCAATCGAGGTAAGATGTAGTAGTATTAAAACTTATGTATAAAACACACAAAACACGCCCATCCTCCCACCCCCCAGTACACTCACACACACCCTCAAGTACATTCACAGAACACACACACCCACTTCAGGTTTATCTGGTAGGAAGTCCCCATCAACATGAGGAACAAAGGGGGTGGCTAAGAATGTAGGCTGCTTGAGAACATCATATTGCTTAGATGTGATTTTTCCAGCATCAGCCTTCTGCAGACAAGCCTCCACATGGTTTGGATGAGACTTGGGACATTCCAGTAGTGTTGCCAGCATCATGGACCTGGATGTTGACATAGAGAGGGAGCAAGCCAATCAATCAGTGAAAGAGGAAGGGAGAACAATGATGGAGACTGATTAAAAAATGGGACAAACAAAGGAGAGAGGAAGAAGGGACTGACAACAGAAAGAAAAGGAAAGAATAAAATAACTCAGAATTGCTTTTTAAAGGGGACCTATTATGCTTTTCCTTATTTTCAGTCATATATATAATGTTACAATGTCAGATGTTGTGTTAAAAGTGGCCAGTGTGTCAAATAATGAGGTAATGTATGTAGAAGTAATCCCTGTGAGCAAAAAGCTCAGGCTTCAGACTGCTGTGAACGCTCATTTCCCAGCAGTTTTTTCTACTTTCAGCCTGGGCCAACATCGATTCGTGACAGATTTCTTTATATAGTCATCTGCTCCATGCACAGCGCGCAAGTTCACTGCTCTGCTCCACTAACATTATGGTATTTTTCTATTGTTTTGGGGGTAGTCACGCCAAGCCATGACTCCATTACACAGCACAGCGAAGTCAAATAAGTTATTTACCTGTTGGAGGTATGTTGGTCGTCTGCAACTCTTCATCAAACATCATCATCACTGCGATTGTTTCTGCTTGTACTATTTCTTCTTGAATTATTTCCAACTGATCCGCTGAACAAATATCTCCAAATATGTCCATATCTTGGAATTTTGATCAGTTTTTTAGGGCTGCTAACAAAGCTCTGCTAATTCATTGAGTTACACGTTTCATGTTATTTAGTCATTTAAAAGCTTTTCATTTAAATCAGTAAAGCAGAAAATGTTGGGTTTGCATTGGCGACAACTTAACACAACTCTCATATGTGCTGCCCCTCGGCAGCTTCCAGAAAGCTGGCCAATCAGAATAGAGTGGGTTCATCAGTAAGGGGGCCTTAAAGAGACAGGAGTTACAATAGCCTGTTGAGAGACAGGGGCTGAACTAAGGGGCTGCATAAAGGGACAGTAGTTTTTTGAACTCTGATTCAAGCAAAGCTACTCTAGTGGAATCCCAGAACAAAAATATGGGGCTGGAAATGAGCATAATAGGTCCCCTTTAAAAAATACATACACTAAAACTAAATCAAAACATTGTACCGATATTTAGTCTATTAATATGGTGAAGACACAAGAATACACATATACACACTACCTGTCCCAGGCAACAGTCTGGCTGATTGTGGCCCAGGGTGCATTAGGAGAGCCACTCTGCATGATAGCCCTTTGAAAAAGATCATGACTGCCTGGGGAGAGCAGGTGGAAGCCTACAGATGCTGACCCTGCACTCTCCCCAAACAGAGTCACCTGTAAACAACAGCAAATCAATAGCCAACAGCTTGTTATATTCTTTGTTTAAAAAATATTATAAAATCTTATTATCTAATCTTAGACAGAAACGGCATAACTAAGAAGAGAAGACAAAAACCTCTTACCTTTGAAGCATCGCCTCCAAAAGCAGCAATATTACTGGCTACCCATTGGAGAGCCAAGCGCTGGTCCAGCAGTCCTGCATTGCCCCTAATGTTCTTGTTATCAGGAAGAGACAGGAAACCAAAAGCTCCAACTCTGTCATAGATGAGACAAGAATGAGGAAGACTCATGAATTCCACATTCACTTACTCTCGTAGATACCACAGTAATCACACTGATAAAGTACTTTCCTGTTTACAAATGCCTATGCTCCACATTTTACACCCATGTCTCATGCTACTTCCATTGCAGGCATGGAGCCAGTGTCATACTGTCACAGTATAAAAAATCAGAAAACTTGCTCATAGATTTACCTGTTGCTTATTGTCAATGAGTTAACAGTTACATAATTATATTCTGCCATTATAATTTTTTTTTTTAATTTCTGTTAATGAATACTTCAACAATGACAAAAATGCTCAATTTCCCATTTCAAGATATTTTTCATGCTTTTATGACCTCTCTTCCCATTCTTATATACCAAATTATTTTGTTTTAGAAGAATTCTTTTAGAAGAATATTATAACAACATATTCACATCATCTTGTTAACCAAATTCTCTCGTTCTTACACAAAATCAAGGTATCTTGTTAAAACAAGGAACATTTCTCATTTTAACAACATACAGACTTATATATTAACAGAAAAAACATTTCCCATTACAGCATGATTTTTGAGGCTCGCTGTTATGACAATTTCACGAAAAGGTTTAATGAGATATGTTGTATACATATGGATATGTATATAGATATGTTGTATGAGAATGTTTAGTGACATTAAGTGATATGTTGTTACAAAAAAGTTCCTTATAAAAACAGAATAATTTGGTATCTAGTGTTCTAATAATGAGAAACTTTTTAAAAAGATATCAAAACAATATATCATTATAAGAGAAAGTGAGCAGATTTTTTAATGGTAGCAGCAACACACCGCTGTAAATTCTTACCTGTAATTCATTGATACCACAACAACCCCTTCGGATTTACTCAGAAAGCGGCCATCATAAATATCCAGAGAGGATGTTCCTTGAATGAACCCGCCTCCATAGATCCAGACAAGGACAGGAGCCAATGGTGAGGGCTGAGGATGGGTTTTGTTGAGACGTGGGGACCAGATGTTTAGATATAGACAGTCCTCACTCAGAGGAGTGTTTGGGTTCCACATCTCCGTGCCCGGAAATCCTAATAAGAAAGATCATATACATCAGTGTTAAAAGAGACTGATTGGGACTCCTTTATTCTAGCGATTGATACTCTAATTTCTATTCCTTCAGATCTTTCGCAGTACACATGATTATTATCAGTCATTAATTAATGTTCAACTTCATTTATATGACCCTTTATCACAGGCAAGAATTTTAAAACAGATATCAGCTGTATTTCAATTAACAGCCATTTATTACAAACTGCTTTCAAACATTTACAGAAGCACTAAAAATATAAATAAATCCCTGCTTTGTTTTCCTCTTAATGAGCACTGCTTTGTCCAAATCAGTAATAGTAGTCTGACATCAATGCCTTATGTGCAGATCTATTTCTGCTGTCATATCTATATTTGGTGTATGTTTTGGGAATTTACTCTGTGCACATGCCTGGCACCGGTTGTATCTGGCTTCCAAACAAACCCTAACAGGTGCCTGTGTCTATAAATAACAAGGTATCCATGACCGAGCCCCACTCCATCTCTAGGTTGGAGGGTAGGCCTGTATCAGTCAGTTTGTGTATGTGTGTGCTTATGAATGTGTATGAGTAGACATAGTTTTGTTTACTAAGCTGATAAAGAATAACTCAAATGTTTTTATCATTCATTTCTGAGAATTATTACTGTATATAGTAATACAGTAATAAAGTGTGCGTACAGTAGGCCATATTTTAGAGGAAGAGCAACGAGCAGTGCAAGCAGCACTCTGACTGTTTGGTATTTTCAAGATCTTGAAACTCATTTTGTGCGTCTGTGCGGTATTTTGGTGACCAGCACAAGAGCACACAATGCACAGGTGGGAGGAAAGGTGCAAACAGCTAGGGGGTTCATTCAAATGAAGCAATGCAAAGCAAATTGTTGTATTTTAGTTGAAATTTGGTCCTAGAAATTGCACTGAAAACAGTCTCAAAGCCATATCTGTCTGAATACAAGAGCAAACTAAATACTTGCTATTAACATGTTTGAAATATAAATAAGTTATTTCAATTAAACACTCGTGAACCAAGAGACCGACAACTTTTGCACTTGTCATTGCACTTGCACAGTTAAATAGGGCCCATGGTGTTATTTAACTACAGTACCAATAATAACCATCCTCAGTGACACGCCTTCCTTAAGTTAGGACAGTGGTCAAATAAGGTCATCTTTCATTCAGATATATACTTTGGACTCTTTTGGTGCCAGATTCTAAGCCTAAACCAGATTCAACTCCATCTCAGTCTGTGTTATAAAAGTGAGATAAAAAGTTTCAAAGGTGAAGACATTTAAGGAGGGAGGGCCTAGTGAGGAGACAATGAACTGCATTATGGAAAGTGTAGGATCCAGAGTTTTCAGAGCTTGACTTATTCTAGGGACTAAAAGTCAGGATAATTTTGCTTTCGCTGAATTGATTTTGATCATCCTTATTCTTATTTTTTTTAAGTGCTAAACCACTGGAATACCCCTTTAACATCCAAAAAGTGTACATATTGTGTTCATGTCAAGGTCAAGGATGATTTATATTGTCTCCTGAAAGATAAATCTGAATTGAAGAGGGTGCTACATAAAACCATACATGTCACAAAAGATAGTAAATAAAAAACACACTTGCAAACAAACTGTTTGCTGTACTTGCATGACTATAAACAAGCACACAACATTCTATAGTTATGTCACTGTCCCCCTACAATTTTGTCTTTCCTCCACTATAATAGTAGCCTGTTAGTAAATTTAACTGAATAAGGGATGAATGAATGTCTGTAACCATTGTACTAACACAATGGCACCCTGTAACTCTTACCAGAATCCATTAGCTTATACTGAGAGTTAAACACATGAGAAAAGTCATATAAAATCCTAATGGCCTACTCAACTGTTGACTGCTCAAACTACTGGCATTTTTTCACCACTCAAATGGTGCACATGTTACTATCATGCCCACCACGCCCTGGAAGCACTATCATTAAAAGCTTTGCTATTCATTGGTTTCCAAGAAATGACAATAAAAGTCAAAAATTTAACCTGCCAGCGAATGTTATTCAATATCCATTATCCAATATCCATAAAGAGTAGGTAATGAGTAAGGTGAAGTCAGAACAAAGGGCCAGACAGTTATCCTCCTCTGAAGGCATCCTCGTAAAAAACACTACATGTACACAGAATACATTGTGTTTGTCTGTGTGTAAACATTGTGTCTTACCTGGAAAGGTGGTATCTAGCAACTGGTAGCAGGAATTTGAGAATTTTGTGGCATCCTTCACCCCCTCCCATTTCTCTGCTGGCTCTGGAGCTCTGAATCTCAGCTTCCCTATAGGTGGTTTTCCATAAGGAATTCCAAGAAAGGCTCTAACGTCACCACCCAGCACTGAAAGCAACTTCCCTTGTACTTTGCCATGTCTGGTATTGATTACAAGGTCATCTTGTATAGCAAGTGATACAGTCAGGAAATGAAGCAACAGAAGAAGAAGGGCAAAGTATGTATGGGGAGAGATTCTTGCCATGGAAAATCCTGGGGAGAGAAAAAACATAAAATACACAAACACCTTAATTTAATTTATTTTTTATACTATTGTTTTTTTTTTCAGTTTTCTTAAAATATATATATATCAATATCTTCATAACACTGATATGAACAAATTTATTTTGATATAGATTTTTTTATTCTATTTTTGAAGTCAGTGAAGTGTGCTGTCTAAAAAGGAGAAAATGTATTCGGAATTTATGTCTGCAATCTTAATCGGTTTCTTTGTGTAGAGTTTATGGAGTTTGGGTTCAAGGATCAAGGAGCAGGGAGTAAATCAATTATTTTCACTTTGAGCATTGTGTACGCTTACATACTGTATAATCAGACTCCCTCTAGACTAACACTCAAGGCTGTTGTGGAAAATGCCACCATGCATCTGTCACTGATTAAAAAGTAAACAATACTTACTTTGATATTATTGAGTAATAATAACAATAATGTGAAGAAGAAGACGAAGTAGGCTACAAATAATGTAACAAAGTAGTAAACAGATTAAATGATTTGGGGACGTATGGCAGTAAAAATCCATAACTTCTCAGACATTTGTACTACATTCAAACATTTCCATTTATGGCATGCAATAAACCAGCTTTCAGGAGCATTGCAAGCCACACATTTGTCAAAGTGTGGATCCACATTTTTTTTCTTCGCCGGTACAATATAATACAATAGTATATGCGTGAGTGAGAGTTATCATTCCCCCAGCAAGTGTGTCACTTTAGAAACGTGCTATTATACCAAGCGCCTCTATATTTTGAAACACGAAGACCGTCAGCGGATGACTTCCCAGACGCAGCTGACTCGTGAAGCCGCTTCTCTTTCAAGAGGTGCAGAGTAAACAGAGAAAAAAAGCCGCACGCAGCTGGATTTATAAAGGAGACGCGCGCGTTGGTGAGAGACGCGCTAAAACATAGGTTAATTCAAACGACTTAAAAACAGGCATTTTCTGAAAGTTAATCTACCAATACCAATCTACAAAACCCCTTAGTGTCTTACCTTGTCAGTTAGCAGTTTGTGTCTGTCTGTGTGAGGTGAGTGGGGACACAGCATTGTTGAGATGAAGAAGGCGTGGACTGACAATCCATGTGTCCAGCGTCTGCTGGGCTGGCCCTGTCCGCCCCCCATATTAATATTATTATTATTAGCAGTAATATTAGTATTAGTATTAGTAGTATTGTCATTATTGATATTAATATTATTATTATTATTATTAATAATAATAATAATAATAACAAAGTCAAATAATATAAGAAATAGCATTTATCAAATAGTAAAACGAAATTTCAGTCATTTTATGTCAGCACCTTACCCTGACATCATCACTCATCTACATTATATACTCAACATCCATTGGAGAACACTGTAGACGTACTGTAGGTCACATGTCAGATGTATGAATCATCGAGGATTCACTGGCTCTCTCAGGTCAAATCAGCAGGAAACAGATGACTAGCACTGAATCAGAGTCAGTCATTCTCATTAAATTCTGGTCAACATTTCAGCAACAATAAAAAATATCATGAACATGATGCTATGTTGAAAACAGGCATTCGTTTTGCATCAAACACAATAATGGAGTGATATAGAAGGGACCTTTGTTTCCATGTCCCACATTCCAACCGTGTCTCGAAATTCTGTTTATGTAGCTTCTACTAAGTTACAACAGTAAATATGTTTTATAAGAAATGTTATTCTACCTGAATTATGTTTTTAACAACATAATGAGAAAACTGTTAACATAAACTTAACTGTCAAATTGAAAAATTGTCATACCAAATGTATCTGCAAAATGTTTATTGACAACATATTTCATCATATTGGCTCTTGCAATACAATATCCACTTGTAGGTCTTGGTTCAATACTGAAAAAGTCAAAAGTTACTTGAACATGAGACATGTGTTTAGAGTACTGACATTTAACAGTCCTTCCCTAATCTTAACCAAAGTGCTTTTGTGCTTAAACTTCACCACAAGATAGCCCAAGTGTGAAAGTCCTTACAATGTTGATATACAATGTTAATGTGACTTTGGGTGGTATGAAAACGTAGCACTTCATTTACTCCAAAAAACCTCAAAACAAAACATTGCTGCTTATCATAATCCAGCTTCTGCCAAGTGTAACTGGTTCAACAAATTAGAAGTATATACATTTCCTGGGGACAGGCTTGCACATTGCACCAAGAAAATCCGATTTCAGGAAAAAAGAGACAAAAATTCCCAGGAAAAATGAAGATAAAAATCTATGCTCTCTTCTCTTTTGTGTCTAGCTACCTATTGATCCATATTTATTTATATCTTTCTCTTATTCTTATTTGTGTTGTCTAATGTCTGGCCATGATTTCCATCCAGTTTGCTACAGCTCATATTACTTAATAGAACTTACAAATGATATATACTTTCTATTACTGTTGAGTTTCTATTGCTTAACCGCAAATATACAATAATGATTAAACTGGAATAAGTGTCAGAGCTCATGCCTGTATTGCTTGACAGTCCCCAAGATGACATCATTTCACTCAGGCTTCTGCTCTAAAATTAACAACAGGGACGCAGATATTTTTGGTTACACGTAAGAGACCATCTCCATGCACTCTGTCAAGGAAAAGTAAAGACATAGTAAAGTTCCTTTCATGACCTCCACGGAAATAAAAGCTGACTCAGCATGATGACACAGAGTCTAAGTCCTCATTATACAACTTCCTGTTTCTGTCCCCTGTTTCTTTCTCACATTACTGTCTGCAGCTTATTTGTCATCTTTGCTTTATTTCCCCACTTATCTGGAATGCATGGGCTTGTGTATGCTTGCTCTGTGTGTGTGTGAGTGTGTGTTCGTGACAGAGAGGACCATGAATGTATGTTTGTGTATAGAAGTATACATGTGTGAGAATGACCATGAGGTATACGTGCATAAGCATGTGCCTGTGCGTGTATTGTATGTATGCTGTTTATAGTATGTTAATGTGCAATAACATTACAGCCTTTCTGGGACTGTGATGTAGTGACTTGGCATGACACATTCAGACTCAGGCACACAGGCATGAAGTCAGTCTTATTAATATTTTGTTTACTATCACAGTGCATACTATACATAGACATAAACCATCAATGATTCCATAGAACAGAAGCCCAGGAAATATTGAGTCAGAGTATCCTGTATACCATACCCTTTTACAGAAGAAAATAACTATAATGATGCAATATTTGTGAGATGTATTTAAGCCTTTCATGCATGAATTATGATAACCTCAGTCAGGATTTTTTTCCTATGTGTTTTTATTCTCCTTTAAGCATGAAAAAAAAAATATTTGAACTTCTTTTTTTTTTTAAAAAACATGCATTTTTCAAGGAGTTTTTCACATGTCCACTCAGGTGGACTTTCAACTGAAGGAATATGTATTTAACAAACCAATGAATGAAATGATACATTATTTGAAAACTATAAAATAATATATATTTTCAAAGCTGTTAAACTAATGTTTTAACATATTTCAACATATTCTAATACTGCCCACTGCAATACAAAAACACTGAACCTTGGTCCTAACTCCTCAACCTCTCCCCTCTGTCTTATTGCATTTATTAGCACATGAGCTACAGATGACTTGAAATGCAGAAGATCCTTCTTTTCTAATCCAGACATTCTTTTGAGGTGCCAGGCATTCCCTCAGCATACTCAGCTCCCTCAACATCCTTATCCCCCTCAGCATCCTCAGGATCCTTAACCCACTCAGCCCCCTCAGCATCCTCAGCCCCCCCCAGCAACCTCAGCATTCTCAGCTCCCTCAGTATCCTTAGCCCCCTAAAACTGCAAGTTACATTCTAATAACATAAATCAATTGATTTACAGCCAAAAAAGTTACTGTAGATGAAGTATTTTCAAGAACAACAAAGTCACAGTAATAGTATAATTGTAGTTGAAATATAGTCTGTGATGCATGATGTCCAACATAGTGGACAGATGATTAATCGTCATTTTCTCCCAAAATACAATCAATACTTAGAAATTTTAACAATTGTATTACTCCTTAGTTTTTACTTGATGTTACAAAATTTTATTTACCTGCAAGGGTCTACTACCATAGAAGGATCGGCAAGATATTCCTGAGCTGCTGAGTCTTTCGGGCCGGCTGGCTGGCGGCCATCTTGGTTTTGAGTAATTTGTGTTGCACTTACAAAGGCTGGCCAGTGCATGACAGTGTATGGGATGACACACTATTGTCCACTGTGGTGGCTGATGTGCAACTATACCATCAAAACCCATGCATATATAAGAAAATGGCTTTTGAATAGCTGTCCACTGTAGTGACCACTATGCATGAAAGGTTTAACTCTTGCATACGTATTCTGATGACTACCCTTTCCAATCTAATAAAGCCACCCTGTCCAAACCACTTTAACGTCACCACTGTTATAGCTGTGTACTCAAATGTAACCTTGAAATGCAGTTATTGTTGTAATAAATCTAGAATAACTTCACAACCTGTAGCAGATTTCTCCATTCATTCCTCATGTGAAAATGTCATTCCACCTATGTTTCAAACTGCAGGGTTGGTGGTTTGATCCCCAACTCCTCTTGTCCATATGCTGAAGTGTCCTTTGGAAAGACATTGAACCAGTGCCTTGTACATTAGCTCGCTGCCATCTGGGTATGAGTGTGTGAATGGGAGTCAAATTATAAATCCTTTGGATAAAAGCGCTATTTAAAAGCAATCCGTTTACCACTATGGTTAGAATTCATGTCAACAATTAGGAGTGCATAATCTGTAAATGAAGAATAATGAGTAGGCAGTTCAGCAAGTAGCTTGACCAGATCTTTTTCAAGTTCAAGTTTTATGTGTCACATACACATCAGTACAACAGCAACAACAGCAGCAGCATTGTACAAAGAGATACATGCAAAAAAAGTTTAAAACAGGATAGAAGATTAAAATGTCAAACAGTGCAACATTTAAGATTTAAGATTTTTAAGAAAATGTAAACAGGCACATAATATAAATGCATAATATAAATGTAATATAAACATGTAATATAAACATACATATATAATAATAATATATAAACATATAAACATCCCTCCTTTGTCTTTCAAGCATTCAGAGAGGGGTTGTTGGCTTTACACCGTGAGGTCAGTTTCTCCACCTCTCCCTGGTATATCGAATGCCAAATGAGTGTGGTTATTAATTGCCTTGTTTTTTTGCCGTCACCTGGCATGTTTTCGTTAAAAAACATATTGGACAGTGCAAATTGTTGCAATGCAACATTTAATAAGCGCCATACACTGGGTGGCATTGTGTACATCTGCCCCATCAGGCACTTATTAAATGCCGCCAGGTGTCCGTTATGCAAATTTTCATTATATCTCCTCCCTCCCAAAAAGGCACTACCTACTGGCCTCTACAGAGCTCAGGTAGTACAATTTGTCCGAATGAGGGTTTTTTTCAGGGTAGAGGTAACCACGCATGTGTGGATTTGTGAGACGAGTGGACATGGATTTGACATTATGTGTATGATGTGTGTGCGTATTGAAGACTCATTGAGGTGGTCCAGGAGAGCCTAAAATCAACTCCATATTTCTTCCCTCCCAAACCGTATCACCTCTCCTATTATCTGTGTTTTAATGTTTTGTGTAATGACTCAGAACCTAGGAACCCAAAAGCATGAACTCAGAAACAGGAGCAGAGTCCAATATTCTTTAATCAGTCCAAAAAACAAGCAGGGGTCACAAACCAGGCAGGCAGGCAGGCAGATCAGGCAGACAGATCCAAGGGACTAGGCAAAATCTTCAGACCGGGAAACAGGGTAACAGGAGAGCAGACAGATAGGTATGGTAAGGCTGGAAAGCTAGGCATAAACACTAGACAATCTGGCAAGGGGTATGAGAATCTGGGTAAGTATATAAAAAGTGACTGATGAGCATAATGGGAGGAGATGGGCGGGGAACCTCAGGTGAGGGGAATGAGGTGATTGCAGGGCAGGTGGGGGTGGCAGGATCTGCAATGAAAGGAGAGTTAGTGATCAGGCAGGTGAACAGCATGAAAAATAGTCACTAAGAACGTGAACCTGTGACAGTTTTGTGCTTTTATGTTCACTTAGCCACATGCGATTAGGGTGGAGTTATTAGTGTTTTCAGAGAGTTGGTGTTAACTGCACACACACTCACGCCTCACTCACTCTCTCTGTCTCTCTCTCTCTCTCTTCACATCTTAAAGCTTGTGAGGCTTAAATGATATTGACTTGATATTCAATGATATCAAGGGCAAAATCTACAGTCAGATATTGGGGGGTTGGTTATGGGGTGGTAGGCTTATTTCAGACTTTCAGCTACTTCAAAATAAACATGTCCTGACAGCTCTGATGGAGCTCAGGATTCATCTGTAAGGGCTACTTTATCACTAACAGTTCCACTGTAACCTGGAATCTGTGTGTAACAGCTGACCTGTGTAGATGTGTAGCAGAACACAGAACATTAATACCGTCAGATCCTGACCAATCTGGTATTAATGAAGTTACCACTGCTGTGCTGCGTGCGCAAATACACAGTTTCTTTCTCAGTTTGGAGATGCACTTATCCTTTCAACTGCTGTGTAATGCTGCAGCCAGCTGTGACACACAGCCAGCTGTGGGCAACAAACAGAACATGAGTACTGATGTTTCTGTGAAATCCCGGATACATTCAGTGACACCTGAACAACATTATTGCAAGATTCAGACATTAATCTAACATGTTTTAGATCTGCCTGAGTCACATTAACACTGTATTTTGACATTTGACATTTCAGCAGATTATGTTATAGATGCTAAATACTAAAGTAAAATAAGCAAAATACATGAAAGTTGGTTTGTGATTGTGGAGAGCTCTGTGTGTGCATACCTCTACTAATTAAAGACATGCAATTTGAGGTGTTTGTGCTCTCTGCAGTTTTCATTATGGACCAGTCTGTGTGCTGAAATGTGGAGAAAAGCCTGAAACACTTGAAACCGCTCCGCTCACTCAATCAGACACAAAACAAGGGCAAATTGCACCCGGCCACAAAATTTTATGGGTGTGTTTGCACTGGCATATCATTAGCACAAAATCTTTTGTGAATAGGACCTTAAAATGGGGCAGATTAAGGTTGCAAATGCTGCACAATTCACAGTGCTATTAGCGGGCACGATCCATTCTTTGTGGATTTGGTAAACATACTTCTCTGATCAACTAGTAGGCCTAACTACAGGTCCCAATAAATGTATACAGTAGACTAAACCACTTTGAAATCTTTATTCGCAAACCCATCTCAGTGGTGTGAACTTACAGTCTTTTGTCCCAGTGACCCATCATCAGAGCAGACCCCTCTGTCATATTTGTTGCATTGATTGTGTTGGGGGAAAAAAGCGTCAGATCATCAGGCAGGCGAAACCCAAAGTGCACTTGAATCTATAGAAGAATAAAACGCAAGAAAAATAACAGCAGCAATGTCCACATTGTTGTGCTGTCTACAAAAGGTGCAGGCAGCCACACAGGCACAGCTCCTGCAGCATTGCTGCACCAGCAGCAGGACATGGATATATCCTCTGGGTGGACAGGAGCTTTAACACCGACTCTACCCATCAACAGATGTTTCAGCTGGGTTTGAAATAACTCCTTGAGCACCACCATTGACTGAAAATAGCCCCATTCACCAGTAACAGCTAATACCATGACACCGGTGGCAATCAAGCTGGATCTGCTGACTGGGAGAGAGCATAAACAAAAAGGGGAAGAGAGGAGGGCTAAGGGATAGGCTAAGGCTAACTCCTCATCAGCTATCCCTACCCAGCATTTTCCTCATCAATGTATAGTCTCTCATGAACGACATGGATGAACTTCTACTGTGGATCACCATTCATAAAAGGATTATGGACTGCAATGTCATGATTTTTACAGAAACGTGGCTTAACAACAGTGTCCCTGATACAGCCGTTGAGCTACTGGGCTGCTACATCCTCAGGGCAGATACAACAGCTCTATGACTCCAGTAAGATCAGAGGTGGGGCGTGGAGCACTGTGCCTTTACGTTAACAAAGCTTGGTGCACGCACAATGCCATTATCTAGAGGCACTGGTCTGCTAACCTAGAATATCCCATAGTTAAGTGTAGACCTTTCTATTTGCCCAGAGAGTTTACATCTACTGTTGTGACCACAGCACACATCTACACACCCAGCTGATGCCCTCTAGTTCTTATGTAATGTTAGGGGAGGGGTCATGCTAGTAATCTGTCTATGTCACTGAGCCACAATTTCAGGCCCGCCCAAAAAATCCTGAACACAGAAATGGTGAAAAGCAGTTTAAAGGTCTTACTCCAAAGTTCAGTATTACATAATTCACAGTCTTTTCACGTTTTCAGCAAGTACCTTCTAACCTGTATAATGTGTTTCAAAAGAAATCTCTGATGTTCCTTTAAATGGACTTTAAACTTAAGGAATTGATGGTAATTTTAGAAAAAAAAAGGGATTCATCAAAAAAAAGCAGGTAGACATTCAAAAAATTGTTTTCACTCATTTTGAAAGGCAAAAACATATCATTTGTCTGTAAATCATCCTTTTTGCTTGTTATAGCCTACTTTGCTAGTCTACATTACTCCAACCATTATCAAATAGGCTATTAACATTAACAGTGTATATGTAACCCTGCTCCTGCTGCTGTTTTTCTGTTGTTTTGTTGCCACCTACTGAAGATGTAAAGACAAGGTAAGACAGTTTTCACTGCTGGTACTGACGTGACCATACTCATTAGTTTTACAAGTTTGTCTTGTGAAGTATTTTGACTAATTCCATGCACAATTTAATTAGCTAGCCTGTGCAAAAGGTACTGAATTCCAAACATGCTGAATGATTGAGGAATTTGAGGAAGAAAAACACTAACAAGTGAACTTTAATTGTGATGTGTTGCCAGCCTATTGGGAAATACATAAAAAATTGCAATTGCCCTGTTTTTAAGTCAGTCTTTCCATGTTTTCCCTTTTCACAATGGCGAATATTACCTTGTAGCATAACACGTGTAAAAACATTTTTGTGCCAAAGCCATATAATGTTATCTTGTCTTTATCAACAACTGTAGGAGTATTAATACTTCATTAATGAATTACCTCGTCATTAGGGCACCACCTCCTTTTTGGTTAAGATTTGTTAGTGCAAGGAGGGAGCACTGACCCTTGTTCAATTTAATCAATGAATCAGTCTCATAATCGTGAGTTCTTGTCCAAAACAGTGACCTCTGTTTACTGCAGCTCAAAGAAACAACAAAACACTTTTAGGATAAATGAAGACATTTATTAATAGCTAAACGTCTTGAGGATACATTATAAAGCATAGTTAATATAATATATACAGATAACGTATTGTACCGGGGAATGCTAAGGAAAAAGCTAATTCAACTTCTCTAAATAAATCTTTAATTTTAACGTTATTCGACATCAACCCTTGATCACAAAGCCATGTTATGCCTTACTGTTGGGGTGTCTCATCGTCATAGAGGCGTCATCTTGGCAGGTCCAGCACTGTTTGACGCAGCATCACCAGCGGTGTTGCAGTGGAAGAGCCCGTGTCAGCTGTGGGCTGTGGCGCATCTCAGTAGATACAGAAGCGTTGAATGCCGTTAAAGAATCAAGCTGTTTCAGGCTGCTCTGGCAGAGTCTTCAGGCCAGCTTCACTTCTGGGTTGCAGTCTTGCTCTCAGAAAGCAGTTTCAAGCCTTCTTCTTCTTCTTCTTCTTCAAAGGTTTAGGTTGCAGATTCAGGCTTTTGGTTGGCTTGTAGCAACTTAAGTTGAGTGTCGAATAAAGTTTAGTCTGACTACGTTCAAGTCTTCAGCGGCGTCTACTTCAAAATAAAATACTGTACGTGTTTACTTCAAATTAAATTACTATACGTGGAAATACGAGACTTAATGTTACTACCAAAACAAAACAAATTAACTTGTTGCAATAAAAGGTTAAACACGGATATATCTGGTTGAAAAACAAATAAAAGAGAGGTCTTAAGAGTTTTCTTGAGTTCTTGGAGGCCAGCTCAAAGAGGAATCTCTTTGAGGCTGTTTTATAAGGTAGAATAAAACGGGAGGAATTTGGGTGTGTTTTAAAGGTTTTCGCGCCGAATTATTGATGAATATTCAATTTCTTTGTTCTAGGGGCTTTAGGTGTGGCTTGTGGTTTGCAGCCTGTGTCTCCTGAAGTAAAGGAATTTGGTGAAATTTAATTCTGAATTTTTACATGCAAAAACTCACCCTTCAAGTCACTGTTGCCTATTATTTCACATTAAAGCTGTAAACACATTCTTTTCATAGTGTCCAAGCATTCATGATATTTCTGATTAATAACGGTCCTTTCAGCTTGTATCATATTTGTAAAACCATTCCAAAACAGTTAAGAAATTCACATGATTCATGATAAGTCAGTTCTTCTAATAACAAACATTAACCTTCATATTAACACTTCATGATGTCTAAGCATATAACCTTCATTGATTCAACTTTCTCAAACTATTTACACAACTAAAACCATTTACTGAAATAAAGTTTAATACTATAGTGAAAGGAAATAAAGTCAGGCAACATTTATGTGATTAGATTACTTTCAGAAACATATTATATATAAGTTGACATAACTTACTTCATAATATAAAAGCATTCAATGTGACTATTGTTTAACAATAAAAGAAACTTTAAACTCAAATCCTTGAAATATTATCTTTACATTCCTATTATTTTAGAAACTTCATTCTTTCAACCAAACTACTTGTCTAATTTAACTACTAAAATATGATTGTCTATGAGGTTAATAGATCACAAGTTAAACACAATACAAATACATGGTTATTAAACATTCATTAACTCTTCACATAAGGGAATTTAACTCTTGTCAATAGAGGAGCAGTATCGTTACCTGTTAGTATAAAAGGATAATACAATCTAAGTCTTATATCTCTTTAGTAGATAGTCATACACCTATGAAAGTTATACCATTCTCCTTGTATTTACATGACAAATAACATGATATTAGTTACATGGTGATTAGACATTTAATTGACATGAAATTCAGGTTTGTCTCAGATTTGAAAGGAGGCTTCAAAGTCCTCAGGAATGAGGGTTAGTTTATGGCGTTGTTGATAATAGTCTTCCATCTAAGGTGGGAGTTGTTTTACTCCGGTCCAAGGGTCAGTTCATGCTTTTAGTTCGTGTTATGATTCAATTTATCGGAATGGTTTATTAGAAGGTCTTTGAGTCTGTTGAACATCACTGATCAAATCCCCACTTAGAGGGTTACAAAGGTCAGTTCTGCAGGCCGAGGGTATGCTCTTACAAATTTATGAATCCAGGGAGTCTGTCTCTTATTTTCCTTAAGAATCAAAGATTAGTTAACAGAATTAAAGAACAAGCACTCCTACAACAACATACCTGCCAACATTTAGGTTTCAAAATACGGGGGGTTTTTTGATGAGGGGGGAGGATGAAATGAAAGATAACATTTTACTCGAGTTGAAGACAACTATGCTCACAGAACTTAATATAAGTGCAACAAAACCGTTGCGAGTAAAAAGCCTATAAGTATTTTATCAAACCACTTGTTCAATAAGCATAAACATGTAGAGAAGCGATTTTTTCAACTGCTTTGCCTGCAGTGTCCCATCCACCGCTGGTATGTTTACACAACTACAGCGCACTGGATAAGCTAATAACACAGAAGCTGTCTGTATGTAGCCTAAATGTTAATCTGAGTTTGCCACATATCTTAAAATTTGGCAAATTCTTGTAAACTTACGTGCTAACTGAGACAAACCAGCCCCTCCTCTCTACCAGTACCTGCAGCAGTGAATCACATCAGCAACAGAGGGAGGAGAACAGAGGACGGGAGGAAAGACGGCCGTGCAGAGAGCAGAACATGCCTCTTGAATTGGGTTGTGGTGCCAGATAGGTTGAAACTGTATGTTGTGTGTGGATTGTGTGTGTATTTCGTGTTTCATAGACGATCTGGCAACTTGGGTGACTTCAGTCAAACATACAGAAATTATGGATCCATGTGTATGACGATTATTCATAATTAAGGTTGAGGGCCATGCAAATTACAGGAGTTTCCCGGGAGAAACAGCAAAACAGAAGCACAGTGGGAGAGGGGTGAAAAAAGGAGAAACCCGGGAAAAAAGGGAGTGTTGGCAGGTCTGATCAACAACATAACTGGTGCTAAATGAGATACAGTTATGGGAGGCTTTTGACTTTGGGTCACACTGTCCTCCTGAGGGACACAGTCATCGACTTGGCTTTTTATGTGCAAACAATCAAAAGGGTGGCACTGAAAACACAAACACTACAAATGATTCTGACAACTGTCGTGGCAATTTACCTCGCACTTGACTGAGGAAAGATACCATTCTCAATACAGTATTGTCATACCTTTCCAGTAAAGGTATGTAAAGGACGTTGGTATTATATTAATAATAATAATAATAATATTAAGAAATGGCAAAGCTATTAAAATGGTCTAAAAATAAACAACTATTCCAGACATATGACTATTAGCCATTAAGCATCAAGTTGGGGAGTATTCTGATTAAACAGGAGACATTATTTGTCAGCCTTCATTCTGTAACACAACAGTGCGATAATCCCTTCAAATCTGAAAATGAATATACATTATGTATATACAGCAAAATCGCCAGTGTTAAATTAACTCAGAGTGTTAAATTTAACACAAGAAGGGTGTTTATATGCGTCCACTCTTTTCAGTGTTCATTTAACACTTACACTAGTGCTAATATTTTTGGAGTTATTTCAACACTGTAGGGAGTTAAAAATGAACACTGGATAACACCTCTGTGGTGTCAATAGTACTCTACACTAGTGTCAGTGTTAATGTTTTTACTCTCAGCCAGTTATTTCAACACTGTAGGGAGTTAAAAATGAACACTGGCTAACGTGTGTAGTGTCAATAGTGCTCTACAGTAGTGCCATTTTTACAAAATGCTACACTGACTAGGGTTAAAAATGTTACACTGACAACTAATGCATAAACACTAATAGGTGTAAAATGTGACTACCAATGCCCCCACTAGCCACCACAACCACCCCACCAAAAATACACAAAGCAACAATTTCTTAAGAAAAATATATTCTCATTAAAAGTCCACCACATCAACAGACAGCATAACAGACTGCATGGATTCATCATACATAAATACAGTATGGAACAAGGTACACTTGGTCATCGGTGTCATATGAAAATTGCCTATCACAAGGTCTGTAATGTAACAGGTCGTTTACAGATATTACTGTGAAAACCCCAGTGTTCTCCTCAATAGCAAATGTTTTGAAATGATCATCAAAGAAAAGGGTTGAGACTTTACAAATTAAAAGATAAGCATTGTCGTCTCTAATAATCATACTGTCAATCCTGTTGAACAAAGGCATCTCATTTTCAACTCCAGTAACCACATACATCCCCACCTGATACTCTGTGCCATAGCTTTTGACCCAAGGGGTGGTGGAAACAGTCAATACATCAAAAGATTCATTCAGTGCCTCTCCACCCTCTAAACTGCTGACCAAGACTTGACTTATGGGACCAAACTTTAATCTTTTGAACTTAGAGTTCTCGAAATGAGACGCTAACTCTTCCTGATGTTTCTTAGCCAGTGTCATGGCAACGTTTTTAAAATTTTTAAAAGACTTTTTAAAGAAGTCGTGCTTTCCTTCAAATCTCATCTCATGGTCCAGCTATAGGCTCAGCTACAGGGTCAGCTACATGCTCAATCTCAAAATCGACAGGATCTGGATCAAGACAGTCCCCATGTGCTCGAGATAAGTGACGTTGGTAACCAGAGTATGTGCAGAAAACAAAAGAACATTCAGGCTCTCCACAGTTCAAGCGCAAAGACTTTGCAGGCAACAATCCATGCTGGAACTTCAAATGTCTGAATATCACTGAACAAAATGTGTGGTGTGCCTTGCAAATGTAACAGGTGCACATACTTCAGGTCAAAGATGTGTTGTTCTTCAAACTGCACAGTGAAGAAGCCTTGCTCTGATTTCCTTGACCCGGGGACTCTCCTTCACACTGCCCGCATCGATCCCATACACGGTGCTCTGGATGAATGTGAAGAAGCTGGACAGCGCATCATCATACGGCACAGCGAAAGTAAAATGTGCCTTGAAGAGCTTGTCAAAGGCGGCGACTGTGGTCTGCATCCTGCAGGGAATGGCCTTCTGGTCCAGGATGATGTGGAAATTCTGGATGCTGTTGCTCCTTTCTCCGACACACAGAAGGGCTATTTGAGGCCAGTTTCCTTGAGGAAGGTCTCCATGCTATTCCCCACCTGAGAGAGAGATAGAGAGATAGAGAGAGAGAGAGAATTATGCCATGTTTTGACTCAAGTCATTTTGATTCATGTGCGATTGGATGGATGGTGCACAAGGACAATAATGAATTAATGTGTGATAGAGGAATGGATGGAATATACTTTTCTAAACATATATATATCTGTATCACCCCTTGCCATCATGGCCCATGAAATCATTACATCAGTTGATATGAACCTTGAATCAGTGATGTGCAGTCCTAAGATAATACCTTCATGAACTTGATCAGGCGTCCAGCAGCATCTGATGCGCTAATCTTGCCAGTCTTCTTGCCCTTACAGGCTGGATGTAAGAGGTGAAGCAGCAGAAGGATGGCGGCCATCTCAGAGTCCCACTCTGCAGAATGCCATGCTGAAGAATTAGAATTGACACTATAGGAATAACTTTCAAGTGTCACACCATACTGAAGTTTGTTTTCCAAAATTACACCGTGGGTTTAAAATGGTCAGCAGTAAGGTGCAGTATGTGATTTGTAGTAAAGGGGCCAAAAACACAACGATGTTGTGTTCAATCTACTGTCCAATTTACACTTACCACCACTCTGGTGATCATAGAAATGTTCCTGTTGATTTCAAGAAAAAATGTTAATCTGTTAGCTGGTGAGTGCCCTCTTGGACACTCCTATGCAGTCCGCAATAAAGATTGCATTTCTAGCCAAACAAGGAAATTCATAGACTATGTGGATTACTACTTGCACCAGCTCTATCACTTCCTGAAGTTTGGCTGACAGGTAAAGACATGATCACATGACATAGCCAAGATGGCGCCGTCACGGAACGACTCCAGCATCAGCACACACGTGCTGTTAAGTCTACCCTGCAATGTTGGGAGAACAGCATCATTCATCCCCCCAAAAATGCAACAGAGGTAAAAGAGGCTTTTGGAGGTAAAAACAACAACAACAACCTGTTATTGCAAGTGCATATTCACTTACCCATGACTCTCCACCATGTCAGCCACTAGTATGTTCACCAGTCAGAACCTGATGATGACCCCTGGGATGCATGGGATGGTGACCACTCTCATCCTCCTCAGCACCTAAGAAAACACACAGCCTTGCATTGTAACATTCTGTTCACACGATTAATAACAGCAACAATCTGAAAACAATTTGAAAAATATAAGCCTGCAATTTCTCACCATTACACTCTTCAGCCTTGAAAGACACCTTAGATGACTTCAAGAGTTCATCAAATATGTCCAAATCCACTTCCATGCCTGCAGAATCCTTCAGGCTCAAGGAAGCAGAAACTGGCAAATTGAATTTTGCCAACACTAAAACAGAAGAAAGGTCAATATGATTTGTTTATTTGGGAGGGACAAGTGTGCTAGAGCCGACCCACTCTAGAGCCGACCCTAATCCCCACTTAAATATGTTGACTAGAGTCAACATATTTAAGTGGGGATTAGGGTGTTCAGTTGATCCAATGGGTTTACTATAGGGCTGTAGTCTCCCAGTCGACTTGTCGATTAGTTGGTCGATATGCTCTCATCCGACCAAATTCTCATTGGTCAGATAATCTCCGTGTTCCTTTCACAAGAGGAAAAGTGCTACATCAGTAGCCTTCCAGGATTAATCCATTATTTCGGAGCGGAGGAAAAGGTTAGCGGTAAGTTGTCAGTCTGGCAGTAAATGTACAGTATAGACTCCAGTGTGTCAGTTAATAAATGCTTAAAAGTCATGTCTGTCATTTCCCCAAGTGCTGGAAAAGTGAAGGGGGTTAGCTCCAAAATTAGCAACAATGGGTTAGCCTGAAGACGCAAAACAGAGAATTAGAGAACGGAGAAATGTGTGGCTGCTGAGTTCACTGTGCACTCTGTCCCGTTACATCCAACCCTGACTTTTCCCCGACTAATCGATTAGTTGAAGATTATGTACGATTTCAGTCGACCAAGATTTTCTTTGGTAGACTACAGCCCTAGTTTACAAGCAGATGTGTTACATGGAAATTTATCAATTTTAAGATACCCTAACAAATTATTCCCAGTTTAAAATACCTCTGCACACTGAACCAAAATTCTGTGATTTAAGGTTGATATATTACAGTGTATACTTACTGTTGAAGAACATACAAGAAATATTCAACTAACAAATGACAAGAAACAACGTCTGATTTTTCTCTCTGTAATCTACTGCTTTTCAGCAGTGTGTATAACGTAGAGCTCAGCAGACTCTAAGTGGCACAAGTCACTTGATAAGACATTGGTTATAAGATGACTGCAATTACCCTCTGTACAGTTAAAGGATGAAGCACTGTTGCAGCTGCATCAACGAACTGAAGCATTAAAAGAGACTTTGAGGAAGCCAGATATCTAAATGCAAAACCCTACCCTGAAAAAACCTCATTTGGACAAATTGTATTACCCGAGGCTCCATAGAGGCCAGTAGGTGGTGTCTTTTTTGGAGGGAGATATAGTGAAAATTTGCCCAACAGATGCTTAGCGATGTTTAATAAGTGCCTAACGGCGGTAAACATATACAACGCCAACCAGCATATGGCGCTTATTTAACAGTGCATTGCAACAACTTGCACCATCTCATATGCTATTTTCTAAAAAGAAAACACGTCTGGTGACATCAAAAAAACAAGGCGATTAATGGCCCATTTGGCATTTGATACAGGTAGGGCCTCTTGTCATTTTTCTAATCAGGCCTACCGCTACTGTGTTGTCAGCAAACTTTACCAGCCTGTTGGAGCTGCTGATGGCCACACAGTCGCTGGTATACAGGGAGTACAGTAGAATGCTGAGAATGTAACCCAAAAGTCAGTGCTACTGGGTGGTAATTGTTTAGTGATGTGGGACGGAATTTTTTCAGAACAGGGGTAAAAGTAGAGGATTTGAGGCAGGTGGGGATGATGGCTTCTGTAAGGGAGATTTTGAATATGGTGTTTAAAACTGGAGCAAGGTAGTCAGCACAGGATCTTAGGATGCGCCCAAAGGATGCTGTCTGGGCCGCATGCCTTCCTAGGATTTACTCCTTTACACGCCCTCTTCATGTCATGCTTGGTTAGAGCGAGTGTGTCTTCCTACCTCCCTGGCAGGATCACCATTCAAGCTGTCCGGGGGGCTAATGATGGTGGGATAAAAATGGGCATTAAAACGAATTAAGCTCATCAGCCAGGGGGACATCAGTGTGTGACATGGGAAGGGGTTTCCCTTTATAATCCGTAACAGTCTCCATGCTCTGCCATAGACATCAGGTGTCTGACTGCTGAAATTAGGCTTCAATCTTCAATCTCCTTCACCGCCTTAGGTTGCAGGAAGCCGCATTATAATCCTCCATGTCTCCAGTTGTCAGCTTTGTGTTGTAGGAAGTGATGTATGTGTGGCTTCTTGTCTCTCTTATAGGGAAATACGTGTAGTTGAGCACCACTTCTGTAAACAAATTGATGTTATCAACAGAGCTGCGATGGAACATCTCCCAGTAAGTGTCCAGAGCATCCTGCAGCGGGCCTGTGAATGGGCCGTCCAGCATCTGACATTGTGTGTCACTGGCTCTTCCCTCCTCTGCCACTGTTTATATTTTGGCTTTGGTAGAATGGTGGCATGGACTGACTTACCAAGTGCTGGTGTGGTGATGGCTTTGTATGAGTCTTAATGCTGTGTATAGCAGTGATCTAGGGTCCTCTCCTCCCTGGTGCTATACATGATGTGTTGGAAAAAGTCATAACGGACTAAACGGACTGACATTAGCAGATGTCCTTGTATAAAATTGAAAGTGCTGTATCGGTGTTGGCCTGTGGTGGAACATAAACATCGACAGTTATAGAAGAGGTGAATTCCCTTAGAAGATAAAACGGCTGACACCACTCCACATTTACCATAATGCCACCTATGGTTTTCTGTGAGTCCTCCATGCTGTACTAGCGGTGTACGGAGAATCCAGGCAGCTGTATGTTGTGGTCTGGCACCATGGGGGTGAGCCATGTCTCCGTCAGGCAGATAATGTTGCAGTCTCTGAAGTCCCTAATTGAACCTTATCCTGGTCGTCCAGTTTGTTGTCCAGGGACTGGATGTTTGCTAAAATACTGAGCAGCGGTGTCCTGTGTGCCCAGGCCCGCAGCTTGTTCCACACGCTGGCTCACCTCCCCTTGCAATCTTCCATCATCATAAATCAGAGCGCAGAAGGGCATTCACCCAGTGTCAAGTACAGAAGAAGTCTCAAACCACCCAAGCTAGACAAAACTACAGCAAAATGTTCTCTTTTTCCATGCCACTACATGTAGTTTATACTTCAGTTCAGTGATATTAAGAGGTTTTGTTGCTGTCCCCAAGCACCATTCATATACTGTATACTGTATATTAAAACTGTCACAGGTCCGTGTACGAGGCAAAAGGAAGGAGGATCCAAATCCAGGCAGAGAGGCAAGACAGGTTAATGAAAAGGGAATTTACTAAATCAGTGTTTTAATAATCAAGCTTACAGTTAGGCACAAGAAGACAGTCAGGGCAAGGCGGGCTGGCACGTCATAAACAGAAAGCAGGTCAAAACACAAAAACAGATAACACACGATCAGGAACAGGTCAACAGGATCAGGATGCAGATAACAGGCAGGAACAGGATACAGGATCAGGTGGCTGGAATACAATGGCATGCTGAAAAAGAGAGGATCAAACTGTTCGACATGGATGAAACTGTCATCCGTTTTAAGAGAAATTGTTAGCATTATCATTATTATATTCATTCTTGTTATTTTATGAAAATATTATCATATAATCTAACCAATGCTAACGAATAACAAAGATGATGTTATACACTGTTTTATGATTATTTCCCCAAGATTTGATTCCAAATCAAATGTTACTTATGGCAAAAAATCCCTGTTTCCTGATTAATGTCCTCAGAGTAATAACTTTAAGACCACAGGAAATCATTTAGCCCTATTACCTATGCAATGATTTGTTTTCTTTTTCTGTCTCTCTGTCTGTCAACCTTTCTTTCTCTGTCTGTCTCTACCTTTCAACATACCAGCTGTTATGGAATTTTCCATCTTTAGGGGTTACAAATGGGGTTACACTGGGTCAAGCATGGGCCTTGAGGTCACACTGTAAATCTTACGCAGGGAGTCTCCTTGAGAAGCTGTCTGTGATGTTCTGGGGAAAGCAGAAACCTCTCTGATAGAGGGTAAATCAGCATTGCCATGGTCATCAACTTCGGAGGAGGCTTTCCTAGACAACACAGACAGTTGAATGCGTAGATTCTATTGACACAATCAGACAATCAAACCAGAATGTGCTGACAATGCCCTTAAGTTCCATGCAACATGGCCTGAACTGGCACAGGTAAAATGCAGTTCCTTGTTTAGGAACTAGTGAACCAATTAGACTAATTTTTCATATTGTAGGCTGATTTAAAGACTAAGAGTCAGACCTTCAGGGAGCAGAATGGAAGGAGACAGCATCCAAGTTGCAGATGACTTCGATGTACGATGCTTCAGTTCTCCGCTTGGCCATGTGCTTCAATAAACATTTGCAGCTTTAAGACATCAAAGGCTCGTGTCCACTTTTCTCCACTGAGGTGCTGACCATTGCTCAAAATATCCACAACACCAGCAAGCTATAACAGTGGACACCAACCCAAGAGAAAAGGAGCCATAGGAAGGCTGGCTCTTTAGAGATGTGTACAACTCAGCAGGAGGGTTGGACAGATGCACAGACAGAGGTAGCAAGAGAGACAGAAAGATATATAGAAAGAGGACGCAAACAGTTTGTTTGAGAAACTAGACAGTCTTTGCCATAACCACACACCATCAGGGATTAGGCAGTTAAAGGGAGAAATGACAGGCATTTGATAGGAGTCTTTGAGAGAATGTTTTCTCTCTTTCATTCCAACATCATCAAAAAAGGCTTGGGACTGGAATGCAACCCCTCTAACACACACACACACACACACACACACACACACACACACACACACACACACACACACATATACATAGGTATGCGCACACACATGCACAAACACAGACACTCAGACAAGTTAATTTCACCCATGCCCTTTTAATGTCAATCTGCTGTTATGAAGGCAGGGATAAGCAGTAAAAAAGAAGAAAAAAAACATTTAATTCATTTCTTGTGTGTAAGCTTGGAGCAATGAGATAGTAAATATCCAATCATGGTGTCACAGAGAAGGATATTGGTTTATGTCATGCTCTTTATGTCTGTCTCTATTTTATTTGAATGTGAGTATGTGGGTTCACACATATCAACATATACTCTGTGTGTGTGTGTGTGTGTGTGTGCGTGTGCGTGGTGCTATCATGTCAGTTGCAGTGCTTTACAATATTATCATATACATAAAATATACTTTAAATTAACAGCTTTGTTGGACAATCAAGAAGAAAATAAAAATAAATTCTGCACTATAAGAACAAATAAAATAGTTGCATTAGATCCTGGATAGCTGATAAACCAGTGACATGAAAATAAAAAGGAACCAGCTTGCATGTTTAACAATTACATTTTAAAGTTGAACAACATCTGTCAAGATGGACTTCTTGATTATGCAATTCTAGTAGAAAACAGGAAGGTCTGCTCATTTAAGAATGTTTAAATTATAGGACTGGGACTGACTTCCTTCCTCAGCAATGCTGCATCCTCCATCTGATATACAACGCAAAATAGTCAGCTGCAATGTGGTGCCTATGAGAGATGACAAATGCACAGATATATGTGGAAGAACACGTACACATACACTAACATGCACACACTCAAGATTTAAGATGTTTAATGTCACTCCAGTTATACAAGATTGTGTGAAATTGCAGTAAAAACAGTAAATAAATATATATAAAAAGACATATAAAATATAACAACAAAATTATATATATATATATATATATAGTATAAATATTTAAAAAAATACATGTACATAAAAAGACAGACTTTAAACTCACACATTAACCGGTGAGTGCTCTGCCTGCCCGTAACCTTCACAGGTAATACAGCATTTGTCCTTCACTGACATAAGCTTCCCTAATTGGTAGAACAGAGATAGATAGAGAACAGGGAGGAGGCTGGCGGTTGGGATGGGGGATGTTACTTACAAGCTGAGAAACAGGGAGAAGGGGGTAATGAATGTGAGACAGCTGGTTAACTGGTTTCAGAACACACCACTCTAACTAGATAACTCAGTTAATGGAGCGGTGAATGGAGATTGACAAGGTCAAGTGGGACAGAGTGGGACTAACAGTTAATTCATATTTACCTGTTGGTGTTCCTCCAGCTATCTATAGTTTTTTTGTTTTCTGCTGGTTTGTTTTGGTGTCCGATAATTAGAGCTGGAGGGGACATCATACTATGCAGAGTGAACCAGGATACTGCAGCCAAAACATGCTCCAAACAGCAGCAGCTGTATCCCTCTATCAGTGTCCATTCAGCTACAGATAAGAAAAAAAAATTAAAAAATTAAAAATAAATATATATATATATATATATATATATATATATATATATATATATATGTATATGTATTTTTTTTCTTATGATTTCACTGATCTGCGAGATCAGTGAAAAAAGAGGAAAGAGTAAGGCATTATCATCAATGACACAATCACTGACTGACACATTACGGAAAATGTTTTAAGTTGATATATCCTATTCATTAATAATAAAATTCAACAGTAAAACTGTGGTGAGTGGACTTGGTAGAATAAATATTTATGAGTAAATGGGTAATTTCATTCAGATGACAAAAAGAGGAAGTTCTGTCTGCTTACTGACAGAAAGGCGCAAGAGTTTTAGTAACCCAGAGATGAATAATAAAAAAAAAAAAAACACAATTTATCAAACAGATGAACAGACATATGGAGCATAAATAGGCTAATATCAAATTATCTTAAGAGAAAATGTACTTGTCAACTTTGACAAGAAGGAAATTAGAAGAAAATCAAGAAAAAACATGGTAAAAGGCCACTTTTATAAATTATTTCTTTTTTTTCTATTCCTTTTTCATTTGTGATCACAACTTTACATTTTTTTGACAGTTTTTGACGTTTTCCTACTTTCCTCAGCAATCTGAGACTGTAAATAGAACCATTTATTTTTAATATCTTAAAATATCTATCACTGATGTACAAAGTTAGCTCTCTACATGAGTACCTGACCTAAACACACCAAATATATCATTTTAAATAACTGAGGAAAAACAGATAAAACATTTCATGTAAACCCTTTATTTTTGAATAAAGAACACTAATAGACTTTTACTTTAACTGACTATATGCTTTATTAAGTTGGCTTGGGTATATATGGTCACTTTCAGTGAGTGCTCAGCACAGAGCAAGCTGGATTTATCAACGATGGCTCAACCTACTGTTTTTAAATCCCCACCAGCCACTTAGAACAGGATATTTAGGTCAGATGAGTGTCCACTTGTATACAGTTGATGTCACTGTATACAGTTTCTGAGTAATTAAGTCTTTAAGACCAATAAAAGGAAATACAGTCATCTCTCACTAACATTTTAAGCTGCCATGTCAATTTTTCTAACCAAAAGACTATCTTCATATTACTAAATAATAGGTCACATTCTTGGCTAATGCCCACATCCATATTTGGGTCAGGCTTCACTCTTCAGAGTAAGTCAACATGGTCCTCATGCATGTCACAGACAGATTACCAGGGATTTAGCCTGTTTATGCTACAGTATGGTGGTGGCTAAAAGGTTAGAGAAGTGTGAGTGCAGCATGACTGCAGGGTAGCAAGTGGACAAGACTTTTCTGTGAGTGTGTGTTAGTGTGTGGCCGTGAGTGTAAGAGGGAAAGAACGAGGGAGAAACAGGATGATAGATTATATAACCGTTTCAATGGTGTAAAATTTCATTTGAAATCCTGCTTTCGATTCAATCTTAATAAAACACTCAACTGTCTTGCGACCTATTTAATGTCCCATTGCACCCATACTCCATATACCCAAACTCACTCTGTCTTTCTCACTTGCTCACACACACGCTCGCGTGCACACACACAAACACACACTCATGCACACTCACTCATGTACACAGAAGGGTCTTATCCGGCTGCTGTGTGTCTGAAATGTTGTTTTTATATTGCAGCCATATTTCATTTTGGCCTACTTTCTTTAAATTGCCTATGGGGTTTTGTATGGGGAGATGAACCATCACATTTATATATGAGATTGAAGGAAAAGAAAGAGAGGTGGGAGACTTGTTTATGTTCTTATTCATTTTCTTTGCCTCCTTCTCTCTCTCTCTCTCTAGCTTTATGCCACCCTTTTTCCTATTGTTTCATTTTCTCCACTCATTCTATCCCTCTCTTTCATGTGTCCTGAACATCTCTCTCTCTCTTGCTTCTCTGCCTGTCTCTCCCCAAGCATGTGTCTCTATGCAAGGTGGGTTTAATTGCTAAAAGAACTCAGAGGTGAAGTGAGGCATGACATGTGGAAACAGAGGCACAAAGGGGAGGAAAAAGGAGAAAACAGAATTTGGAGTCCATTGTTTGAAGGTCTTTCACACTGTTTAATTTGAGAAAGAAAAAAAGTCTGAGTAAGACTGAGAGTAAGTATTACCGTAAAAAAAACAGGATGGGATAGATGAATGGTAAAGACAGTATCGCCTTTGTCTATTTCATGTATGAATCATAAAATGAGATTTTTCACTGCTGTTCATCACATTACTTGAGTTGAAATGAGAAGAGTGCAAGAAACTGCTCCCTCTGCAACAATTTATTTGCTTTCTTGCTGTTGCATCACAAAATTCAAAATGTTTAATGTGACTTTTGTGCTGTAACAAATGGCAACTCAGTGGAAATGTAAATCATGTCTATGTGTGCATGTGAGAGAGAGAGAGACTGAGAGACAGATTATATTAATTTCTATTCATTTTGAAGTTGACACATTGACTTTTGATTGATTTTACTGGGAGGTAAAAAAAAAAAAATCACGTAAACACAAAAGTGCGCACGCAAGCACACAGGCAGTCTGTCCCCAACACCCACACATGTTCAGACATTCATGTACATAATGCCTCTTACTGGTGGCTTTCAATTTGTTGCAGCAAAAAAAAAAACTAATTTTAAAATCACTTTGGCCTTTGACACAGCAGATTCTTATTTGCATACAGACTATATGTTTCTGCATAGTGTGTGTGTGTGTGTGTGTTTGTTTGTTGTGTGTAATGCAGTTTTCTTCACGCCTGTTTATTCAAATCATGAAACCAATTTTAAACAACATACATCCCTATTTCAACCTAGACATCAGTGAGAACAGGCAGCAGGTGCATGCAAATCAAAGTACAGTTGTATGGTTGTGAGATTAAAATGAAGCTGTATTCATTTCAAATCTTATCAACTCCTAATGGAAACCACTGAAGCCACAAATTGTCACATGCTCTTGACATGCCAAGCATAGTTAGTTCTGTGTGGGTTGTGTGTGTGTATGTGTGTGTGTGTGTGTGTGTGTGTAGTGTAGTGTTTATGCAAGCTAGGCAACTTTTGCTCCTATTAGCTGTTAGTTGTTTTAATAAGATATTTTGTGCTTAGTTGCTCAGAAACTCACTAGTGAAACAAGTCCAACTAAAGCAGTACTAATGACAATGATTATATGGATATTGCATAACATCATAATTTCAAATGTTGATGTACAAGCTTGAATTTGTGGTTTTTGTTTGTTCGTTTGTTTTACCCCTTTGCTTTAGTAGAGACCACAGACCTTCAGCAGCTTAACAACATACTTTACTTTCATTTATTTGCTTGATTTTTTTCTTGATTCTTCAGGGCTATTAAAAACACTCAAAGTATGTAAAAAAATGTTCCCTGAAAGTTAAAAGCCAAGGCTTTAGCCTGCTGTGAACGCTTCATTTGCAATGCTATCTCTACTTCTCTGGCGCGTAGCTGTGGGTGGGCCTAGGTGGGCCTGGGCCCACCCACTATGCACTCATGCCCACCCAATGAGAAGGCTTCTTTTGTTGCTGGATCAACTAGTGAATAGCAGTCAATGAATACTGTTTCAATTACTGACAACACAACCAATATAAATATAAAAACATAAACAAAACAGTTCTTGTTTCTTGCTTCTTTTTTTTACCATATGATGATGTGGATAGGTCAGATTTTTTGAGTGGCAGCACATTTTGCAAATTGTGAGCAGCCCCTCCTTTTTAAATCAGTGTACAACCTGCACATTGCACAGAGGAACAGAAACCCACTGTCCGCTAGTTAGCTGCTTTCAATGTAGGTTAAGATAAAAACCGTGATGAAACAAAGCAGTCACAAGAAGACGTCATGAGGAGCAGGACGAAGAGAATTCAGCTCAAGTTCAGCCATCATTGTCAACCCAGACACCTACTCCTGCACCAGATTCTCTTCAACAAGTGCCAAGTAATAACGAGACATTCATGGCTGCTAATTCAACCCTTTCACCATCAGCATCAGCAACAAGCTGAAGTGTTGAAAGACTCTTTTCAAATGTCAGTCGGATAAAAACTGGCGTCAGGGCATCAATGATGACATACAGACTGAACTCTTTGTCCTTGCTCTCCTTTGAAAGAGAACTGACTGAGGCATTGGACTATAATGAAATAATTTCAGTGTTCAACACCAAACCCCATCATCTCCTGTAATCATCAAAAGTAGGCTAATTTACAATTTCGGACTGTAGTAGCCTATTGCCTATTTCAGTATTATTGTTTATTGGATATCGTTTTTGTTGGGTTTACAATTGGATTTTATGCTGATGTTGCTGCCATCTGTGTCTGTGTGTGTGTGTGTGTGTGTGTGTGTGTGTGTGTGTGTGTGTGTGTGAGAGAGAGTGTGTGCGTGCGGTTTATGTGGCCACCGTGCCAGGCTATGCAATGCTGTTAGTGTTTGTCTTGGTACCTGTAACGTTGCCTCTGATGACGTATAAGGCTTGTATGATTAAACTGTGGTGCATCTAGGCAAGTGTAATGGCCTATTTTGGTTAGCACATGTCTTTCAGAACCTATTAAGTATGATTGGTCTTGGACGGGCTAGGTCCACCTGATTTTCTCTGTGCCCACCTTCACTACTGCTACTTCCCCCTTGTGATGATGTCAATTTGTTTACACATGTTCCAGTAGAACCACAGAAAATAAATGGAAATGGAAATGTGCATGATACATCCCCTTTAACTCCTTTAAGTTGCAAGGGTTTGAGCACCACAAACCATGAACAGAAATATATAACTTAATCTACAACAACAAAGATTTTCTTCCCTCAGATGAATACTCTCTGAAGAATGAATGTCTTCATACCTTTCTTTCATTTGCCAGTGTCCTCTTAGTTATTTTCTAATCAAGGAAATTAATTTCTTCCAGCCGTTTGTTTTGAACCCAATGGCTCTTCCCATTTTTAATCTCTACTATGTGGTACTAATCTACTGATGCTAATGACTTATCAGCTTTGTAGAGACATTAGATAATAATGTTTGAAATCCATAAATGTGTGTGAGTGTGTAAGGGGGACAGAGTGGGAAAAATAGTGTGTATGTCTGTGGGCAGTGTGTAATTGTGTCTAATTGAGGCTTTTTGTGTATGTATGTGTGTGTGTGTGTGTGTGTACTGTATTTTGTGTGTGTTTCTTTCTTCTTTCTTTAAACCGACTGACCTGCTGGGACAGTGGTGGGGCTAGTTAAAGCTGGTCACTCAGCAGGACTCTATTAATTAGACACCAGAGAAGGATCAGGGCTCACCAGTAGCAGCTAAAGGGTCAGCTATATGGAGATAAATAGGGGAGAAAACAGTAGAAAGACAGGGGGAGAAGGAATGGGAAAATAAATGAAACAGAAAGAGACAAAATGAAAAGGATGGAAGTTAGGAGGGAGAAGAGGCAGGGGATATATAGAGGGGTTTGGGTCAAGCACGAGATGGTGGGGGATATATTACAGAAATGGAAAGGGTCTCATGGTGGAGTGATAGATGTGACAGAGAGATATAATGGGAAATGGAGCTGATGCAGTAAAGGAAAGACTAAAAAATAAACAGTAACAGGGAGAGCAGTGAGTTTAGAAAAGAGAAAGAAAAAACAGAGTAAGTGAAACCAGTTAAGATACAAACAGAAATATCCCAAGGCTAATACAAGGACCTAGAGAGAGTGGAGAGGAGGGAGTTAAATAGAGAAGACATGAGGCAAAATCAGAGGAGAAGTAGGAGGATCTGTGTGGATGCGGGTGCCACTTAGAACAACATAAAGGATAATGATAAGTAATAAAAAAAGGCAACAGCAAAGCAATACCTAAGTGCGTAAAATGATGTTGACTGAAGTAAAATGAGTAAACAAAACATAAGGCACATCAGGACCTGGATAGTATATACTTAAATTATGGGATAGATGCAGGCTCAGGTTTATAATAGATAGAGATTTATTATACATATCAGCGCAACTCTTTTCTTTCTTTTCTAAGACTTGATTTGTAAAATAACATACTTGTAGAAATATAATGCTGAGTGATGAATGGCTTGTAAAATATCAAATAGCCATCGCAGTCATACATTAAAATATGGTTCTATTGAACAGAACAGACATTTATTATGAATTTGAGGCAATCTATAAAAGTCAACTGGTAGAAATAAAACTTTTTTTCTGTCTTTTTTAAAATAGCTTCTTAGTAGGTGACTTTGCTATTAGGACTCATCAGAGGGAGGCGTTATGGAAAGGTGTACTCCAGATATTTGGCCATACAAGAAGAGTTCTAGTCTGTTAGTTTGAACTTCAAGTCCTCATAAGTTAAAGATAAAATACATGTAGGTTGTTTTCCTTAGCTTAATTGCTTAGTTCCACAAATAAAAAAAGTATCTGTGAAAACATTAAATTAATTTACAAACAAATGAAAAGCATTTGTGAATATCTTCCTGACATTTACAGATTTCAAACAGGCATTTGTTAATCCAGTTCTTATTTGTGAATCAAAAAGGCATTTGTCTTCTACACTTGTGTATTTGCATTTTACACACACAGAGTTTTGAGACAAACTTTCCGCCAGTCCGAACAAAAATCCACTTGTGACGATGTCATGTCCACATTCCAAAGTCAAAGCATGCAGTCTTTCTATGAGCTGTTTTTTTTTTTTTTTTTTTAAATCATCAGCGATAAATAACTTGCATTCATTATTTTATTATGTTAATGTGGCACAGTGTGTGTTTAGCTTTGCTACATTGGCTTCCTGTAAAATGTGTGTGTTTATTTGTTCTATGTATATTATCTAGCACACACTTTGATATATATTACTGTATGAAAGGCGCAAGGGCGCTTATAGGCAACTTTCAGGTCCCTAAAGCGGTGGGCTTGCGCTGCTTCTTTAGTTGACAGTTATCTAGCCACTGAGGACCAGCCAACTCATCCTTTCTATTTTTTTATTTATTCTTGGTTCTTGGCACCCTCGTTAAGGTCTTTGATAGTATGGCTGTTGGTGTTGATATTTGTTTTTGTTTAGAAATGTAGTATTGTAATTTAATTGTTCATTGTTAATATGTTGAACAGTAAACATTCATGTTGCGGGTTGGGGGTATAAAACTAGGGTACAGCATTTTATACATTGTAAATATGATTAAGATACATTGTAGATAGACCAGAATTCATACCCATCCAACCTATAAAGAGATAACTTGTGTGATTTGTTTTACTTAGCATTGCGTTTATTGTAATCATTCAGTCTAGTTGTTGTTTTCAGCATAATTGGTATTTTCTATATATATAATCAGTTGGCAGTTATCTTCATTAGTCCTGTGTGGCCACTGAGGGCCAACCAACTCATTCCTATTATCTTTTCTAAAATATGACACTGAGTATAATGTCTCACTCTTCATGAGTGTAACATTAACAATGTTATTATCTAACTATGCTTTCTTTTGAAAAGACATTCCTTGGGTCCTAGTGTTTTGAAGGACATTCTGATGCAGAAGCTTTAATGTTATTTCTTTGGATACAATCCTGTACAACCTTCTCTTTTATAGTTATCACATTTTATTTTGTAGACAATATTAGTGATGGGCAAACATGAACGAACAAATCTTTTTAAATTAATCTTTTTAGTGTCCGGTATGTACCGGGTCAGCCTGTCATATGTACTGAGCACTCATGAATCCTGGACTTTTCCCACTCATACCACCCACACCCACTCACTGTTATCATAGGGTACTGCTCACACTGCCTGCCTGCCTGCTACGGTGGTGCAGTTGCTCAAAACATGAATGAGCACCAATGAATGAGCGGGAATCATTGTCTTGAACGAGAACGTCAGTGAGTGACTCGAGTCGAAACAGCCTGGCAGCTACTCACTGAACGAGATCAAATGAGCAGTTCTCTCGAACTAGGACATATGAGTGAACGAGAAGTGATTTAATCAGACTTGAGTCAAGACAGACGGCAGGTTAAATTGAATGAGACTGAACGAACTGCTGCTCTTTCGAACTAGGAGGTCTCCTACTTGCCCCTCAAAAAGACAGACAGATCGTTGGTCAGTGTCACATCACATTTCTGTAACATCGTATTGAGCTTATATAGCCTACCTATATACAAGCGGAATACTGAATCAATGCATTTAAATTAATATTTTATCTTTATTATGATGACTGATAATGCACTGAAGATAAATTTTGTGGGGCAGGCAGCACTAGCTGTCGAATGTGCCTGTACTATAACTGAGTGTCATGGAGAAACTGAAGGCATATTTTGCAAAAAGTATCAAAACTCTAAAGGTTCGATACATTTACGTGAATCAACTCGAAGGAAACAATAATGTGAAAAGAATCGGTCCACCCATTACTAGAAAATATCCCTCTTAGTTTCCCGTGATGACCTGAACCAACCGTAAAGTGTTCATCCTCCAGCGAGTGCATGACACTGTAGATGTTGGTGACTGACATCCAGACTCTCCACAACCTTGAAATGGTAGTGTAATAGGTATAAAATTATGATGTTTAAGATTTAGACATTTTCAGCACAGCATTTAAAAGATGACTACATAACCATTTTAGTTTGCCAGTTTACCTGTTAGCTAATTGTACCTGACCAACCAGCACATGGACAAGGGTTTTAAAAGAGGTAGCTAGCTAGCTTAACAATTTAATTTGCTAAGGAGTGAAGTTATATTACGTTAATGGTTATTTCAAACCCCAAAAGACATTGTGCCCTAACGATTGATCATAAGGTTTTAAAAGTTTTATAAAAATGGAACAGCCACACAGTCTTTCAGCTTGCATGCTTTATTTTTCACTGTTGATGATTTAGTTCTATCCAATAGGACTTAAAAGATGTAGAGGCTAAACCTGGTCAAATTAATTGGCAGAACACTGGGCCAAAGGCCAAAGTGCAGCTATTCCACCCTGTCCTATTCGCCCTACTCCTTTTGACAGAGGACATTATTATGTTGTTCCTGCTCCTGCTGCTGCCAGTGTGAGTACATCCACTTCATCTTCCCTTGCCACACCAAATACTTCAAGGATACAGGTGGAGATCACGGTAATTGAGTCTTGAGTTAGAACATATACAGACAATCTGAACATAATCCCATTCTTTATATGCTGCTGTTGCTCCTCTAACTCACCATCTCATTCCTTCCTCCACCTACTTCCTAATTACTTTAGAGTTTTTCCTGAGCATTTCAAAAGAGGCGGATCGAAACCAAAAAGAGGTCAAAAAAACATTTCCTCAGCCTCCAAAAGCAGCTACAGATAAAAGTGTAACACTCACAGTGTTTGCTTTCCCAAAGCCAACAGGGGAAACTCCTATGGCCAATTCTGAAGATGGAAGGGCACCTGGAGGCTCAAATGGAAGCCAATCTGGATGAGCACATCAAAGATGCCAAGGGAGTGTGGCTAGACAATCATACACTGCCACAATGGCTCCTGATGCAGCTCCTGGGATTTTTAGTATGTAATTGTCACTGTAGGATCCATTTTCCCATCTCTATGTCTCTCTCTGATCAAAATATAATCAAACATTATACAACAGGTAGTTCCGACCAAGCAATCTGATTGGTCAACTAGACATTTAGAATGTGCTCAAATCAGCATGACAGCACACCTAGCTGTGCTCAAATGAAAAAAGCCTAATCACTAAAAATATTACTCCGCCATTGTTTAAAACTATAGACCGTGACATCACGCTAACAACAACAGCCATTTCTGGGTTGGGTTGATTTGATTTGGAGGGATATGTGTGGGTGGCCATCTACTTTGACCGGTTGGGTTGAGAGAGAGAAAGAAAGAGGGAAGGGGGGGGGGGGGCAGAATAACAACAATCATAACAACAATCATAACAACAATGTCAATGACACAGCAGCAGCCAGGGAAGGATACCAACAGGACTGTGAAGGACCGCGAAGGCTCGGCCCAGAACCCAGGGTTTCCGGCGAGATGAGACAGCACAAAAAAAACTCCGGGGAAGAAGCAAAGTTAGTGACATGCATTGATGTTACATGAATGCATACAGATGGAGAGGAGGAGGAGGAGAGAGGAGCTCAGTGCATCATGGGAAATCTCCCAGCAGTCTAGGCCTATAGCAGCATAACTAAGGGCTGATCCAAGGTGAGCCTGGTCGGCCCTAACTATAAGCTTTATCAAAAAGGAAAGTTTTAAGCCTACTCTTAAACATAGAGAGGGTGTTTGCACCCCGGACCGAATGTGGAAGATGGTTCCACAGGAGAGGAGCCTGATAGCTGAAGGCTCTGCCTCCCATTCTACTTTTAAAGACTGTAGGAACCACCAGTAAGCCTGCATTCTGGGAGCGCAGTGTTCTAGTGGGATAATACGGTACTATGAGCTCTTCAAGGTATGATGGTGCCTGACCATTAAGGGCTTTGTAAGTTAGGAGAAGGATTTTAAATTCTATTCTAGATTTTACAGGAAGCCAATGTAGCAAAGCTAAAATGGGAGAAATGTGATCTCTTTTTCTAGTTTTAGTCAGTACACGTGCACCTACATTTTGGACCAGCTGGAGAGTCTTTAGAGACTTGTTAGGGCAGCCTGATAATAAGGAATTGCAATAATCCAGCCTAGAAGTAACAAATGCGTGGACTAGTTTTTCTGCATCTTTTTGGGACAAGATGTGCCTGATTTTTGCGATATTACGTAAGTGAAAAAAGGCAGTCCTTGAGATTTGATTTATGTGGGAGTTAAAGGACATATCCTGATCAAAAATAACTCCTAGATTCCTTACGGTGGTGCTGGAGGCCAGGGTAATGCCATCCAGAGTAGTTATATCATTAGATAATGTGTTTCTAAGGTGTTTAGAGCCAAGCACAAAAACTTCAGTTTTATCTGAGTTTAATAGTAGAAAATTGCAGGTCATCCAGGTCTTTATGTCCTTAAGGCACGCTTGGAGTTTGTTTAACTGATTGGTTTCATCAGGCTTCATTGATAAATATAATTGGGTATCATCTGCATAACAATGAAAATTTATGGAGTGTTTCCTAATAATATTATCTAAAGGAAGCATATACAAGGTGAATAGAATTGGTCCAAGTACAGAACCTTGTGGAACTCCATGTCTAACTCTTGCCTTCATGGAGGATTCATCATTAACATGTACAAACTGAAATCGGTCTGATAAATAAGACTTAAACCAGTTTAATGCAGTTCCCTTAATGCCAATTAAATGTTCCAGTCTCTGCAAAAGGATTTGATGGTCAATTGTGTCGAATGCAGCACTAAGATCTAACAGGACAAGTATAGAGACAAATCCTTTGGCCGATGCAGTAAGGAGGTCATTTGTGACTTTCACCAGTGCTGTCTCTGTGCTATGATGTGCTTTAAATCCTGACTGAAAATCCTCAAATAAACTATTGTTATGTAGAAAGTCACATAACTGATTAGACACTGCTTTCTCAAGGATCTTAGAGAGAAATGGAAGTTAGATATAGGTCTATAATTGGCTAAAATGCCTGAATCAAGAGTAGGCTTCTTAAGAAGAGGTTTAATTACAGCTACTTTAAAGGACTGTGGTACATAGCCTGTTACTAAAGACAAATTGATCATATCTAGTAATGAAGCACTAACTAAGGGTAAGGCTTCCTTAAGCAACCTAGTTGGGATGGGGTCTAAAAGACAGGTTGATGGTTTAGCTGAACAAATCACTGAAATTAGTTCAGAAAAGTCGACTGGAGAAAAACAGTCCAAATATGTGTCAGGATTTACAGCTGTTTCTAAGGTGCCTGTGTTTGGGGAGAGAACGGTGCCTATATTCAACCATTTGGTCATTATTACTGAGTTCATGAATGACCTTGATGCTTTGGTGATAATACAAGTATGACTTATCTTAGAGATAATACTGTCTCAGCATCTTTTGCCTTTTTCTCAAAATAAAAAATATGCCTGGCAGCCCTTAATCATCTCGCACAGAAAACCAAAATGCTACACCACAGATTAGCTTTCTTGCTAACTCCCTGGGAACTGTCTCTTATTGACATAACGTTATCTTTGCACACTCACTGGCACATTTGTTTGATCACGGAAAAGCAGTTTCCACTACATCAGCCCTAAAAATAAGTAATTACTAACAGAAATCATATAATTCTTATGATCAACATTATATTCAGTATGATAATTATCATAATTTGGGCTCTATTTTGCATCTTTAAGGTCATTGGGCATACAATGTGCCAGATTAAACAAGTCAGGAGGGAGTTAAAGGAGACAAGTTTCCAACCGCCAACAGAGAGGGCAGATGTGGTGCCAATGATGTTCCCATGACACTCTGCCACAGTTTGTAGTGCCAAGGTAACATGGCATGTTGAATATTTAATTTAATAATAATTGTGCAAGCTTCAGTGTCTACACATTTGGAGACCAGACGGTTATACATATAATAGAATGAAAAAAAGTAACCACATTTTGCAAGTGATACTGAAATTAATTTTTAATTATTTCATTAGACAAAATGACTGTTTATGGTTACAAAGCTATAGTTTTACAAAAAAAACATTGATCAGTCCACATCTTGAATCTTAAAATCCATTTATACCTACTATTAATCTAGACCATCCTTGACCACATTGAGTGACCCAAGGAGTTGTTGGATGATGAAAAGGAGTACTCTGTGGCTGTCAAAAGTCAAGTTACAGAGTACCTATGTCAGTTCATGGAGACAGGTAATTATCCTCCTTTCTTTTCTTTTTTTTAAACTGCAATTGTCATTGTGATGCTATGTTAGCAATAACCAGCAAGGGGCAAAGACATAAAAGGTGTTCCCTTTCCAGTCACTTTAAAGAGGAAATGAAATGCTAGAGCAGGGGTCGGCAACCTGTGGCCTCGCTTGCCCGTGGTGACACACAAGGCCATTAACACGGGTGCGTGGTGCAATTCAATAAAAAAATATTTTTTAATATAGAGTAATTTTTTGATTAAAAAAATAATTTTAATATAAAATATAACCTAATGGTGAACTAAACAAATCATTTGTATTAAAATAATACTAAAGATATATTTATTATCGACTAACCATGAGCATTTCTATTACAGGTCGTACACCGGCTTCCTGTCCCTGCATCTGTCTGGTCACTATGACAATTACCAGATTTTTCTGCACAGTGAGAGCAGTGCATTGCGACAAATGACACCAGTTTTGTGTTGATTTAGTTAGTAGTATGTTAGCAGTTATGGTTATGCTAATCTGCAGCACAAGGCAACAGCCTATTCTTTTTCATGATTGGGGCATTTTAATAAGCATACCATACCAGTGGTACTCGGGCTCAGTCAACTGGGGAACCACATGGACAATACATTTTTCAAAGAGCTACATTACAAAAGCCCTGTTCCTCAATCATACCAACATATATTTTAAAAATGATTTACCAGAAATGAAGAGACCTGTTTGTTGAAATATTCCGTCAAAGGTGTTTCCCCTTGAGGTAGGCCTATTGTGTGCACAAGCTAGTTGCTATCGCAGTAGTTGCCATCTCAGTAGTGGCTACTCGCAGTGGCAATGTTAGCACCACCTAGTGGCAGAACCCCAAGCTTAAGGTGACAGTGAGTCAGATAGCTGCTGCAGCCAATCAGCACTTGAATCTGAGCCTAGCTGCAAGCAACCGGGTAATCACACAAACCAAGTTACTCACCCAGCTTCTGGAAAACTGTATGTTTGTTAAGAGTGTCTACCACAAGAGGCTTTTATGGTATTATTTGATTGCTACAAGGCCATAGACTATAACAAGTTATCTTGAATAGACAGTATTGATCTGTTCTCCCTCTAACAAAAGGAAAATAAATGGGAGGTTTCAGTAATAGCTGCTGTTTAAAATGCTTTTACATGAAATGTACATTTGTGTTTGTCAGAATGTGTACATTTCATGAACAGTTCTTTTCTTTAAAGTGTGAGCAGGCCATGGTGTGGAGTACTTTGGTGTGGCGCAGCTTATGTTGTCGGTGCATGGGCCTGACAGTAGGAGCTTAATTTCGAGCAAAAGTGTGCACAGTTAGTGGTAGGGCATGAATTTGATTTGTTTTGTTTTTACAATAAAATGGTTATATAGTCATCTTTTAAATGCTTTGCTGAAAATGTTTAAATCTTAAACCCCATATTTTTTTACTAATTACACTAGCATTGAAAGGTTTTGGAGAGATGTGTCCTGCACTTGCTGGAGGATGAGAGGCACCTGGACCCCAGCAACAGTACCCATTGATTGTGCTGCCGGCATATGTTCCTGCTACAGCTTCAACACAGCCTCAACATGTTCAGTGACTGCTGAGACAACCATCCATTAAGGACTGAACAGAACATGACTCCAAACCAGATGTGGGCAATGGGAGAACTGCAAAATCCCATTCATGATCCCAATGATGATTTTTGGGATGTCTTCAATTCAGGTTATGGCTTAGGTCAAGTGTGACTATTATTAATGACAATAGAATGACTTAACCCATAGCCTATACAATAATAGTTTAGATATATACTGGAACATAGAAATATCAGCATGTATCATATCAATGTATGTCACAGTATGTAGGAATACGTGGATATAGGAATATGTAATATATGTAATATGTAAATAGATATGTAGAGAAATTTCTACATAGTACCTATATATACATATATAACAGCATATTAAAGCAGAAGTATAGTATTAAGAATAAAAACAATATAAGTGTGCTTTCTTGTTATTGTTACACAGAGATTAGAGGTCCCCTAAATTGACTGGGGAGGTCAGGTGAGGAACACTCAGGGGTAGAGTCCTCTGAATGACCACCAGATGGAACACCTAAAGGCGACCATTGACCCAGTGTTACCGGTGGATGTACTTGACAGGGACATTTACTTGAAAACTTACAGTTGGTGGATCCTGTCAATATTTGGATCCTACCAAATAAAATGTGACAACATGAATGCTTACCGTCGCCATGGCAACAGATGCCATTTTAGTAGCTAAAGTTAATTTAGCTTAATCTACATATTTACAATAAGCAATAAAATTACAATACGACATTTCTAAAAAAAACAACTATCAACACCAGCGGCCATACTATCAAAGTCTTTGACCAGGCTCAGTGTTTCCCATATAATAGTACAGGCCTGGCGGGCCACAAGGCCAATGAGAACCCCCGCCAGGCCCAAAAATATTTTTTGAAATGCCAAAAATAACACCAAATATAAATTTATTCGGAAATCAATAGCGTATGGGAGCCTCTGAGTAGCGCTGTTTCGAAACGTGAGTCAACATCTGTGTCGTTGCCTAGGAAACTGCAGGTAGGGCAACTCCTTTTAAGGAATAGGGCAGTACGTGAGCAAGTGAGTGGTTAAGCGAGAGAGTGAGTGTCAGAAAAGTGACGGTGAATGTGAGCAGAGCAGAGGAAAAGGTTAGGAGTAAGGCCGTATTCAGACCAAATCAGGCGGTGCGGCGTTCAGCTGCAGGGTCGAGTGGAGGTGTGTGGGAGTGTGGATGTGTTTTTTTGTTCTCTGGAACGTAACCACTGTGAAACAATCAGAAAATAATGTTTTTTGATCTGATTCAATGGCATTCTCGCTACCAGTGCTCCGAAGTTAGCAATGATGGGTTATATATGTATATATATATATATACACATACATACATATATACACACACACACACGCACACACATATATAGCCTATATTATATATATATATATATATATATATATATATATATATATATATATATATATATATATATATATATATAATTTTATTTATTTATTTATTTATTTATTTGCAAAATATTTTCGGTAGTTAACAAATCTTTTTTTGTATTTGTGGAAGGTGTTTTATATTCACAGATTACACATTTACACACAGATTATCATTCTGTTCACACAAATAATATTGAGACAAATCTATCGCTATAGTGACAAAGGAAAAGCATTGTACACACAAGATAAGATATTTAGGAACGATTATCATGAGTTGTATTTTTTGTGACTACACACTGTCTCCCACACACACAAATACTGGCACCATTTCTAAACATTTGCTTTGGGTGTGTATTTTGTAAAGTCATTTGTAACTCCCCCAGTATTAGCGGGGACAAGTGGAGTGAGAATCACAGGAGGAAAGCCTGTCTTGCAGTGACAGCACTTTTCAACACAATAAAAGCTCTGTGCAAGATGCCAAAATGCATGGCTGCATAATGTGTCTTCATTTTAAACTGGGGAGAAATGTATAGGAAGAGTGGAAATATGGGAGAAGAATGTCTTTCTGGTGTCAATGAGGATTTTATTTTTTCTCCTTATGGAAGAAGGACTGCTCCATGCAATTCTGCACGAGCTGGGCACTAATTAAATTCACTGGCTGGCTCCTTCCTCCTATTACATCTATTATTTCTTAACCTTGAAATTGTTGCTCTCCATCACCTTCCTGTGGCACAAATAGAACTAAAATTAAATACCACACAAACACACACATTCACAAAGTTTGTGCAAGATGACCCAAGAACTGTATCAATTGAATGCATGTGTTTCCTTGTAATGCGTGACTTGCTAGTGTTAAAACTATCAACTCTCTCTCACACACATAAGCACGCACTTGATTAATACATTATGAATTCATGATTGATTTAGTTTAGACTGAAACTTTATCCTCTAATTGCGTGAGCAAACTCTGAAAGTCATTTCATTTTTTAGACCAATACTAAATTGACTCCATTGTCATAATTATGTTGGACTTTTACAAAGCTTTGCTTTGTTGTGAATAAAACTATCAATGCAGTCACCTTGCCATTCTCACCAATCAATGGGAATCTTTGAAAATGTGCTCTTTTTGATATATTTGAGAGAGGTGTGCATTGCCAGATAATAAGCAGCACTGAAGGAGAAAGAGTTTGTTTCAGAGACAGAGTATGAGTCAATTGTTTGCATTCAAATCCATTTACATTGTCTATTTGTTTGCCTCTGTGTGACTCATCACTTTATTGCGGTGAAGGGGTTTGTATGTCTCTGTGACCCTGGGGGTTCTGTTGTCATGGCAGTAGTTCCTGGAAGAGTCTCCAACAGGAAATTACAGGTAATCAGGTAAGGGGCCAGAATTAGAGTATGTGTCTGTAGTTGACACAGGCTTTGTAAAAGACTGTACAGTACAGTATATTCCAACATTTCCTATGGTCATGAGCTTTGGGTAGACTGAAACACTGAGAACATACAAGTGGCTGTATTGACCAGTAGAACAGCTGCTTATATTGGCTGAGTTGTTTTAGAAATCTGAGCAGGATACATCTCAGTAGAGGTATTCCAGGCACGTCCAAGTGGGGGAGGCAGACCCAGAACACCCATAACATGCTGAAGGGATTGCACATTCCATTTGGCCTCAGAATGTATTGGGATGACCCAGGTCTTCCTGTGTTATAACCTAAAACTGACACAAAAACTGGAAACTTGTTCTCAGGTGTGTAGCTGTGGGTGGGCCTGGGCCCACTTGGCAGTCATGCCCACCCAATGAGAAGGCTGGATCATCCAGTGTATAGCAGATAGTAGATAATGAATACTGTTTCAATTATTTGACTACGCAACCAATAAAAATGAAGCGATTATTGTTTATTGCTTCTTGTTTACTATATGATGAAGTTGATAGGTCGGATTTTTTGAGTGGCAGCACATTTCGCAAATACCAGATTTTGAGCAGCCTCTCCTCTTTCACTCAGTGTACAGCCTGCGCATTGCACAGAGGAACAGAAACCTACTGTCCACTAGCTAGCTGCTTTTAATGTAGGTTAACATAAAAACCATGATGAAACAAAGCAGTCACAAAAAGACATTGCAAGGAGCAGGAGGAATAGAATTCAGCTCAAGTTCAGCCATCATTGTCAACCCAGACACCCACTCCTGCACCAGATTCTCTTCAACAAGTGCCAAGTAGTAATGACATGTACGTGGCTGTTAATTCAACCCTTTCCCAACAAGCAACAAGCTGTACTGTTGAGATTTTTGAACTGTCAGTAAGATAAAAATTGGCATCAGGCCATCAATGATGACATACAGACTGAACTCTTTGTCCCTGCTCTCCTTTGAAAGAGAACTCACTGAAGCGTTGGACTATAATGAAATAATTTCAGTGTTCAACACTAAGCGCCATCATGTCTTGTAATCATCAAAAATAAGCTAATTTACAATGTCAGACTGTAGTAGCCTATTGCCTATTTCAGTATTATTGTTTATTGGGTATAGTTTTGTTGGGTGTACAATTGGATGCTGATGTTGCTGTGTCTGCCATCTGTTTGTGTGTGTGTGTGTGTGTGTGTGTGTGCACATGCATGTGTGTGGTTTATGTGGCCGCCGAGCCAGGCTGTGTGATGCTGTTTATGCTCCTGTTGGTGCCTGTAACATTACCTCCGATGATGTATAAGGCCTATTTTGGTTAATATATATGTTTCAGAACCTATTAAATATGATTGGTCTTGGACAGGCTTGGCCCACCTGATTTTCTCTGTGCCCACCCACACTGTGATTTCTGCCTACGCTACTGCTTGTTCTCCTGCAGCTCCATTATATAGCTGCATCAAGTGGAGCACTCATTTCCACAGGAACGTTTGTGAGTTGTTAGGTGTGTTATGTTAGACTAACTTTACAGTTGATTTCAAATAAGTCAATCAGTTAAGTCAAGGTCCATCTCACAATTACAACCCACTTCTCCTCTGACCTTACTTGATCCATTAACAGCTTAAAGGTGACAAATAATGCACATTTACCTGTCTATTTTATTTGGGGTTCTACTGGAATATCTTTCCTCCTCTTTCCTCTTCAAATTTACAGTTAGAAAAAACTCCTTATTTAACTCATATTGGCTTTTTATGCAGCCTCTCAGTTCAGCCTCTGAATTGAGAAGCTGCAACAACTATAGTAGCAGGATTTCACAGTTCTTTCTTGTTCTTTACTTGAAATGTCAATTTCTCAAATACATCTATACATGTTCAAGCTGTGATCCAATCCGAAATATGAGAGTGGACAATGCAAACAGCACATGGAACAACCTTAGCAACAACTTTAGCAGCCAAGGCTATAGAGCAGACTGGTATGCATGGCACAGTGGAAAAAAATGTCCCATACAAAGCATTGAACAGAAGCATTGCTACATACGTTAACTTCAAGTTTTGGCATAGATATCCATCATAACAATATATGAATAACAGAAAAATCACAAAAAGCATAATATGTTCATTTTAACATTTTGAAATAGAAGTAAATACTTTTGTGTATACTGTTTGCTACAGTATGTGAGCTACATCTATAGCCGGTAGCTGTATCAAGAAGTACACTTTGACTTTTATCAAATTATGTGACAGATACAACATATACTCACATTCTGTACATATAGGTAAACATGGGCACCTGGTTATGTTTTAAAATGGGGGAGAAAAAAAATCAGAGTAAAAAAAAGTTTAAAAAAAAAAAAAAAGTAAAAAGTAATTTGAAACAAATTTCCTGCATTTCTACACCACTTTACCCCTTGGATTAAGTAAAGAAACAGCCACCTGGACTGGTCTAGATTAGTTAGATTGAGGGTGCTATGAAAATCGAGAATGCATCAAGAACAGCCATCTTCAAGGTCAAACAAGGACAATTTATAGAAATGAAATAGTCTTACAACACATTACAATATGATTTGGATAATTAAACCTGGTTAAACAATGTTAAATCTGAGGGTTGCTATTCTCAATAATCACAAGGCTAACTTCAAAGTCTAACAATTGCAACAAAGTACAAACAATTTGAATTAATCAAATGGTCTTACAACAACATGTAATTCCAATACCACCTGTTTATTTTACACACAAGTTCTAGTGGTAGCTATTCTCAATAGCACCACTAGCTGATGTAGTTGAAATGTTATTCAGGAATGAATAATCATAACTTCAAAAGCAGATCATTTTAACCTACACTATCTCAAATCAAGGACTATTTTAATGCACAACTCAGAGGGTGAGTTTTCAAGACTCAAAAGGGCCATTTTAGTCAAGACTAGACCTTGAAACCACCCCTGTAAACTGTACGAGAAAACGAGCGAATTATCATAATAATGAAAGGACAGCGCAGAGCAGCTGGATGAAAGGAAAGATCATTGCATGGAGAGGTGCATCCTCATAATTAAAAATAATTCCACCCAAAGTCTGACTAAAACTGAAACTTAAGCAAAGTAGTCTGTAGAAGTCTAAATAAGTCACTTTCCACCACTGAACATTTGACTGTTTGTTAATTCAGACCAGTGGTGGCTGGTGACTCAAAAATTGGGGAAGACAGGAGGAAAACAAACCTACAGCATCATGTTATTTTACACTTGTTGGTTACTTATCTCTACTTTCTTATGTTCTTCAGTTATGTTATGTTCTTTTTAGGGTTGTGCCCGAATACAAATACATTGTTTGGCAAAGCACAAATAGTGTTTTTTTTTACGAATACTTGTTTCATAAAAATATTTTAAACATTATTTGTTTTTGGGAAGAAAAAAAAAAACATGTCAAATACCAGTGTGCAGGTCAGTTACATCGCTATCTCAGTCTCTCTCCTTTCCTGCGCTGTTACGTCTATCAGCAGGTTTCAACGAGGGGAGTCACATCCACCTGCTACATGACACACATTTCCTAATTTGGACATCACTCCTGGAGTTGGGGGTGTTCCCCAGAGATAAAGCTGAGCTTGCACGCAAAGTGCTCACAAGGGATTCTCCATAACCTGTTGTTCCCCTTCTCCTTTCCTTAAAGTTAGGTTGTAAAAAATAATAAATAAATGAAAAGTGCAAAGCAAGGATCACCATTGAAGTTTTAAAACACCATACATAAACATAATTCATAGCATAACCTGTTGAATTAAAGCAACCCATATTGAAAAAGAATGTAACACGGAATCTTACAACAAACTGCATCATACTATATCATTGTCCCCCACCTGATGAAATCGGGTGGGGGACAATGATCAGCCCTGGACTGGTTCACAGCTATCATTTTACCAACAAAGTTAAACAAAGTTAACCTAAAATTTATACTATACAACTTCTTCTACCTCTATGGATGAGCTTCCTCTGATTTAGACACTTCTGCGCTATGAGAGGAAGCTCCGCTCTGTCTGTGTGTCTCTCACTGTGCTGTCAGTCTGCTCCGATCATTCAGGGACAGGTTCAACTGAACTAAATAAAGGGTGGTCCAACATTACTTGTTTTTGTCAGTTGCTGAAAATAGTAAAATGATCACTGACATAGGCTGCTTAAAAATAATCACCTGATTGCGGGGACTGTATGATAAGTATATTTTTAAAAAGACAAAAAATGGGGTAGCAAAACCATAACTTTGCTCCCCCTAAATGAATAATGGGGATGCATTTGCCCCACTTGTTCCATTGTTCAGTATATATATATATATATATATATATATATATATATATATATATATATATATATATATATATATATATATATATATATGTATGGACTGACAGATACTCTATGGATTAGCAGTATTAAACAATATACATTCAACTGTGTGTGTGTGAGCATGTGTGGATGTGTGTGTTTGAGAGAGTGTAAGTTTGTGTAAGTCTGTGTATATAGGTCCCATTGGCAGCGCTGGTACCCTGACTATGAGCTAATAGACCTATCAAGCAGTCCCCCCAGGTCATACAAGGCTGTGTAATTGAACCATTGAGAGTTTTCCACTAACCTGTAACTACCATTTCTCTCACACTCACACACTTAAGCACACACACACCTGTGCACCTTCAGCCCTGTGGCCCCAAACACACAGCCACTCCCGCTGCTTTGTGGGTAAGAGCTTTTCTTTATACCTTCTACCATTCCAATTGCCAATTTTGAATCCATCCTCAAGCCCATTTACTGTATTCCTGTAAATCCCTTAAATTCTCTCCTCTTCTCCCCTGACCTTCAACTCTGCCAACATTACTTTGAGCTATGTTCCTACATTGTGTTCATAGGCATCTACTTCTCTCATTGTTTCATAGCCATCCTCTGTATCTCAGTCATACCTTGTTATCATTACATTTAAACAGTTCCTTAGGAGATCATTTTTTCATGTCTTGCTAACTAAAACTGTTGAGTAAAGGCCTATCAAAGAGTGTGTGTGTGTGTGTGTGCACACACGCCACAGTGTATGTGTGAGTGAGTGTGATTTCTTTATCTGTGCATTGACTGCAGTTGTGTAAATCCAGCATGGTGTAATTTTCCTACAGCTCTGCAGTAGTCCTACTATCTAGCTTAACCCTAAACGAGTGTCTCACCAGAGCATCCATACCTTAAAAAAGGAATTACAACTTTGCCTCTGGAAGCTTTACAATGTTCACAGCATTCAACATCCTTTATCCTTAGACCCTTGATTCAGGTAAGGAAAACTCCTAACAACAAAACCTTTAACAGGGAAAAAAAATGGAGGAAGCCTCAGGAAGAGCAATTGAGAAGGGACCCCTCTTCCTGGACAGACAGAGACAGACAAAAGCTAACATGCTTCTGAATCATGCTATGAAGCCAAAGAACTTCTAGGAACGCACAAGTTGTCAGTTACTACTTACAGGTTAACAGACACAGCTAAGTACTATTTTTGATTTCACACATTTTCATAAAGTGTATTTGAGGTTAATTTGGCTGTTGAGGCAACAGAAGGCATTAATGATCAGAACCTGTAACCCTACGGTCATGTGGACAGGTGGGCTTTGGACTTGTTTTGAGTAGACATACTGTATACCATTCTAAACCCTCTCCCACCAATACAGTGATTGATGGCTAGAATATAGAAATAGTGGAGTCCTACAAGTATTTGGGAACTATACTAGACAATAAACTGACATGATGTACAAGAAAAGTCAGTTGGGTCTCTTGTCTCAGGAAACTCTTTAAGTTCCAGGTTGACAGGGCCCTGTTGACAGTGTTTTATCGATCTTTTGAGTCTGTGCTCACTTTCTCGTTTATCTGCTAGTATCATTCTCTCAAAGTAAAACACAAAAGTGTACTACTGTAGTAAGGTGGCTAATGTCTGCAGCAAAATAACTTGCACTGCACAGGAAACTATGCTGGTTCTTTACAACAAACAGTTATATAAGAAAGCAGAATCTATCCTGTCTGATTGCTCCCATCCTTTACATCCACAGTTTCAGTTTGTGCCATCTGGTACCCTCCTCGGACTTCCACTAACTGAAACCAACAGTGTCAGGTAGGTGGGTGAGTTGAGCAGGTGGACCCAAATGCAGAGACGGCAGGCAGGTTGGATACGATGCTGAATATTTAATGAATAACCTCAAAAGTCACAGGAGACACTGGGACCAGACCAAAGACCATAAACAAAAGGAAAAAAAAATGCAGGAAAAAACTCGGCCAGACAGAGGCAGAGCCAGAGCAAGGAGTCCCAGGTGAACGGCTTGGGGACTGAACAGGGGCATAGAAAAAGGTCTAAGACGGGCAGCCGGAGGGCAGGGGCAATGGCTGAAGCCACTCTGGAGGGTGACCTGGGTGCAGGACAGACGGCAGACGTCACTCAGGAGGACGACCAGGAGGCAGGACAGACAGGTGAAGTCGCTCAGGAGGGCGACCAGAGACGGCAGGCAGGTTGGATATGATGCTAAACATTTAATACATACACAGTGTGTGATTGCAAACTTAACACAGGTGAAGAAAACGAGACACAGGTGAAACACATAAGGTAATCAAACACAGGAAGTAAAGGTGACAAGACACAAGGAGAAAATATTTCAAAATAAAACAGGAACTAAAGTAAACAGACAACAGGTGACACAACACATGGGCAGACTGGGAGCAAATAAACTGGGGAAGACACTAGGAGCAGGGCTGGGCTAACAAGGGTGATGCAGGGCAGGTGAGAGGAGGTGCACATAGACACAGGAGGAATAAAGGAATACACAAGGGAAACACAGAAAAAAAACAAAACCAGGCAACATAAATGCAACACTGAAAACTCAAGAGAACAAAATACACAAAGAGTCCAAACACAACAGATAAAATCCAGGCAGGACGTGACAAACAGATACTAACACTCCTTTATACCCTCTGCCATCTCCCTCCTAAACTGTAGGAGGAAAAGGTAGCTATTTGCATAATGTTTTAACTAACTGGTTTTTCAATCTTTTTAATTGACTGAGTATTTTTACTGTTCATTTATGTTTTTTGGTGTTAGTGTTGCATTTATGTGCCCTGTGTTTCATGTGTGCTAAATGTATGCGTCCCCCTGCTGCCTAACCAATTGCCCCACTGAGGACAAATAAAGTTATTAATTGATTAATTGATTGACCATATCAGTCACTACATCTAAGTTAAATATTCTATCATCCATTCTACATGATGCATTGTCATAATATGTCAAAAAAGTTAAAAAAAGAACTAAAAGCCTTTAAAATATTTATCCAAATGTCCGATTGTGCCTCGGGCTAAGACATAGTACTCAAAAGGCATTAATGAGTCTGTGTTCATGTCAAACTGAGCAGGTGTTCCCAACAGAGCTCAGCATCTCAATTACTGGACAACTTCAAATGCAACATCACCATATTCTTCTCCATTCAAAATGAGTGAACTCTTGGGCAAAGATATATAAAACTCTGAGAAAGTTCTCAACTAAAACTCTGTGTAGACACAAAGACAGAAATAACTTTTCTTTTCATCAAATATAGTATAAGGCCATGGCTGACAATAGAGCTTAAAGATCCATGGCATCCTTCCCCCTTGGACTCACCACTGCACTGCATTGTCACATTCTAATGCCCTGACTTTTCAGAACTACATGAATAACCTAGCCATTAAATTTTACTTTCAGATCCAAAAATAACTCCCCTCCATCAAAACACAAGATAGGAATGCATCACCAGATCAATATCACATGTACTTATTCCAGTACCAGCTTACAAAAACAACTATGTTCAGAGATCATTTTTTTGTACATACACAAAAATCTCTAATGAGATCCCATATTACTTTAGAGCAATAACCTCTACTACATGCTTCAAACAGGCATATAAACACTATCTGATGGAAGGACACACCTGCAACCACTGACTCAACTCACATATACCATCTTACTCCACTTCCAAGTCCTCTCCTCTGTAGTGTCTGTGTAGCTATTTATGTTTTGTTGTTGTTTTGTTTCTGTGATTGTTTGTTTTTATTTTGCAATGTGTCTCTGTCCTCTATGTGCTGCAGAACAGGAAACTGCATCTGTAATGTTATTTTAATATTTTTCTGTTTGATAATAATAAATTAAATTAAATTAAATTGTCTTAGGTGTGATTGGATAGACCCCACATTCAATCCAAGATGGCAGCTCATCTCTCTGTGTGTGATTCTGCTGTTGAACCAATAGCTGTATCATTTTGTGATCGTCCTTTTATGTGTCAAGTGGAAACTGGATTTTACCTGAACTCTTAACTTCGATCATTGACTCTTCCTGAATGGATTCACAGTGAATCTCCTGCTCTGAGACACTGGTGGATTGATGCTGGCTTGTCTGAGTTTGTTGGGCCTGTCTCTACCCGATAAATCCAACTAGTAGATCTCCTGTATTACGAGACATCGATGGATTGCTATCGAATTGCTATCGGCTTGCTTTGAGTCTGCTGGGCCTCTCTTCCTGAGTGGATTGACAGTGGAGCTCCTGCTCTGTTTGATATTGGAGGATTGCGACTGACTCATTTTGAGTCTGCTGAGTCTGTTTTTTTTTTCTTCATATAAAAGTACTTAATCTCCAATGACTAAGTTTTCCTTTTTACATCATGACATCTCTCAACCTCAGTTGGTGCTGAGACATAGGAAACTTGGCCTGGATTTTAGATCCACTGAACTTAAAGATTTGCTATCTTTCAACCCCAAGGCTGGCATGAGCCACAGAAAACTTGATCTGGATCTTAGACCCACTGACTTGAACTTTCAAACTGCTGGCTTTCTCCCAGGTACTTTGTTTCTTAGTTTTACTTATTGTTGAATCATACAAAGTTGTTAATTGTTGCATTGTGTTTTATACCTTTCTGCGGTAGCACTGGGAGCCCTATGGGTGTAGCAACCCCCCTGCAATGCTATCTCAGGATGCACTATAATGGGGAGGGTGCACAGCTAACTATGAAAATTTGACTGTCCCCCACAGTGATTGTTGCAGAATTACTTTAACAACTTAATCTCAGCTAAGTTTTACGGTGACAGTGGACATATCCAAATGGTTGCTTATAACTGAGGGGTCCCTTCATCCCTACTGTCTCCTTGTTTTGAGAGAACATTTTTCTATTTCTGCAACCTCCCCAACTGTTAACACATTCCCCTGCAGTCTGTTGACTGACGTAAAAGGCTATGGCACCAAACACAAACTTTTAGTTACATTATTGCTATTGATCTCAGGGAATGCTGAGACTAATCCAGGCCCTGACACTCCTGCACAATGCTTTACACCTGCATTTTAAATCTAGATCTGGTCTTGGGCTTATTCATATCAATGTAAGGTGTTTACTCTCTAAATTGGACATGATAAAGATGTGTATAAACTCAACAAATGCTGATATTGTTGTCTTATCTGAAACCTGGCTTACAAAATCTGTGGATGATAAGGATATTTGTATTAATGGCTATAATGTTTATTGTACTGATCATCTAAGAAAAGGCGGTGGAGTGGCTATTTATATCAAGCACAATTATAGTCCAATCTCTAAATTCTCTGTCTTGGCTAAGGCACTTGAATCCCTGGTCAATGAAGAAGTAAAAGAATACCTGGCCACCAACTCTGCACTGTCTACATTTCAGTCAGGATTCTGCAAAAACCATAGTACTATTACTGCTGCCATGAAAGTCATAAACTATATAACTGAAGCCATAGATAACAAGCAGTGCTGTCTTTCTCTTTTTATAGACCTTTCCAAGGCCTTTGATACTGTTGATCACAATATTGTGATTGAACATCTATATCTATAGTTATTTGTTTTGCTGAACATGCAGTTGGGTCAGTTGCAAATTATCTCACAGACAGAACCCAGGTTATTCAGTTAGAGGGTGCTCTACTTCAGATGTACTGCAAATCCACAAGGGGGTCCCACAAGGTCCGGTTCTGGGCCCACTATTATTTACTATATACATAAATTGCCTTGGACAAAATATTCCAAACTCAGCCTTTCATTTCTATGCTGATGACAACATCATTTACTGCTTTGCACCCACTCCTCCTAAGGCTTTTGTGTATCTTCAGTATGCATTTGATAGAGTTACACAACTTTGTCAACTGCAACTTGTTCTAAATGCAGATAAAACAAAACTAATATTTTTTACTACTTCAAGAACAGTAAATCAGCATTGTCCAAGAAAATTTTTACCAAAAATGGTCAACAAATTGAGTTGGTATCTACTTATTTTTAAATACCTAGGGTTTTTAATTGATGACCACTTGTCTTTTAAGGTGCATATCCAATATATTACAAAAAAGCTGAAGCTCTGACAAGGATTTCACTATAGAAACAAGTCTTGCTTTTCTTTTTGTATGAAACTCATATTAGTGGAGTCTACCTTTTTGACCTGTCATTGCTTATGGTGATGTGCTGTACATGAATGCCTGTGCTCACTGTCTTCACATGCTGGATAGCATGCATCATGGGGCTCTGAGATTCATTACAAACTGTGGCTCTCTTACAATCTCCATTCTCAGGACATTTTGTGATTTGTTGTTCCCAAAGTCCAAACTGGGAAAGAAAGATCTTTCTGCACCTACTGCATGCAACAATCTACAGACTAATCTTAAACTTCAAAACATAGTATCCCTGAACAATTTTAGAACTATGGTGAAATCTATTGAGTCCAGGTTATCTGTGTCCAAATGCTTTATCTGATAATTTTAACGTTACTCAAATCTATGTGCTTTTATGTTAATTTATTATTGAAACTCTATGTTGCTGCTATTCTTGGCCAGGTCTCCTTTGTAAAGAGATCTTTGATCTCAATAGAACAAGCCTCATTAAATTAAGGCTAAATAAAATGAAATAAAAAGGTGACTTCAGCCACACCAACCTAAGCTTAGGGCTGCCTAGGTATAAAGATGCACCACCAGGGAAGACAAAACACTGGACTACTGTTATTCCAGCATCAAGGACGCATACCAGACATCAGCCCATGCCCCACTAGGTAACTCTGACCACTCCAGCTTAACTGCCATGCCTGCAGTAAAATCAGTGAGGAAATGGTCTGCTGAGGCTGTGAATGAGCTCAGGGAGCTTGGACAGTACTGATAGGGACATTTTTAAAACAGACAATTTGGATGAGTATGCTGCTGCAGTCTCATTATACATCAGCTTTTGTGAGGAGATCTGCATTCCAACCAGGAAAATCTACAGACACTGCCACAACAAGCCCTGGTTCCCAGCAGAGATGAGAAAACTATGTTCCATTAACAAGGAGACCTACAGAAATAGTGACAGGGAGGCACACAGACAGGCCAGGTATGCCCTAAACAAAGATTTCAAGATTTCGAGATTTAGTTTGTCATTTTCTTGTGTATTTGCAAACACAAAAAAATGAAATACTGTTCCTCCCAGCCCACAGCAGTGCAACAACAATATGGGTTAAGAGTTAGCCTAGCTTGCACTCCTCAGCGCTTGGCCTGCTTCCACGTCCTGTCGCACCGCTTTTGATATTTCCTCTCCAGCACAGCTCCAGGCAAGGCTGTGGTCTCCTTTGTCAAGGTCTGTCAAGGTGACCAAATACAACTTCAAAAACAACCTGGAACAAAAATTCTCATCAAATTACGCCAAGGGCTTTAATTAATAACCAACTACAATCCACAGCCCCCGCAGGCTGCAACAGACCCTTATCTGGCAAATGAACTTGACACCTTGTACGCCTCCTCTTCCACTTCCCCCTCACCCATCTACGATCAACCTGGGACATCCTGCCCTCCTACACCTTCCTCATAATCACCTCCAGTTTCTCCCCTCCACTGGTAAGTTTGTGGATGACACCACCTTAATCGGTCTCATCACGAATGGAGACGAGTCTGCTTACAGGGAAGAGACTGAACACTTGGTATTATGATGTGGAGAAAACTGTGGAGATGATCATCGACTTCAGGAGAAAGAAGCTCTCCTCACCACCTCCACTGCTCATTCAGGGAACGACAGTCAGCAGAGCAGATTCCCACTAATTCCCATGAACCACCATCCAGCAGGACCTGAAATGGAACATGACCATATCCACCATCATCAAGAAGGCCTGGCAGCACTTCTACTTCCTAAGGAACCTAGAAAAGTTCAGGTTGTCACAAGCGCTGCTGGTGCAGGTCAACACAGGCATCCTCGAATCAATAATCTCCTCCTCCATCACTGTGTGGTTTGGCTCTGCATCATCGCACTCTAAACACAGACTGCAGCATGTTGTGTGGTGTGCAGAAAAGATCACTGTACTCACACTCCCCTCCCTAACGGACATTTACAACTCCTGGGTCAGAAAGATAGTGGGTAAGATCATGTCTGACCCCTTTCACCCCTTCCAGCCTCTCTTCCAAAAACTCCGCTCTCATTGGGAAAATCCAACTGAGAGCCTCCAGAACCAGGACCACCCGCCATCTCCAGAGCTTCTTTCCCCAAGCAAAAGACAACTTTAACAAGGATAGTAAAAGACTGTAAACATGCCAATTCCTCTTCACCCCATATCTCATTCTAATTCATATTGTGTATATTGTCTCTTTGTCTGTCCTGCACTATGTAGATGTATATAGATTTTATTGCTTAATTGTTAATTGTTAATTGTATGTATATATCATGTTAATACACACACAGTTTGTTTACACTCAGATTTATATTTGTATTTACATTGGTACTTGTACTTTTATTTATATTCTGCTTTTCTGCACACACACAGTTTTATCATGTCACATAGTCTACCCCCACTACACTTTCTGACTCTGTCTGTTTGTGTTTGTGTTTGTGTTTATGTTTATTGTTTATTGCACTGCTCTGTTGACATTTGGACCACAGTGAATTCCTTGTACTTGCTACTTGGCAAATAAATCTGATTCTGATTCTAATTCTGATTCAAACCTCACCCACACACCCACAGAGTTTTCTATTCAAAGTAATTTTCAAACACCAGCTACATGCAAGATTAATGATGAAAGGTAAATTCCAGTTTAAGTGGTTTGTATTGGGTGTAATTAGCCCACCCACCACAATTATATTTGAACTCATGATAAAAACGTACTGTATGTCTTATTGGGCTAATCAATGACCACTTAATATTACCTACAGCTCCTGTTGTGCTTTTTTGAGTGTGTTTTGTATATGTGTGTAGCCAGACAGTACACGTGCACACATACACACACACACACACACACACACAGAGACACATGCAGTGACAGACACAAAGACACAGCCACAGGAGTATTTCTCATGTCATTGATATTCCACTTAGCTGCAGAGACAGCAGCATCCACTGCCCACTATGGTAAATACAAACCAAAGCAATTAGCAGACATCAATAACTTCTGACATATTGCCATTAAGTAGGATATGATCCCTAGACTTAAGTTACCATTGTAAAATAAGAAAGCCATGCTTTGGTAAATAAAGCAACACTTTTCTTAATCTTATGAACACTGAGTCTATGGGGATTTCTTAAATAGAATTTCACACATCAATATCATAAAATTGTGTGTTTGGTACAATAAGTGTTTGGCTTACAGAGGCTAAGAAATGGCTTTTATCAGTCAATACTTTTGAACAGGTTTGCAAAATATTTTTTCAGTGTGAGGCAGTGTTCATAGCAGCTGGGTTACAATGAGTTCGGTATCACCCAGGATATAGTCAGAGGATTGAAATGACCCCTTTCTGCTTTAGCATCCCTAGTGTCTGTGTACGTCTGCAAATAACATCTCGCTCCTCTTTTTGGTGAAGCAGAACTCCCCAACTGAGTTGAGCCTTTACACATCCTGGCCCTCACCACCAGAATTGCCCGTTGGAGGGTGCCTACAGGCTTCAAACCAGTGTTCACTGCCCAAAACTTAACAAGCTCTGGGAGTGTGTGGAGGCATAGTGGCAAGAGCCTCTGTGTGTCACAGCTCATATCTGGGGTTTGCAAACTTCACTAGAGTGGAGAGAAAGATTGTTGTTCAGAGCCAGGGCATTGCTAAACTTGATGACGTGCAGACTGCCTGGTACCTGGTTCTGTTAAGTGGTTGGGGAATAAGAGACCTACTCCCTGCAAGGGACAAGGAGATGATGGATCGTTATATACCATACATCTTGGTGGATGTTGGTGGTCAGCACTCTGTTGTTGCTGGGTGTTTTTCCATAAACAGTTCACTAACAAAGACCACGCCATTTGAATGGTATGAAGTAGTTTTATTTGGATTGTCAAGATGGTTCAGAATTGGATGAGGATAGTGTTTGGTGGGCTGGATGGGGGTTGAGGAGAGGGATGAAGTGGGTCGATTGCCGGGGGGATGAATGGGAGCTGAAGGTTGGTCGGGGTCGTGTACGTCGGGATGCTGGGGTCGAGGAGAGGGATGAAGGGGGTAGATTGCATGGGGATGACTGGGGACCAAAAGGAAAGGAACCCGGGGGTCAAGACTCAGGGTGGGGGACATGTCTTGATGAGCTTTCTGCCTCATCATCCCCCAAAGTTAACTTCATTGGACTAAGTGAGAATGGGCTCTTTGAATGTCACTGAGGTAGCTATGGAATCTTGGGAAGACTAGCGGTCGAGAATTTTATTTATTTAATTTTAACAAGTGGTCTGGGATTTCTTATTTGGAGGCAGTTGAAGCGGCTGTGGAAGGAGTGGCCAGAGTACAGTTAGGAATGTGGACTGACCGTCCAGGTGGCTGATCGGAGGCGAACCACCTGCCGATGCGTCTGAGCACAGCAGGATGTCGCGGGATCGGGTAGATCAGGTGCGGTTGTCTTGGATGCACTTGGGAGCGTTGGAAGACGAGGGGGTAGGGTGAGAGCTGGGAGGTACATAAAGGGCTGGATGAAGGTCGGATACAGAGGGATGAATGAGGGAGGGGAGGGGAACAGGGATAGAACAGGAGGAAATGGAGTGGGTCCAGTAGAGGGAGCACTGTAGCTCGGTGCGACTGTGGCTGAGGTAACAGCAGAACCGGTGGTGGCTGCAGGAAGAAAGAGAAAAGAAAAGAGCTGCGGGGGCGGGTGGAGCCGAAAGCGTTGAGGTAGCTGCAGCTGAAGGAAGGGAAGAAGAAAGGAGGCGGGATGGAGGGATGCAGGTGCAGGGGTCAAATGTGCAGCCTGCGGACACAGATATAAGACAAATACAAAAACGAAACAGAGGGGGTTAGAAAGGAGGGAGCTTTGTGGCTTCCTTACGTATCAACTAATGATGAGGAAAACTGGAAATCTGAAGCAATGAATTGATATGAAGCGATTGCATTGAAAATTGGGTCGAGGGGTGAGGGATGAAGGGATGAAGGTCGAGGAGTGAGGGATGAAAGGATGAGGGTCGAGGGGTGACGGATGAAGGGTCGAGGGGTGAGGGATGAGGAGTGAGGGATGAAGGGATGAGGGTCAAGGGGTGAGGGATGAAGGGATGCGTGTGAAGTGGTAAGATGTGCAGCTCATAGACACAGGGATGAAACAAAAACACAAGGCAATGAAGACATAGGGAACAGGCACATGGGGAAACATGGCAAAATGGCCACTATAAATATATAAAAGATATAATATTTAAAATCAACTCTGTAATTGACTGTATTGTGCCTACAATGAGTCAAATCAGTTGGGTGGAGAGTGGCTTCAACAGTAAAATTGGCAGAAATGGTTGGTTGACCATATTAGAGAAGAGATGCTTGAATTTATGTGAATATCAGTCTTACAGCAGTGAGTGTATATCCAAGATTTGTCCCTTAATTCTATACAGTAATTACCCTTTTTACAGTCTGTTTGAAATCAGAGGTCATGTCCTTTTCAGACTGACATAGAGACATGTTTCACATTTTCATTCAATCTAAATGGGTCATGTAAGCTGGCCTCTCAACCCTCCTCCCAACTTGGGTGGAATATGGGTTGGATGTTGGGTGAGATGGTGTTTATATCATGGATAAGATTCTAGTCATTAGTCTATCCATTAATGATGGTTAAACATTTAAAGATTCACCATTTCTGTATGAAAGGGTGACATTTGTGCCTCTATTGTTTGAGTCCTCTTACCCTCTCCAAAAGTGCAGACCACATGGAGTTGAGTATGCTCATTGGCTGACATGCACATTTCAGTGATTCCTGTTGGACAGATGTTCTTGTGATATAGAGCAAGAGTTTTTTTGAAATGTGATAATTTTTCATTCAATAATGTACAGTACATACTGTGTATATATGATAAAACTAGATTTTTATGATATGTTGAAAGAAGCAGCTGTCCCTGACATGTAAAGTGCAATCAAAATTACCTTCTGTCTCTATCAATCCTGCAGTGTTGACTACCTTGTCCTGAGACTGAACCATGATGTCAATATCCCTACTGTATCTCCACCTCTCTTTGCCCTTTGACATCTAGTTAGGCTTGACCTCGACATAACCCCATGACATGGCCCAGAAACAATCACTGACAGCGTACAACTGCTTCATTACTAATGGATGTAACCCAAAATGAAAAAAAAAACTAATTTAGAGAGTCTAATTCTTTTTATGAGCAGTATTGTTTTATGGGGTCAGCTAATCTGGCACATTTAGAGATGAGCAATTATCTAATGCCTAGCTTGTGTCTAACTGGGAGAAGAGAGGGAATAAAGAGAGGGTCACAGAAGGCCAAGTTATTTCTTGTGAGGTCACTGGGTCACTTGTTGACATTAAATGTGGATCAAAGAATATCTGACATGTGAGGTGTGTTCAATTTACAGTAAATGCCCCAGACCACTTCTGAAAATATATCAATATCCTACAGCTCATGTTTCTGTATGTTGTTATTTGAATCCTGATTTCTTTGTTGTGTCAGTCTTTTTGTCTGTGAATGTGACATATTCAGACAGATTAATTTTACAATCTATAAGACACATATTCAACACTATCAACCACATAGAATAAATGCGCCCTTTCTCAGACATACTCCCCATGGCCCAGTGAGGAAGAGAACTGCATGTGTTGTGTCAGGCTTTGCGTGTGTGGCGACCAGGAGACAGACAGGCCAATTACCCTGCAGTGGCACTTTAAGCCTGATCCCCCAGCAGATGGGTCACAGGGTGGTGGGCAAACCCAGCCTTGGTGCACACCATTGGGAACACGGAGGTGCTCTTTGCACCCTTGTTCTGTCACTGAAGCCCAGTCTGGAACAACAAGGTCAGACACTCTGTCCTCTTAATCTGCTTCAGAGTTGGCCATGGGTGTGTCAACACACCTTAACACATCACACACACACACACACACACACACACACACACACACACACACACACACACACACACACACACACACAAATACCTAATATGGATTTATATCAGTGTTTTATATAATAATAAACAATTCTGGGTTAAGATTCGCAAACATATAGGCAGGTCTTGCGCATGAATGTGCACATAAACAGATATACACACAATGTATGCATGTTGACATGTGATGAACCACACACAGATGCATGGATGTTAACAGATGTACGTATATGCACATATGCTAAAAAAGATACAGGAAAACACACAAACAGCCGTGAAAAACAACAACAAAAAATAAACACAGAAACAAATCCATATTATTGTAGCGGGTCTGTAGTATATACCTGGTTTGTCTATTGGTCTCTCTCTGTCACTCACACACATACACACAAACATACACACACACACACACACACACAAACACAAACACAAACACACACACAGGTCTTTGTGAGACGCATACTAAATCAGTCTTTTAACTTTACAATTGCCGTATGCCCTTCAGCTATATTCTAACCAATCCCCTTTCCTCCACTCCTCTTCTCCCTTATTCACCTCTCTCCTCCCTTCCACTCATTTTCTTTGCCACTCCTCCTTCCTTCATCCTCATGTGCATTTTCTCCTCCTCTGTCGGTTTCTGTGTCTCCTCCGTCACTTTCTCTCATCTCTTTTTTCTCTGGAAACATGAGAAAGAAAGAAGAGTGACAGATGGGAGAACAGAAATAATGGAAGGAGGGAAGGATACGGTCTTTGGGATTTGTGCATATGCCAGCCTGCTTATCTTTTGGTTTGTGCTGTACTGTGCGAGTGTTTCTAGTTCTCAATCTGTCTGTGGGTGTGTTTGCTTTTCTTTGTAACTGTCTGCCTTTAGTGTTCGACGTCACTTTGGGCAGACCAGCAGGCCTAAAGCAGCGGCCTGCTGAGGCCTGGAGGCACTCCGAGCCAAACATAGAAACATGCAGAACAACAAAGCAATCACACGCCATTTGTCCCTCACTTTCCAACAAGGTTAGAGCTATTATTAAAAAAAAAAGAATAAAGACAAAGATCGCTTGCAGCCCTGAGCCAACACAAAAGGGAATGGTTTTACATTTTGTCCTTTTTTTGATTGAAAAGTGTATTACCTTGCCCAGCACTTTCTTCCAGGCAGACCCAGTGTACCAGAATGTAATTGACTATGTGACCCTTCACTCTCCCTGGCATACAGGCGCAGTAAAGGCCAAATCCTGTTTTCCACATCTGTGTGGCTACGAGGGTCTGTGTTTGTCCGTGTGACATAAATTTTGTCATCCGGCCATGTCTGTGAGGGTCCATGCAGACCCCTATACGGACATTCACGTGCAGCCCAAAATTTGTTACTCCATGGACTGTACACATTGCAAGCGCACCAGTTATGCTAGAAAAACAAACAGGGATGCCTGTCTCATCTACTGTATGTATATACTGTATTCCTATTCTCATTAAGCTATCAATTTTCTTTTTTCAACTTCTCAGCTGCATTTAGACTGCCCTGTGTAAAACAATACAGGGGGCTGTGCTGGTGGGGGCGTGTTGTTTAAAGTGCTAGTGAAACAATGAAATGATCCAGCAGGTCCGGTTGGAGTAACAGATTATTGCTTTAAAAACACTGCACAGTGATTTGTAATAATTATAGGCTGGATTTTATCAACATTGCAAAACATGTGGAACGAGTCTGTGTCTGCGGACCCCCAATTGTAGTATGTATGGAACTGGGTGAGTGTCCCGCCGTCAGCGGATGCAGAACACGGAAAGCATGAATTGGCCCTAACTATCTCACCATGCTACAGTTAAAACTGCATTATTTTCTGGTCTTTTCCTTTTTAGGTAAAAATGGAATTGCTGATAGAATTTTTGGCTGTGGCATACTATGGATGCATTGTGTGTCCCCCCTTTGTGGGAGAAGAAGCTTCCCCTGTCTGTGTGTTTGCCACCTCGTCACCTCTAATCAGTCTTAAGTTTAGATCAAATCATTCAATTCAACAGCAATGTAGCAACACTAAAGATTACACAGATATGATAAATGTGTCAGTTTTCTTCTCCCATTTGACCAATCCTCGCTATAAACATAAATTGTAAAATGTCAAACAATGCATGGAAATCAATCAATCAATCACAAGTGAAAATATTACATATACATTTATATAGTCTATTTATATTCTTCCCGATCCCCCTACACCTTTAACTTTTTGTGTGCCATGTTTTGCCATAGGTTAAGATTATTCAGTCTATGTTAATCACTGGTTATCATTACTATTCATCTATCCTATGCAGAGCACATACTGAGCCATAGGCTGGGTAGGAGCAGGACAGGTCACCAGTCAACCACATGAATAACACATATACAGACAACCTTTCACACGTGCAGGCAATTTAGAGTCTCCAAGCCACCTAATATGCATGTTTTGGACTGTGGGTGAAAATTGTAAAACCCAGAGAAAACCCACACAGACACAGGAACACCATGCTAACTCTACATAGACAGGCCCAAGATGGCAGGCAGATTCAAATCCCAGGACCTTTTTTTGCTGTGAGGCAACAGTGCTAACCAGTGAGCCACATGCTGCTACATTATTATTAATATTATCCATATAAAAACCTGGAGCAAAATGTACCCTCTAATTCAGAATTAGTATTAGATGACATACTGTATTCCTCATATGCATAACTCATATGCATGTGGTTCATAGTGTATGTATCACTTCTTCATAAATCAGGCATAATGTGCTGGATAAAAAAGTGTCATAGAAAAGTCACTCCATCTCTAAATCAGCACATTCAATCAAATGGCGATCAAAATTATGGCAGTTTGCATGCACACACACACACACACACACACACACACACCAAAACACTGCAATCAGCACTCCAAGCATCCCTGCCTGTCGTCTAAATAAACAGTCTATCTAGGCATATGTGCCGCATTGAGCTGATACTATAATTAGCTGCCTAATCATAATCATTGTTACATTTCTCTCGTTCACTTCCTGTGCTTGGGGAAATCTCAGTCCAATTTACATCATTAAAGTAATTGCCCAACACTTGCTAATGCACCGGTTAATGCCAACTTATGCCAATCTAGCCTCCCTGCTAGTTCTCATTTGCCATGATTAGCCACTGATGCTAACTGAGCAAAACGGTGGGAGACACATCAAGAGTTACGCTGGCAGATACATAAAAAATACTCTATAATACACAAATATGCATGCAACATGTTTTATGCGCCACATTTAAGTTAGTTGATTTTTGCTTTTATTTATCTTGAAAGCTACAACCTATCCAACATTCTTACTACTAGCTGAACACCCATGAATTAACTGTTTTTTGCATGTCAAGTTTATTTCAATAAATTTACATATGCATGCCTCTTATACAGTATTTTCTTCATTGCTGTATCATTATGCAAGGATAGGTGTATGGGTTGTATATATATATATATATATATATTATATGTTATCACTATTTATTTGTGCTCAGGTGGTAACATGTCACTTTGACAGTACCAATGGCAAATCAAGTGTCAATAATGGAAGCAAAGCATCAACTCCACTTTTTTGTTTTTGTTAGCTGGCTAGAGGTGTCATTAATCACAGGGTGTCACAGAAAAATTAAAGTTTTAACTCTTTTGCTAGTTGTTCATCATGTGTTAAGGTGCAATGCCACACCTCATACTATGAACTCAGATATCATGGATCTCTTTGTTGGCTGTTTGAGGGTAGCTTTCTTGTGATAAACTGCTAGATTCTTTACTTTGTAAGTTGATGCAGTGACCCTGAATGCATAATTAGTCATGATCTCTGTGAGGCTATGCAGTCTAATTTGAGGATAGGTGAAGGCTCAGCCTGGCCTTCAGGACTCGCATGGTCGGACAATCCAGCCCCTGAACTGAGACACAACATCTGAATGCAGACTCCTGGAAGACAAAACAAACCAAGGAGAGCAGCCAGAGAGGGACAGATGCAACACAGGTACAGCGATGATGGCCATCACAAATTCTGAATAAACAACTCCATATTGATATAATTTCAAGGTAACCAACTATCAAAGGATTGGAATTCTGTGAATGGAAAGTGTGTGCTGCTTATAAAATTGAGTTTTCTGGTTATTACTGCTAATTATTGAGCTATACACTCTTTATGGTGCTGTAAAGCACACAGGTAGACTTATATATGTCACTTAGATTTATTAACAGTATAATTAATTACATGTCTATATTTTAAAAATACTCGTGGTTATCACACCTACAGACACACTTTTATTAGGGTAGACATTTAGCACTTGTAGAAGGTATAACCATAAATTTTCTTGAAACATGAATTAATTTTAACATGAGCAGAGGTTGAATATGATCTTTGGAGTGCCCTGTCTGTCCTGTTCTGTAGCATATTTGCATCATCACAGCACTTAATGGAAAATTGAGGATTTTTAAATTAGCTGTTATAAAATAATATCTTATCATATATCAACATAAAGTATAAAGTAACCAAGTTTTATAATGATGTGTTTTTTCCTTTAATTAAAAACTGTCCCACGCCACACTAGCTTAAAGGCTAGCTACCACTGCCCTTCATTTTTAACTCTCTCTGAGCCCAGTAGATACTAGAAACAACTAAATTTATAACTCCACACCAGACAGACAGTGTTAGGTTAATAAGAGAGCGTGGAGGTTCTCTGGGGTGGTGTCTTTCTTTGTGTGTCTCTCTGGGTAAAGAAAGTCAGAAAGAGTGGGAGAGATAGAACGACAGAGAGAGCTGATAATGATATCTTGCGTAGGTCAGGGGAGAGAGTGGGAGGGAGACCCTAACCCTGAATGTCTATTTGGAGGAACAAGTGCTCTGCTTGTGGTCAATTAACCTTGAGGGCTATTACTGTGTGTGGTCAGTTCAGGCACACACACAAAGAGAAAGAGAGGGGACCCCTGGAACTCGGAAGAGAGTAATTTACTGGAGACAGGCCTAACCCCTTCGGCCTCATGCTGTCATTCTGTTTAACAGCAGCTGACAGGGAAACACAAATGTTCACACGTACACACAGGACCATACTTTCTTTTCACCTCTTTCTTTGTCTTTCCCTTTTGCAAATCCTAAAGGCACACGCAAACACAAATTCTGGCTTTCATGAATTTGATTTGACCTTAAAGGGGACCTACTATGTTTTTCCTTATTTTCAGTCATATATATAATGTTACAATGTTGGATGTCCATATTAAATGTGGCCAAAGTGTCAAATAATGAGGTAAATGTATGTAGAAGTAATCCCTGTAAGCAAAAAGCACCAGTGTCAGACTGCTTTGAATATTCGGTTTCCAGCATTTTTTTTCTACTTTCAGCCTGATCCAACATTGGCTTGTGACAGATTTCTTTATATGTACATCTGCTTCACACACAGCATGCAAGTTCACTGCTCCACTACGCTAACATTATTGCATTTTACCATTGTTTGTTGGGGGCTTTCATGCCATGACTCAAGCCGCTGAACAAAGAGCTCCAAATATCTCCATATGTTGTTTTGTCGACTGGTTTTTAGTGCTGCTAATTTGGTGAAAATTCCTGTAAATTCTCACAATGAAAGTCTCCTGTTGTTTAATCATTTAAAAGCTTTTAATATGAGGCAATAAAGCAGGAAATGTTGGATTTTCATCGGTGGAAACTTAACACGACTCTGATACAGCTGCCCCTCAGCAGGCTTCCAGAAAGCTGGCCGCCAGAACAGAGTGGGCTCATCGGGAGGGAGGCCTTAAAGGAGCTAAGACTGCCTGTTAGAGACAGAGGCTGAACTGAGGGGCTGCATAAACAGCCAGTATAAGATAAATAAGGAGTTTTTTGAACTGTGAATCATGCAAAGCTACTCTAGTGAAGTCCCAGAATAACAATATAGAACTGGAAATGAGCATAATAGGTCCCTTTTAACTCTTCCTCTCAAGTAGGATACACACCATAAAAATATCCCTATTATTAGATCCTCATGACACATTCATGTCGTGTTGCCATGAATGTGAAAAACAGAAAAATGTCTCATTGTTCTGACCTAGAAGTGTTCATGCATTATTCTAAGATGGTTTCCCATATTGCCAGCAATGTAGTCACACCAATCAATAGAAATAATAGTTTGTGAGGTTGGACAAGTTGTTGGTGTTGCTAAATGAAAACATAGGGGATCAAAATTATTAGAATTTATCCACATATGTCTGTCATCCAGATTTCATGGTAATCCATGCAACCTTCAAGCCATCAACTACTGTGACTATAGGTTCAGTGATTAAATACGGACACTGTTTTGTTTCAGTAAGTTGTCATTTATTGAGCAGTTCAAGGCTATTAATGGAAATCAAAAAGGGCTATCTTCTGAGTAATGCATAGATTCTCTTTCATTGTATCTTTCTCTCCCTCTGGATTTCACCTTTGTAGCCACTATTTCTCATGTGGTGCTTCTTTGGGTGTACTTTATTTAGCTACAGAGGTAAAGGTGAGAAATACCAAGTTCTGTGACTCCACTAAAGTGACACAGGGACAGAGAACAAGAGACAGAGATAGAGCCACAAATGTAAAGAGAGCTCTGGAAAGAGACGTACATCCAGTGTCTCCCCTCGCTGACCTCTGGAACAGTCGTTTTCATAAAGGCTGCATATATTTACAGTATGTGAGCAGGGCCTTTTAAATGCCAGCACTCCAGCCTCTCTGATTTATGAGCTGGGGTTTTAACCCTCATGTGTGTATGTGTAGGTGTGTATTCTTGTGTGTACAGTATGGGTGTGTGATTCTATGCTTTTGTTCATACCTGTAAGTCTATGCCTTTTTTTGAATGTGTGTCTGTGTGTGTCAACTGCGACCTTGAACGGGCAGCATATCATTGTTAAGCACGGGTGGCTTCTGTTCACCTGTGCTGTAATCTACAGTTTTACTCTGTGTGTGGCCAGGCTGGGCAGGAAATTATGTGTGGGCAATGTGGTTGACAGGGAATAACAAATTGTGTATCAAATTTACTGTATGGTACTCACTGTGCAGAGGAGAGCACACTCATACCATAATAAAACTGTAGATATCATAAACTAGAATGCGCAATGTTCTATAAGAATCATAATTTATTGCTGTCAAAATACAAACACACCTTCTTCCTCCACAATTGACGTTCCTGCATGGCAACTCTCATGAGATATTATGACAAACCTAAGTGTCTAGCATCGATGTGGTCTAGTGTTGCTATAGCTGATCAATATGTGTGTACCGGCAGCAGATGTTGTCTCCATAAAGATCCAAGTCTAGCCCTAATGAGCAGCAGACCCTAATTGATTACAATCAGTACCAATGAAACAAATCAACCCACCACAACTTCAGCTCCAACCCTCTTTCCACCCTCTGGCTGCTTTGAATTCCTTCCGAGTAAACAAAAGTGGGAAAGAGAGGCAGGAGCAGTGAGCAGGTGGAGACAAAGGGGAGAGAAAGGTGAACAGATGGAAAGAGAATGAGGGTAAAAAGCTAATGAGAAAGCACCATCACAAGGGAAACACACATAGGATAAAGAAAACAGGGACAATATTTCAAGCTTGGGTAATGTCAGTTTCATTTTGGTGACAGTACACACAAGAGAGAGACATGAAATGATAGAACGGAACAATAGAGAGCTTCAAAAGAAGAAGGTGAGACAGATGGAGTGATCCAGTGACAAAGGTGCATAAAAATACACTTTCAAAAATATTGTAGGCTTATCTACTTTGTGTTAAATTTTTCACTCACTGATCGGGTAGAGGCATAGAGGTAGAAGCACAAATGTAAAGAGAGCTCTTAATCAGTCTCATAACCATGAATTCTTTTCGATACATTGACCTCTGTCTCATACTTCCTAAGAACACAAACAGACAACTTCTTACTGATAAAATGAGGATATTTATAGCTAAATGCCTACTAATAACTGAATAAATGCATTAATAAGGAGTACACAGTGAAGAAAATAATCAAACAAATGAATAACAGTTAAATATTGAGATAAACCTTAACTCAGTGGAAGATAGTGATGTCTAGTATGTGACTCAAGAGTTATAAAAGAACATAGTGACGCTAAAGGGAAAATCAACTTCTCTGAAGGGATTATCTTATTTCTTATTTGACATCAACTCTTAATCACAAAAAGCCCTGGGTTGTTATGCCAACTTGAAGAATTTCGGTGCAGAGATTAATCTATTCAGCTGGATCGAAAGTTGATGAGCAGGCTTGTGCATCTTCCCAGCTAGGTGCAGGCCTGTCTGCCTGCAGGGCTACGCCGTGAAGATGTCTCCAGGGCCGGCTGCACTCCCAAGCGACCCTGTGGATGCAGTTTGGTTCGCCAAGCAGATCAGGGCTTGACAGAAGGCCTCTTAGCCAGTATGGCTGTCTTGTTTCAGCAAGTCGGTCCTGGTTCTTAGAGCTTTAGGGCTTTAGAGCTTTAGACGTGTACCGACAGTGAATTGCGGCTTCTGTTTAATTTTTGTGATTTTGGCTGAATGTCAAATAAAAATTTAATCTGACTACACTAGCTTCTTCCACTTAGGCTCAGGTAATTCTGTTGGCTGGATGAAAACGTCAAAAAGGAAATACTAACTTACAACGTTAAAAATGCAAGGCCTCTTGGTACTGAAATTAAGGGTGGGCGATACTGCAAAAATATATCACGATTTTTTACAGGCAGTTTCACAATCCACAATCTTATCACAATTCTTTTTTTGGTTTTTAAGACTATTTTGCAAGTTACTGAACAGTACTCAAGTACTGTTGTTTTACAGAGAGAGAAGGGGAAGGAAGAGACAAGGTGTTGTGTTTTTTCAGTCTAAAATTTTTTCAGTCGGCTAAAATAATCAAAGGAGTCATTTAAGTGTTTTCACATCCTGTTGTTACTTCTTTATTTTGCCAGTTCATTTCTCTCTCAAAGAGTCTTGAGAGACAACGTTGAGTCTGTTCAGTGTCTCCTGTCACCCCAACTGGGATGAAAGGGTCAATTCATGCAGATCTGCCTGACTGTCTGCACTCACCTCTCTGCCTCTAACAAAGACTTTCCTTTAATTTTCCAGAATTAAAGGAAAGGTTTTTTTTCCAGTGGAACTAAAGAAAAAAAAAACAGACTGTTCTCCTACAATATACAGGTGTGATATAAAGAAAACAGGAGTTTAGAGGCATGCTAGTGGCTCTGTGAGACTGTCCTTAGGTACAGTGGTGCTTAGAACTGATGCTAACACAGCAGTTTAGCGTGTTAGCATTTTTGCACTAGAAATGAGAAGAGAGTTTGATGGGAATATAACAAGGTTTAGGTGTTCAGCTATTGTCCCACAACATTAAACTCTGTTATGGCTGCAGTGAAAATGGTGAAAAATAACACTCAGGCTTACCTCTTCAACCTCCTCCACCCCTCTCTCTTTCTTTCTTATTCACTTCCTCCTCCATCCCTCTTTGAGTCATCCTATTTCTGTAACTTTCCATGTCGGTGCACTGCATGTGCTGACACATGGCTCTTTGAAAGACACTCTTCCCAGCATCCTAGAGTAGATGTATGACGAGTCTGTGTGTGTGATCACTTTACCACTTTATGATGCATGGCTGCACCTGAATTAACTAAATGAAGATGATGACACCAGGCACACACTCATACCCCCATGCATGCACACACACTAGATGTGTTGCATTCTTTGTCGTGTTCATTAAAGTGAGCATTTTTGGCCCTGCATTTTATAAGCTGACTTACTCATCATGTACATGTCAATCACACTCTTTTTTTTTCTCCAAACCTTTTTTGGTGTGCCTGGGGGATGTGGTAGCTGTGTAGTAAATTTTCCTTTTACAGAGTCAAGGAATCACAATAGAATTTAACCTGACATATACCTGTACCTTAACTTATTTGAATCATTTGCTTTCAAATTAATAAGTCTGATTAAGCTGACAACATGTATATTAAGTTGGTTAAATGCTGTTTGTCATGCAAATGTAGTACAAGATTTTTTTTGGTGCTTGTGATGCGGTGGGAATGCTGCCACATACTGGCTGCTGCTGCTCTTTGCTAAATAGACAACTGACAACTATGAACTTCACTGCTCGTTATTAACATGATCTTCATGCATTTTGCTTGAGCTTTTTATGTTTTTCCATTTTCTGTCTGTATGTTTTGATCACTCCCTGAGTTGGAACATGTTCTATCGAACTGGTGGATTTTGGATTAACCAACGTTAAATACTGCCTATCTTCTCTACTGGGATTTGTGGATTTTTCAACATAAAGTGCTTTCTACCTGCTCTACTGGAGGAACTGGAACTACTGGAACTACCTGCTCTCCAGAGGACTCTTCCTTCAGCCTGCTGGCTCGAGTGTGCTACAAAGCCCTGTATTGCTTCCCTACACTCTCTATCAGTGCAGAAATCACCCAGAGCTGCACTATCACTGATGGACTCCAGTGACTGGGAGTTTTCTTCTACTGGAGCTCCCCTCATGTTTGCTGTAATGATCTCCAGACTGTGACTGCGGCTGTTACCAATGCTGCAATTCTGCCCAAATTACGCAACTGCTTTAATTATGATGTTCTACACTGCAACACAGCTACGGAGTTTATGCAGCTTCATAATTACACCCAACAAGGGGTTTTTGACCTGCTGCCAAGAGTTTGGGATTTTGAGAAACAGACCTTGTTACAACCATAGAGGCTTGTGCCGTAATTTCAATGATGAATACAGAAAACAAACTTGGGTATCATTGTTGGAAATATTGTAAGACTACTCTACACCAGGCAAGATGCAAACTATGGAGTGGATCACAGTGTACTGCAGTGTTTTTAGAGACTTCAATCCTCAGCTCTGTCTCCTGCCACCATGGAACTATTTAATACTCAATGTCTCACCGATAAATCCCTCGTCATACACGACCACATCTTGGACAAGGGGCTTGATTTCATGTGCCTAACTGAAACCTGGCATAAACCAGGGGACTACTCTGTGCTTAATGAGGCCTACCCTCCTGACTATAGTTATAGGGAAAAATCCTGCAGCTCTGGCTGTGGTGGGGGTTTAGTAATCATACACCGAGCTGAACTGAAACTGTTTCCCCTGCCAATGCCTGATCTTTCCTCTATTGAATGCCTTGCTCTAAAAACCACCAAAATCCATGACGATGCTTTTCATCACCCCCCAAACCAAACTCATCTTTCCTCCCTGAGATACGCGACCTACTCACCTCACTCTGCTCCATGTCAACCAACATTGCTATTGTTGGTGATATGAATATACATGACAACAACCCCTCCTGTCATTTTTCAGTGGAGTTCCTGAGTCTGATTGAATGTCTTGGCCTGAAGCAGCATGTTGATGTCCCTACTCACACCAGGGGGCACACACTTGACCTGGTCATCACTGACTCCACCCTCATCGATAACCTACAGGTCTATGATCTGGGTCTGTCTGACCATAAGGTGGTCTCAATGGATCTGACATTCCTGTCACCCCCTACCTAACCTAAGTGTCAAATGCTTTTTCGGAACTGGAAAAGCAATAACCCCGCCGTCATGACTATGGACCTCCAGCACAACACCTGTCCAGCTTCTGCATCAGTGGTGAACTAATAGGACGCTACAATACATCTCTGAGCAGTGTCTTTGATTTTCATGCCCCTGTCATGCATGAGGTCAATTTTTATGATCTGCAGCTGGATGTGTCCTGGAACAATGCTTCAGATGCTCCATAAACTGGCCTTCAGTGAATATCAAAGGACTTACTATATCCCTTAAAGAAACTCTGTCACAGTTCTACTCCAACCTAATTAATAACAATCCTGGCAACCCTAAGCACCTGTTTTCCACTATAAATCATCTCCTGAAGTCACAATCATCTTCCCCATTTGAGGCTACAGAAGAATGATGTAACAGCTTCATTGACTTTTTCAGAGCCAAGGTTAACAACATCCGCTCTCTGATGTCCAGCTCTTCCACTCTGCCTCCTCCTGTCATCGACCCTCTGTCTGGGAGCTGGCCATCTCTACTCCATTTTACTGGCGTCAGGCAGAGCCACCTTGAGGAAATCCTCAGGAAGATGAAACCCTGTACTTGTGCCCTGGACCCCATTCCCACAGCTCTATTCAAATCATACATCCCCATTCTCACCCCCCTTATCACCCAAACTGTCAACTTCTCCCTTCAAACCGGTAGTGTCACAGTCACAAACGTTATCCATCTACTTCCTGTTTACAAGCAACAGTTGAAACAACACAGCCCGTAACACACAGCATCCCCCAATGGTCAGAGGATGCTATTGCACGCCTTCAAGGCTGCTTTGCGTACACACACTGGGAAGTCTTTGATGGCGAGCTAGACAGACAGATCTTGGTCATCACTGACTACATCATTCTGTATGGACACTTTGATACCAGTAAGGACAATCAGAACATACCCAAACTCAAAACTCTGGATCACCTCACAAATCAAACATCTTTTCAACGAGAAAAAACACACCTTTAGGCAGAAGGACTTTGCAGTACTTAACACTAGCACCACCAAGACTGTTTGAATAAAAAACTACAACCCTTTCAGCCTATGACTTTTCCTAAGTATGTGTTTTGATGTTTTCTGAAGCCTATAAGGTGCTAAAATAAAACACACTAGATTTCTGAGCATTTATACCTTTATACCGCAGTCATTTAGACTGCATTTGCCATATTACACATTACTAAATTAGGTAAATTTTTCCATTTCTTGCACTTGTTGTAGGCTACAAGTTTTATATTAGTGTAGTTGTATTTTAGCATTGTCTAGCAAATTGGTCCATTTGGACAGGAGACATGCAGCAGTAAATAAATCAATGCAAATTATAAAAAAAATACTATAAAATACTATAAAAAAAATAACTGATGCGGAAAAACAAACAATTGTAAATTGGCATGGGACATCGAAAATTACTTGTAACTTCATCAAACAAATGCATTATTGATGTGCTTGTGAACACATTATGGTCTTCGGGTGACAGCTCTTTATATTGTTATAATTTAGCTGTCTTTTCCTCTGTAGAGCCGGTAAACCATCAGGAGGGATTCCCCCTGAATCCCACACTTCCCACCTGTGTTTGCGCCCCAATCTCCCACCGTCTTTGGCTGAGGTATTAGGTCTTTCACTGTGTGCAAAAAAATGTTAACTCGTCTGAGGTGCAAGAAGCTAAATGGTTTTGGGATCTGGACAGTAGGTTTACTTTATTTTCATAATTCACTATTTCGGCACCACACAGTAACCACAATTGTTTAAAAAATAATTGGGCTTAAATATACAACATTTAAAAGTGTGAAATTGCTAATAATACACAACTTATTTACTAATTATTAAATTGATATCTGAGATGTAATCCATAAATCATCATCATAAATGTAATGAAATGATTAATATATTAAAATTGTCCTGTTCCCACTTTTAGATGACAATAGCTTATACAGATGGGTGACAAATTAAAGGAAAGGACCCGCACAGGCCTGAATGCTTGACCCCTACAGTGAGGGCATCCAGTGGTTCTGCTCTGCTGTGGGGGGCATTTTGCTAGCATGGTTTGGGTCCACTTGTCCCCTTAGAGGAAAGAGTCACTGCAAATCAATACAAAGTTGTTCTGAATGATCACCTTTATCCTATGATGAAACATTTCTAACCTGATGGGAGTGGTCTGGATGGGCAGTCACTAGATCTCAACCCAGTTGAACACCTATGGGAGATTTTGGCCTGACGTGTTAGACAGCGCTTTTCACCACCATCATCAAAACACCAAATGAGGTAATATATTTTTGAAGAATGGTATTCATCCTCCCAGTAGAGTCCAGAGACGTGTAGAATCAATGCCAAGGCTGAGGAACACCACTCTTCAAAAAGATATTCCCTCATTTGGTGTTTTGATGATGGTAGTGGAGAGCGCTGTCTAACACGTCAGTCCAAAATCTCCCGTAGGTGTTCAAAATCAATTTTACTTGCCTACCAAACAATATTTTACATTATATATTTTTTCTGTTTGCTCTTTAATCTTTTGGATAAAATCAGACAGCAATGGACACACTGAAAAATGCGTTTGCTGTGAGTCGTCCCACGGTTTACTTTATTGTATCTGTGCCCTTTGCATCGTCCCCAAGGCCCTCTCCATATGTCATTATATGCTAGTCCTGATTTGTTCCATGTAAACTTCTTATAAGCTTGGTATGAGACAGCTTTGGAGGGAGAGTGGTCATTAGCACTTACAAACCAGCCAGTGGCATCCTCATCTCATCAACTCACAGAAGTAGATCTATCACATCTTTGCCTCTCAGTAAAACAGTGTCATATCTCCTGGGTTTAGGTAAAGGATGTTGATGGTACATATCAGTGTCCTTTTGTAAAAGAAAGGAAGAGCAATAAAGTCTATGTACAGACAGAAACAGGAATAAGCACTGGGTTGTTTGATCCCTGACTAGCTCTCACATAGATGTAAGTTAAATTGGGCATAGAATAGAGGCAGATCATTATCCTAATCACTAAAAGCTGTGGGGTTATAGTTGTACAAGAGAAGCATGCTCCGAAATGTCTCAAACTAATTCCAAGGCAATGAAAGAGAGTCATACGCTCTCAAGCAACTGTGCAAACACACACACTTACACACAATGTAACCGAGCAGAAACTGCTTATCATCTTAGAATAACCCAAAGGATATGAGAAGAAACATGACTACAAATTAGGTTTTTATCTCTCTTGTCTTTCTCTCTCCTCTTTTTCTCATGTTTTTCATTTGCTCTTTTTTCACCTCCCCTTTTGCTCGTTATAAGAAACACACAAAAGATGTGGACATTTTTTTTAATGTTTTACCTACTTTTAGGGATGATAAGTATGTGTATTCCAGCTTTTGCTGCTGATTCATTGTAAGTTTTGAAATACTACAATAACATCAGAATAACTCCTCCACCAGCTGGCTATCTTAGAAGGTGCTAATTTGTGTTCTCATATGAAAACAATACTTCTGACATAGACATCAGTTTATTATGAAGGACCAGCTGTTCAGTTCTGAAACGGTTCTCACATTTTGGGCCATATTTTTTGAAAGCATAATTTTATAATTTGAAATATAATGCTTTAGCTTTTAGCTGTTGACATAAGTCATGTCATTCCCTCTAAAAGGAACACTAACAGGATTTGTATTAGAAAGAAGAGTTGGTTGGTTTCTGGCAATATAAAACACTTATGAGATACAAAGTGGTAATGTGGTACCCCAAAAGTGCTGCATCAGTGTTCATTTTATGCTGAATTCACCATTCTGGAGATGTTGGGAGACAAGAAACCATGTCTTCTATGTATACTGTTATGCCCTGACAGTATCCATATAATGTGCAGTGACAACTAAATTTGTAGTACAACACTTATTTTTCAAATTGACAAGCCAGTGTTCCTCGACCCTTTGTGGCTGTCCAAGCTATTTTCACAAATACCGAAATTAGTTTTATTGCCCATAAGTTTGCTACCAGCACAGGCCTTGCATGTATGGCTTTAATCACTGTATAATAAAATTTTGACACATGAGTACTCAGTTGCAAAGGAGCAAATAGCATGGTGCTATTATCCCATAACCTTAACCAAGCAGTTTAAGTTGCCTAAGCTGAAACTTGACCTTAGTATGGCTGAGGAGGTAGATGTCATCCTGGGAGGAACTGACAAGCAAATTAGTATTTGTATAATTTACATATGTGGAACTTCTACATGGTGATGCCTTGCTAAAGCTCACAGGCATACAAAATAATAATATTGTCATTAAAGTAATCAGAGGCCAACAATTAAAAGACCACCACCGTTTGACCATATGCACTCCAGAATGACACATAGGGGCGTTTTCTAAACTGGTGCCCCTATCCGCGGGACAACATCATGTTGTCTGTGCTTTCAAAAACTATTACAAATCACTGCTACAAAATAATGATGTTTAATGATTTGAGAACACTATGGTTAAGGTCTGGTTAGGTTTAGGCGCAAAAACCACTTGGTTAGGTTTAGGGAAAGATCATGGTTTGGGCTAAAATTGTCACTTTGTTAAGGTTAGAGAAACATGTGGTGTGGATTAAAGCTACTAATTCCTTAAAGTTAGGCAACCTTCATCATGGCTACAATAATAACCATGGGGTTTAGGTTATGGACTGATCATAGTTAAGTTTTTTTTTTTTTTTTTCATCCGAACTCACAGTTTGAAATGTGACAATATCCACTGTTGGGTTTATACCTCCACCCATCCCTCTTCCTCTGAATGAGGAAAATTATCAACTTATATGTATATATGTCCTCTGAACTGTGCCACTGCTGCAGGTCATAATTACTACGGCTGCTAGATGGCATCTGTCAAACATAACTTTATGTTGTTTTTGGGCAACTGACATTATGACCTATTGTGTTGTTTTTCTTGGGAGGACAGTCTCTCAATGGCACATGTGGAAAGACATCAAGTAGTCTGAATGCTCATCACAGCTGCCACTATCATGCCAAACTACAGCACATCAGCTTTCCAAGTTTCATGCTAATGCAGTGCCAATTACCATAACAATATTATTAAATATCTCACGGTAGCTACTGATTGAGGAAAATGACAATTCACGCATGTTGATTAGAATTTATTTTCTGAGCTCGGTCATAGAGCGTTTGATGATTAGTCAAGGAGAGTAACAGATGGATGATGTACAGTTCAGGTGATGCAAGCTCTATCTCTCTGTCTATCATGGACATTTTAGTAAGCTGATCAGTCAATAGAGAGTTTACATAGAGGATAAAGGATATATTCTTATAGTCCTCTTTCCTTGCATCCCTCCTTCCCCCCATCCTTTTACAACATGTGATATATCTTATGTCAAATGTTCATGAGTGAAGTGTGTGTCTGTGTCTCTCTGTCTGCCTGTGTGCATAAGCCTATAGACAGATATGTGTGTGCCTGATGTGCACCCGCATTTGGAGAGGCATCTAAGAGCCCTTCACCTCTGCGAACACTCTCCAAGTGTCAAAATCAAGGATGTGAGTTGTTTCCCCGATATCCCTGATGAGTTTGGCTTCATCACGAGGCTATCACACTGGAGAGCTTTGTAGAGAGGGGTCATTAGCACTGGCTAACAAACATATGCTTATGCCTCCACTCACACATTCGGTGCCATCAAATTTACATGCTGTAATGAGATTCTTCATAATATGACATAGCAAGATTATTTTCCTGATGTATGACAGAGCATGGCTGGGTTTTGCTTTCAAGGACTTTGTTTTTGTCACCATTTTTTTTGTTTTGTTTTGCATCTCATTTCAGTTACTTTAATGGTGATATTATAAGACTGCAATGCGGAGATGTGAATTTATATCATATGTTAAAGTGGACATCCTGTTTAGTAGTCTGAAAACAGAAACTCAAAGTGATGAACAACCGTAAAAATGTTCTTACCTATTATCTTATTGTTCCTATTTCAAACCTTTAAGGGTTGATCTTCAAACTCTTCTTTCAGCAGTCTGCATATTTTTTTACACTATTCTTCTCTGACATTAATATATTTCACACATACTGAATTTTGAATGAATGTCTCAATTTTTCCTCTTAGTGTCCCCAAACATACGAGTGCTGAAAAGATATTTGGAAGGAGAAACAGACAGGAATGAAACACGTTGAAGTAAAATGAAAAAAGATGGTCAGAAAGGCCAGCCAGTATCACAGACTACTTCAACTTTATTTAAACCAAACTGTGTTTACCCAGATTTCTGCATGTCCTAACATGTCCAGCTAATCAATTTAGTGCAGCAGAAAATATGTCTGACAAGTTGAATTCTTTTTGTACACTTGTGAGAGGAATTTGACCCATCGATGCTGCAAAATCTGACTAAAGCTGACAGATGAGAGGTAAAGAGAACGAAAACAGATGGGGCAAGAAAGAATGTGATAAAAAGCTCAAATGAATTGTAAAAATCTATGAAAAATATGCATCCATCTATTTTTCTCTCTCTCTCTGTCATTGCTGCTTTTCCTCCTTTTCTGTCATTCATAGAGGTGTAGAGTCCCAATAGATGCCATCGCTCCATTGGCTTTATTCTCTGTCAATCATGAAACACACATCCCTCCACACTCCTCCACATACACAAACTGATGAAATTACCCATTTCTTACACCTGGCAGCACTTTGATTTTTTACTTGTTCAGAGGGTACAAAGGCTTTTAATATGTGCATCTTAAAACTCCCTTTTCAATCCTGACAATACATCTCTCAAGCTGGTCACAGTAACCCCCTCTCACCTGCCCCATCCTCTCTTGCCTCACAAGCACCTATCACCACAGCTGAGCGACACCAGCAGGCAATTACTGCCAGGTGAGAATGTGACACTTTTCACAAATCACTTAGCTGAGAGATTGCTTTTCCATATCCAGCCTGAGACAGTGTCTGGAGAAAAAAAAAAAAAAAACACCATTGTGTGAACATTCAAAACAAAAGCTCGAACTTTTCTACACACGTTTGAAACAAGTACCCACATACGTACAGCACTTACACAGGGATGATTAACAAGGTATACAGTCAAAATAGTTGCACAGGTGTGCACACCAAAATGCCCACCAGCTTGGGCTGTCTTTTGCACATGCATGCACACATCTTCTGTGTTGTAGGTTAACTAAACAACCAACATGAAAGGTAATGTTCTTATAGCTCTGAAATCCTGGAATTGCAATTCTGTTGATGCCTTCTTGTCATAAGCAGTAGTTTCATGTGTTTTTTATATTAAACAGATAAGAAACAGTGCAGACATGGCATGGAAAGTATTTTATACAGAATAATGGTCTAAATTAAAGGGGACCTATTATGCTCATTTCCAGCTCTATATTTTTATTCTAGGACTCCACTAGAGTTTTGCATGATTCATAGTTCAAAAAACTGCTTATTTATCTTATACTGGCCCTTTATGCAGCCCCTAAGTCCAGTTTCTGTCTCTTAACAGGCAGTTTTAGCTCCTGTCTCTTTAAGGCCCCCCACCACCAATGAACCCACTCTGTTCTGATAGACCAGCTTTCCAGAAGCCTGCCAAGGTGCAGCCGAGTTGTGTGAAGTTACTACTAATGAAAACCCAACGTTTCCTGCTTTTACTGCTTCATATGAAAAGCTTTTAAATGACTAACTAATGGGAGTCTTTTGTGAAGAATTTACAGGAAATTAAACACGTTGCTCACAGAATTAGCAGAGCTTTGTTAGCAGTGGTAAAAACCAGTCGACTCATCATATGGAGATATTTGGAGCTCTTTCTTCCATGGATCAGTAAGAAATAATGCAGGGAGGAATAGTACAAGCAGAAACAGACACAGGTAAACAACTGTTAGCGGAGTACAGCAGTGAGCTTATATGCTGTGCGTGGAGCAGATGACCATATAAAGAAATGTGTCACAACCTGTCATTGGCTTGAGCTGAAAGTAAAGAAAAAATCTAGGAAACCAAGCGTTCAGAGCAGTCTGTGTTTTTTGCTCACATGGATTATTTCTACATACATTTACTTCATTATTTGACACTTTGGCCACGTTGAATATGAACATCTGGCATTGTAACATCATTTATATGACTGAAAATAAGGAAAAGCATAATGGGTCTCCTTTAAATGAAAAAGGAAAATAGCTAAGTGTAACTGTAAGGTTGAAGGTTGAAGCCTCATTCAAAACACAGCAGATACCTTGGGGCATCCTTTTGATCTTTTCAGAAAAACTTGGCTTTAAAATGGTGTGATCCACCAACCAGCCTCGGGCAGCCCTGATTAAACCGCTTCAGATGCCCAAATGATTAAACCCCAAACTGAAATTAATAATAAAATAAAAAGAACCAATATAGGCCATTTCACCTCCCGGCCTAACAAATGGTTGTACCTGGTTCATAATTAATTTAACTCTAAGAAATAATTTGCCTCCAGTCTATACTTTCTCTTACACATATTGCTCTAACTCACTTTCTCTTACCACTATCTAATACATTTTGTAATTTTTGTTATTCTGATCATACTATAAAAGGTTGACAAGACCAGTAAGTGAAAAATGTGTCTTTTTTAATCCTTTCTGTGATATATGTTTTTGTTTTTTATTCCTTCAACTCCAGCACCTATCATCATCTCCTCAGTCACAACCCATCCCACCCACTCCCCACCTTCTGCTTATCTCTCAACTCATGTCTCTCATCTGAAGGCTGTTTTCATCCCCACCCCTCCACGTCCAGCCCAAAATCCCCTGAGGGCTCCTCGCTGAATTCGGGTAGAGATTGAAAGCAGGAGCTATGGGGAACTGACGTTCCCTTTCAATATTTAATATTTTAACATTTAATACGAAGCACTGCCATGTGCTCCCTCTTTTTCTGTTTCTCTTTTTGTCTGTTCCAACTCATAACAGAATGTAGCCACTCATGCTAGCATGTTCTTGCTGACTCACTCACAGGTGCATCACAGCCACAGGTGTTACGGGTGTTGCAACACCCGCACTTTCACAGAAACATGATTCCATCCTACCAGCCATGTTTCCAACAACCTATTTTTATGTGCATTTTGAAGTATTGCATTAGAAAAGCTTGATGGAAAAGCTGAGATTCAAAAAAAACTTCCTCAGTTTCGCAAAAACAGTTTTTATGCTCTCTTGATGTAGATTTTGGAAATGGGTGATGGAAATGCATCTGTCTAATAAATAATGACGTAGTGAATGTGAACTCACATGACTGATCACTCTCGGTGTCTTCTGATATTAAATGTTGCAGCCAAAGGCTGGCTGTAAAATGTGTATCCACAATGACCTCCCAGAACTTGTGCATGCTCTGCCATTAGAATCATTACATTTCTTTGTCTTCTTCTCCAGATAGCATGAAGCATGGCCAATACTAGCTGACAAGAAAGAACAATTACAACTTCCTTTCAAATTCATAAAGACCTCTCTCTATTACTATTTGTTTTGTTTCCGGTTGTCAACCTCTACTTCTTCTACTCTGTTTACTGTCGGATTACTTAAGCCTATACCGCCATCTTCTGATGAAATTATGTGTTGCGTAATCTAGTTTATTCGATTCAAACCAGTTGATGGAAACACACCTAATTGACATTTTCATTTTTTCGACATTTCAAAAGTTTGCTTAAAATTCTCTTGTGAATCTAATGGAAACATGGCTATTGATGAAACAAAACTGAGTTCCCCCTTCATGAAAACCTATCGGTCAAGTTACGTTTATTGATCCAGCCAATCACAGCCATTTGACCAACCCAGCAGGCCAAGGAAGAGTAAACAGTTGAAGTACAGTAAAGTTATGTTCGTGCATTCAGAAACAGCGCTTCTGTTACTCGCCACTGGCTGTGAAAACTGCCACAGTTTTGATGTAACTACTCCCACAATATCTTCAATACAGGTGGCTATTTAACTAGTTAGTAATGTGGAATTTTTTTTCGTAACTTTGTCTTGTGATGATGTGTCATGATGTGTCAGCTAACATTAGTCACTGAACATAAAATTAAATAGGCTATCCTAAAGGTTGCAAGTTAGGTGGCAAATTTAGTTTGTAAAGTCACTTCTATTGTGGTTTTTAAATAGTCATAGACATAGGTAAGCATTCATATTTAAGACGTGTAACACTGTCTGCCTTATGGCAATGTGTTGCCTGCCTTATGGTTAAGTTTAAACAACCAAATTAATGTTTATTAGCATGATAATCACTTATTGTGAGTTAAGCTAATCGCTGATTAGCCACCATGCTAGGTGGACTTTGGCAAGAAATTTGTACAAGTTACCTCTGTGTCCAGAATGTAAACTCACATGTTTATTCTGTCGCTAATTGCCAAAGGAATATGTTGCTTTAGATGTCATAGTTTTACTCCTTATTTTACGGAGTAATGTGTGTTTTGCATTTAATATAATTAGCTATGGTTTGTATTGTGTATTAAACCTAGAGCACAGTACTGCTTATTATGGAGCTAAAAAAAAAAAAGGCTCAGATGGTTGTAGTTGTGGCAGTTAGCCGTTGAGAGCCAGTTGCTCACTCCAGTTTCAAATCACCTGCTTATGTGACATTCTTCTGTTAGCTTTGAGGTAGACTTCGGGTGAAGAGGGACTGCTTGTGCCCTGTGACTATTGGAGAGGAACTGACAACTGCTGCTATACAAACCTCCTTGACAACTTTCAGTTATTTGCTAATTAAAGACAATTAAAGGACAACTTTGGATTGGAAGAGACACTTTTTTTTTTTTCTTAAAGTGAAGACCATTTCAGTTCTACTAGTCCATGAACTGAGAAAGGACTCTTTAGGTTTTAAGGGCAACATAATACATTTCCAGGTTGAACCTGTAATAGTTATATGGTCTCAGTAATTATTTCATAGTAAGCTGAAGCAGTGGTTACAACTACAGTTGTAGAAAAAAATGTAGAAATGTAGACATGCATGGCATTCATTTTGATGTTACTGGGGGGGTGGGGGTGGGGTGTATCCCTGTTCACTCCTCTCTTTGTCTTTCCATGCAGCATCCATGGTTCCTGTACCAAACACTGCTGGCACATTTCGCAATTTTAAATTTTAAATCTTATTTAGAAAAAATAAGATAATCACCTTGAGAAGTATAGTGTGTTGTTAGGATGGTTGGGAGAGAGGGATTACACTTCATTACCAATACCACCTACTCCCTACCATGCTTGCTGGCATTTAATAATGGAAGATCCTGAGACAGAGAAGGGAATTCATATAGTCTAAGTGGTGAGAAGAATTATGTGCAGGAGGAAAATAAGGTTGAAAGGAGAGGGCAAGACTTTAAGTTGACAGCAGTGCGCCACTGAGATTCCTTTGCACTGATAATTTTGGGTTCTTGCTTGTAACCATTTGATTAAATTCACTTGATGCTAAAAAAAAAAAAAAAAATGCACACGTGAAAGAAACAGTTTTGCATGGTTTCTTCCTCAGGGCTGAACAGCGCTAGTTAAGGTTTTCTCATTATTCATGCCATTCACTTCAGAACCCCAAAAAAGTGATTTTTGTCACGAGTCTTGTTTGAATTATTACAGTTATCGAAATGAGAGTGGAATGAAGGCCTACTTAGCAAGAAAGCACATTTTCTGCTCCCTTGTATTGCCATCCATGTATAGTACCTAATCTACATAAGAGGAGCTAAGAGCAAATATGAAAATGAAAGGATGAGTGGGTACATGTTGCTTTTCTATTCTGATTTGAAATTCATCATGTATGGTGGTGGTGTCTGAAATAACCTGCCAATTTGTAACAATTAAGAACCTTTCGTAGTGTTATGGTATGACAATCTTTACACTTTAATCATTGATTTTCTCTACCAGCTTTTTATAGGTGACTGGAGCCCATCTAGTAAAGACAGATGTATGCACATATACAGGCCAATTCAGAGTCCCCAGTACATTAGAGCAGTGAAAGAAACCAATGCAATGACAAGGAAAACTCCACACAGAAAGAGCTGGCACCAGTTTTGCTCTTCTTTTCTATCAGGTGACTGAGCCCCTGGCTGCTCTATCAGTGCAGCAAGCGACATGTAATAATAACAATATTAATTGAAATAATAATATATATTTAAAACCACTAGTTGCAATTTTTATGTGCAAGTAATTATTTTTATAGATAGTATTTTCTGTTCTTTGCCAGTAAATACAACATATGTGTTGCACTGATCAAACACAGGGGGATTCAACAGGACATATTTAATTCATCATATGGTATTGTCATCACAACTATTGTATCATATCATCATCTTTTCATCAACTGACTGTAGCTAACAGTTTCTTAAACCTCCTCGTGTTTGTTAAAAAAAACATTTCAAACAAACAAACAAAACATGTTGCTTCTCTGAAGGTAAAATCCAGGCTTCATGGTGATTAGAGAATTTGATAACTTTTTTGAAGATTACTTTTTTATGCTGATGAAGACAGACTTGATTTCTTAATTTTTGACATCTGTAAACATGCTTACTTTGCATGATAATGGGAGGGTGAGAATGAATATACAGAGTTTATACATTTAAAGGCTGTCATATAACAGGCTGTAGTGCATTAAAATTGTAATTTTTTCTAATCATTGCACATCAATATCTTTATTTCATGCACAAAGTTTCAAATAAAATTCCAAAATAAAATAAAAGTCCAAGGTCACTCTAGTGTCCTCTGCATATCTATTCCATTGCTCCTTAGCTAGGCAGACTCCCACTGCTCCTGTGTGTTTGTCCATTAATCTCTCAGTATGCTGACAGTTAACTGTCCGCCTGAGATCCTAATGCATCATCTCTGTGTGGGTCTGAGACTGACACAGCCTGTTAGGATACCTGTTAATTGCTACATTAGAAGTTATAGAAGTTATAGAAGTTAAGCCAAACAAATAACCTGAAACAAGCTGAGAGACACTTCCAAAACCTTCAGAAATGAACAAGATATGTCAGTTTGTGTTTTTTTCTCTTTTTCTGTTTTAATCATACACACAATCTTTTCTGTAATGCTTTGTGAGGCAATTTTGGGGTAGAAGGGTGTTACAGTAGCCCAAGCTCAGAGAACATTTTACTTGACTGCAGGCCAATAGAATAAATAGCAACACCAAACAGGGGCACTGTCTGTGAGTACATTGTGTGAAGTGCACAGTAACGTCTAGCACCTCACCAGCATAATGCTTTAAATGTTATTTACCTATGACATATTTGCTGATTACCTCAATGAGCCTCTTCTGGTAGTGCGAATGCCAACACAAGCTGATAAATGTTTCTGCACTAGTGTGGGCATCCTGGTGTATGTGTGTACCTGTGTGTGTGTGTGTGTGTGTGTGTGTGTGTGTGTGTGTGTGTGTGTGTGTGTGTGTGTGTGTGTGTGAGTCAGCGGGAAGTGGAGGTTATTTCGATGGAGCGGTGTTCATTTTTTCCCATAACACCCTTCAGCAGCTCCAGCCCATATTGACTTCCCAGACTCATCTATTCTCATTTATGAAATGATGTCAAAACTCCATGGCAACCACTCTACCAGTAGCCCTGGGCTTGCTAACCAGAAAGAGCCAGGAAACAGGAGTACCATATGCACACACACACACAACCATTAAACTGTAACACTGATGGTCTACGACTACTGTGTCAAGGTCAGTTTTCTTTGCATGAGGGATTAGAGTTGAAATGCTAAGGAAAAGGAGAACAGTATATGACAGACATCACATAACGACAGTTCTATGCTACGTACAGTATTCATCTTTCCATACAGACATGCCACAGCTGATTTCTGTCTGAGTTATATAATGTGTGACACTGCACAGCCACTCGCCTGCACCTTTCAGGGAGAGTGATTTATACTGAAAATTGTTTTAGCATTATCAGATCGCTAAACCAAAATTGGCATTCTTTAGCTTTTAGTTGGAGACATTATTCGACTATGCCAACCAAGATATAGCAGGTTTTCTAAGAAATCTTACCACATGTACCACCATACTAAATTGTAAAGATAAATTCACTATTTTTGGAACATCAGTTAACAAATGCAGTACATTCAGAGTTTCCAATTAGTGTGTCTTGAGTCCAGTATCTTCAAAATCTGATCTGCATTATCATGTTTGTATTCACTTATGAATTACAAGCTTTATTTCAACACCTTCTCCTCTTACATTTATTTTGAGGCTGCTATTCTACATGTGTGTCAAAGGAGTCAACACATAACACAATTAACAAGTTACAGCTGGAAAACATCTGAGCACATTGCTCCCTGATAGCACAACTATTTATTTTCTCTCCATATCTTTCAGCCTTTGAAGGCTTGTAAATATTCCCCATTACATTCCTGTTATAATTAATGAAACATCGTAATTAAGGGGTATAAACACCAAGACATGGTTTGATATGGAAACAAGGAAATCATATTTGCATTTATGTGCAATTATTTTTTTCCGTTGCTCTATGGTTTCTTCTTCATATCACAGCCCAGTGTTTTTTTTTGTGTGTGTGTGTGTGTGTGTGTGTGTTTTTCATCTCCAAGAAAATTTGAAAAAATATGATTTGGAGAAAAAAAAATTAATATGTTAAAAACCTTATTACAGTAATCAGCAAGGCGGAGTTGGGGACAATTTCCCCAACGAATGATTTGCATAATTCAATTTCTAGTACACTATCAAAACCCAGTATGCGTTTAAAGCCTTAGCAAAAATAGTAATATTTTCAAGTTGCTGAAATAAAATTATATATTCCCCCCTTCTATCCTTTCAGTGTTTGCTGGGAAAGCATTTTTACTGTGCTGCAACTGATAATTTCGAGTTAAATTGACTCATTTCAACTAATCTCATTATCTTATTATAAATCTTTTTTTTTCCCCCTCAGTCCTGCCATAGTTATTAATTGTCCCTCTTAAAAAAAATTGCTGTCATTAAGTAGTAATCCAGCCTCTGTCTCCAAGCCCAGTGTCACAACAAGGACGAGTCATGCTTAATATCCCACCACAGCAAGATGGTCAAGATTACAGCATGCGGTATCTTTCTAATTTTCTTTCTTAGTTTTCTTTTTTTTGTTTGTTTGTTTATTTGTTTTCTTATTCTATCAGGCCACACATAAAGGAAGCTGAACCTGATATTGTCTATTGTCATTTGGGATCATTTTTGACATCTAATCATTTTCTTTAAAGATCCCCTTCATGCATGTTTTAAAACATATACAAAACTTTTTGAATGATAATTGTGTCTGATATGATTTTTCCACAAAAAAATTCAAAAATCTCTTAAAATTGTATTTACTACCTTGGTGAATACTATATTTATGAATATGCAAATATTATAAGTTAAACTGCTGGACAACTATGCCTCCTACTTCATTGAAAAGTCATTTGCATTGGCTTACAAACTAGTTTTGGCGTCACAATTCATGCTTATAGGTACATTCAGATTTAAACACAGATTTAAGGTGAGCACAGAGAAACGTCAGCAGATGAATATTAAACAGCCTTCTAAGTGTCAAACTTGGCACATCCATCATTCTGCACAGTGAAGATCAAACATCCAACTGAAGGAACAATAAGCAAAACACATTTTGGAGTGGAGGGTGATTTTAAAGAACCATTTGGTGACCTTCAGTGATTTTTTTTTTTTTATTATTATTTTTTATCAAGAGTTTTATTGTTCATTTTCACCATTATACAAAACACACATTTGACAAGCAAATTCAAAAGACAACACTGCAAACAAAACAACAAAACATAAATAAAGATAACATGGGGGTTCCTTCCATATACATTCTTTATACAAGCCTTCTCAAGTGGAAGCAAGTACCTGAGATATAAAAAGTGGTCAGGGAATAAGCAAGGTTATTACTACAGGCCACACAAAGCAAAGAGAAGAAAGATAAATGAGAGGAGAAGGGAAAGAAGGGTTGTGTTATTTAACAAGTCTTAATTGCTCGGGCAAATGTAATCAGTTACTATTTACTACATGATCAAACAAGGAACTAGCAAACAGTGTCCCAGTGGTCCTCCAGGCCCTTATCAAAGTCTTTTAACAGGCAGGCAGCCTGTTCACTGTTCAGCAAGTCCAGGTATTCCTCCAACCACAAATCCCTAGAGAAGCAGGCTGGTTTACACTCCTTCCAGTTTAAAAGAATTAGTCTTTAAGTAGATAAACAACCCAATGTCCAGAGAAACAACAATGCCTCCAACACTATTGTCTGGTTTTTGGCCCAGCAGGCATGCTACAGGACATACTGGGAAATTAACATAAAAAAAACTCTGACATTCGGGATCACTTCTAACCAGAGTGTTTTAACAGCTGAACAGTCCCAAAGCAGGTGGAGTAATGAACCTCGATTGCCACAATTGTGCCAGCATAAATCATGGTGTGTCTCAGAATCTTGTATTTAATAATCCTAAATCTCACACATTTAGAAGAACTCAGAGCTGACCTCCAAATTGTACTCCAGAAGCAGTCAAGGATATATTAAGGTCATGCTCCCAAGCCAGCTGGACAAAAGAATATGCATTAGCGACAGCCCTAAACATTAAGCTATAAATATTTGAGACCACACCTCTTGACAAGTTTGCCTTCTTAAAAAGCTGATCCTTCTCTGAGCATGAGGCAGGCAGAGCTCCCTCATTACATTTCATATTTATAACAGATGATAGTTGTGCATATGGGGTCACAATGAAGAGTAGGGGGCTGACCAGACAACCATGCCTAATGCCTCATTGTGGAAGGGTTTTGAGACTAATCCATTAGTTTTAACAATACTATAAAGAGCTTTTACCCAGCTAATGAACTTGGGACCAAAACCTAATTTTTTAAACATGTAAAATAAATATGTCAAAGAAGAGTGCGTGGGCGGGTCACCTTAACTCCTCTGCAGAAAAATCTTGATATACTGAGAAGCGCTGATCATCCCAGGCTAGCTGTTTTTAGTGGCTGCTCTGATGATGTCTTGTTTGTCTCTCCACTGCAGTAGGTGTAGGATGATGGGACGGGGAGGTTGGTCAGGATTTGGCATTGGTTGTAGTATGCAATGTGCACAATCTATCTCTGAGGCTGGCTGGTTGCTTGATCGGTGTAGTATGTAGCACAGGATGTTACAGTATAGATATCACCCCCCTCATTACCTTCTTTCAGCCCCACAAGGCTTAAGTTGTTATGACGGCTTCTGTTCTCCATGTTATCCATTTTATGCTGTAGAGTCTGGATCTTAGGATAGCTCAGTGGTGGAACTCTCTACCTTGTCCTCCAGCTCCCCCAATTCAGCATTCTGCATTACCCAATCTGTTAGAACTTATGCCACATTCACATGGATTCAGGCAGACAGTAAATGGCAAACCAGATATCATTATATTAGTGGACATCAGCAGGACGCTAAAATTAGGTGAGGCTGGTAGAGAATACTGGCAATGGTGATGGTAGACTTCAACAGAATTTACAACCGGATGTTACACAGAAACAAGAAAAGCTGACATATGGCAGGCAAATATGTCACTTCATTAAGTTTTAATATTTTTTCAGGCGAGAAAGTGACCATTTAAATTCCCAATATGTGGTCAGTTTATTGAAATAATGCCTGTTTTGGAAATTTGCTTCAACATTTTTGGAGATATGGGGGAGCTGCTGGCTGGGTCCTGCTTTTCCGTCGCACTGTTTGTTTTTCCCATGCCGTCCAGAAGGGGTTGTCCATCTGCTGTCTGCTGTCTGCCTGAATCCATGTGAATGCAGCATTACCAAATCTAAAGAAAGAAATGAGTTTTGCACCATGTGACAGCAATGATTTGGTCTGAGTTTTTAACTTTTTCCTTGCTTTTCTGAGTTTTCATGGTTAGTGGACAAACATTTTATGGGCAGAGATTTGGAATCTCAGCTCCCCAGTAATCACCAAATATGATAAACAATACCAATACTGTATTAAAACTAAAATCACTTTCCACTCGATCATCACAAACATATGATCCCTTACTACTAAAAATGGATTACTTTCTGGCAAGCAAGTTTGTGGCTGCCAAAAACACTGAATTCTGTCAACACACATGTCAGAAGCTTTGTTGCACTGATGTTTGGAAATTTTTACAAATCTTGATTAACTTCATCGTTCTTTGTTGTGATGGTAATGTTTCTATTGTCTTTATATGCAAATTGGTATGGATCTAACATTCAGTAACATTGTTGTTTTACATTCTTGTGATTACATGGCATGCAAAAGTCAGTGCTACAGTTCCAAAAATCAGTTTTTCTTCAACAGTTTTTTTTTTTCTTTTACTTATTTATTTATTTTTTACCTGTGGACAAGGAAAAGAGATCATGATCACCCTCATCCACATAAATGGAATGGAGTGCGAATCAACCAATAATTATAACAAAAGACGCCAGGTATAGGGCTTAGCACACCTGCAAAGGTTTTCTGTTAACAGCTCAAATCATTTCAGGTTCTGTGGCTATTTTAGGGCAAAATTAATTGAAACCTAGAAACTGTCTTGACATCAGTTTGTATTTTGCTCTGTTCTTTGTCACTGATTGCATTGTTTACCACATTTCTTTGTTCCTAAACATACCATCTGGCATTAAAATTAAACCACAAATCAAACTATCTCAAGTTCCCCTGCTTTTTCCAACTCATTTTCTGTGCAGATGTGTTTATCAGCTGTATGATTTCATTCAGTTTCTGTCTGAAGCTCTGTTGGAGTGATTCAATAAGGAATAGTTGTTGAGGATTACTGAACACTTCAACATTGCAATTGGGGGCATTTGTGTTGTAGGGAAAGTATATAATATTCAACTGAAGTGGATATTCTGGCAAATGGGGAATGTAAGTGTTTACCAGGTACATCCGAATCATCTGTGGCTGGTTTGACTTTTGAATAACAAAAAGCTAATGATGCTGCAGATGGAACCTGAAAACTTGAAACTTTACAAGACTTTAGAAAGATTTAGAATTAGATTAAAAACAACACTATCACCTGTATTTAATTAAAGAAGGAGTTATTGCACGAAGATATAGCCAGTGCTCTTGATCTTGATATTCTCAATAAGTTTTAGGTACTGCCCAAACATGAGATAAAGTCAAAGTTTTCAGTAGGCAAACCCCTGTGGAACATTCTTATTTATGTGAATGCAGAATATGTACTGTATAGAGTTGATATCTGGTATATAAGCTCTGACCTTGTCATCTCCACAGCCTGCACTCAGTCCAGGTCACACTCACACCAGCTCAGTGCAGAGGAGAGTGATGAGATTAATATTATTCTACAAATAATATTATTATTATAATATTATATTATATTATACTATTATATTATTCAGCACAGCTGTAATCCTAAACCTAAAGATGGTAAAGAGCTACTACACCTTCCTATGTTAGAACATCTACAAAATATAAAATGTTGAATTGTTGTTTTCATTAATCTTATATGTTATATATTATACCAAGTGCAAATAATGCACATACAGCATAGCTCAATTCCTGCTCCTATTGCGTATACTGCTTGCACCACTCTGTAGTCTTTAGACTGCAAAATCCTCAATCATTTTTACTGTTTTTTTACTCATTTTTTTTTTCTCTTTTTATCCTTTCATCTCTGTTGCTCAGTCTCTTTTCCTACATTTGCTGTAATATATTGAAAGCTCCAAAGCTGATGACCCAGTGGCAGTGAGGATTAAACTCCTACTGGTGAGTTGTGTGTGCACATTTGTGTACGCATGCAATCTATAAAAGTGTGTGTATGTGTATGTGTGTGCACGGGTAGTGTACGCCATTGGGGGATTAGGCTGTTATTGATCCTAGACGGACACAGTATTTACTGGGATAACTTGCAAAGCCCCGTCATCATAACTGTCTGAGACAGCTGTCCAACTTAATGAAAGCACTTCCCAAATGTCAAGTGGTTAACACCAAGCTGTAAGGCAGCCATATCAAGACACGTGCTCACGTGTGCACACACACACGCACGCACACACACATACACGTACACAGAGCTATTAGAGTAATTGTCAGCCACATTCAGCACATCAAACTCCCTGACAGGTAGTAGCGTTATCCTAAGTAATCAACCCATGGAATTATGCACGTACAAATACACACACACACACACACACACACACACACACACACACACACACACACACACACACACACACACACACACATAATCTTCATACATCCACCTGGATCATATTGTAAAAGCTTTAGAAGATAAATCTGATTGATGATAAATCTAATTCCTAAAATGAAGAATGCATTCAAGTTTTCTGGAAATAAAAAAAAAAAAATTGAAACGCACATTTTGAATTAATCTGGTTAGAATTTTTAAGGCATGGAATATCTCATCACTCCAACATGATTATAGAAGAAAATAAACAGTTAATGAACACTGACTATATTATTTAGTGCTGGTTAGTTGTCATTGTAATTGGCTGTCCATGTAGAAATCCAATGTGTGAGTGATTGTAAATTTAAATCATGGAAATATTTATCTTATTTTCAGTGTACAGAATTCATTCATTAGTTTCAGATGTATTGGACAGGTGGATAAGTTGACCTGCTTCTGGTGGTAGATGAAAAAACAAGGGATTATGAGTGTAATGTGAATGTCTGTGCCATATTACATGGCAATCCAGTCAACAGTTGTTAAGAATTTTGACCTTGGATTTACAAGTCCAATGGACAGACTTTTTAAGAAATTGAGTTATATTTCTAATATGGAAGAAAATAATTGACAGCAGGATATTTGGGAACATGCAGAATGAACATGCAGAATGAACACAACTACTTTCTGTCTGTCTTGTGCTTCACACCACAGTCCTTGTATGAAAGAGTGGAAATCATGATAACTCCCAAACTTCAGAAGAATAATTTTGCAGATTAGAGGATATCTGAATATGACCATCTATAACAATCTTAGCTTCACTTGTGTAAAAAGACTGTCCATATTCCCGATAACATTTTCCTTTTCCTTGATTACCAAGCTGTGTGCTCTCTCAATCTGTGTGCAAATCAACCATTGCCACAGAGACGATGTCTTTGGATTCATTCTTCATTACTGAGCTCAGGGTCAGGATGACCTGTAATACAATCTTACATTGCAGCAGTCAGTTTCCTACAAACTGCAGACGTGATAGCATGTTCTGCCTATAAATGAGACATTTCTCAAGAAAACACAAAGAACACAAAATCATATATTGCCTGTATAACTGTCTGTACAAAGGCTACTTATTCTAAGAGAAAGGTACGCCAAACTTGTTGGTAGTTTGTCTATCACAACCACATACTGAGTTTGTTTTTACATCGCCAGTGCCAATATACCTTTCAGTTTTCTTTTTTGTTCTGGGACAACAGTTTATTTTCATCAGGTGGTGACGGCAGTTTTATATTTGCAAAGACTCAAAGGATACAACAAGAAGACAAAAAACTAAGTGCCAATAAGTTTCCTTTGTCTTTTATCATCCACATATTTAATTACATGTCATACTTTGACCCATGTCCACTCACCCATCTAAAATGGCACCACGGTGGTTCTCTGTTGTTCTCACAATTCATTATTTTACTCTGTTTGAAAGAGAATTGAAAATTAACTTCAGAGCTCCATTTGAAGAACATCAAACACTTACTCTGCAATGTGATTACAAATTATCTACTTACAATTCTCTACCTTGCACTAGCAAATTGATCTTTGTAATATATTACATTCTCCATACTCTAAACATTAGGCGCCTCTGTACTCAGGTGTCATGTTGGATAAGGGGACTTACATTTGGGCAATCAAAGAGCTCCAATCATTTCCTGAGAAACTCATTTGCTGTGATCAGTCTTCCATTGCTGCCTCCTCTTTGCTTCCACATGTGTTTACACAATTTAGTGGAGCACTTTCCATGGCCCATCACAATTAGGAGGGGAAAGGAAAATCCTGCACTGAACCCCCAAGAGATGGTATGTGGAGAAAAAGGGGATGGGAGGCAAATATAAATGATTTCAATGCTTATTATTATTGTTATGATTGTAGTGTTTTCCATATTATAATGCCACTGTCGTTTTTATTTTTTTTTCTTTCTTTTTGCTTTGAAAGCGCCCATTTTTTGTTAATTGCCTTGGCATCGCTCAGGCAGAGCCTTGCCAATAAAGCACCTTGAAATTGAAAAGTGAATTGGAACTGAATGGAGGGAGGAGATTCTCTCTCTCTGTCTCTCTTTTTTTTTCCTGCAGCTGGTAAGGCAGGATTAGGCTTGGCACAGAAAGAGACAAAAGGGAGCGTGCGTGCGTGCATGTGTGTGTGTGTGTGTGTGCGTGCGTGTGTGTGTGTGTGTATGTGTTTGGATGTGTGTATGTGTCTATATGTGTAGGTGTGTGTTTGTGTGCCAGCACTGTCCTGGAGTCAGGGCACCAAGGTTTTTAGGGGACTCAATTAGTTCAGCCCAAACACAAATCCGGAATCTTCCACATTCCTGGTCTATCTGGGATGTGGCAGAAAAAAAACACTAAAGCTCTGCCCACAACTCGCAAAACCTCAAAGTCCCTCTCCTGTCCCGCTTATCCCTGAGAATCCCTGCACACAGGGGGACTAGAGGGGAGCCGATCACAGCTGGAATCCCACGATCAGCCAGTGCTCTGGATTTTCTGATGTCACTCTGGTTTGTTCCGGGTGAGAGGCGATTTGGCCCAATGTCTGCTGGTGCCAGGTTTATTTGAATTGAATTGTGTTTGCAGAAATTAAGCCAGTATTTTTGGCTACCAGTAGCTGTGCTTACAGCTGTACTTCTGCCCAACTACAGTATCCACTGTTGAAGGCAGTTCCCATAATCTCTACAGCTAGTATACAGACAAGGATGAGGGGTAGAGGTGGTGAGGAGGAAAGCAATCTGTCTGACTGAGGGAGGACAGGAAGTGTGATCCAGACCTACACTGATTGGCTCGCTGATACAATTAGACCATACAGTGTCTATATTAGTTGTGTTGCCCCTGAAAGAGTAAGTTAGGTGCTGTGTCAAATTGGGTCGAAACAATCTAGAATGGCTTAATGGCACCTCCAGTTAACGAATGTATAAATAGGACTGATTTCATTTTTGTATGCTGCAGTATTGCCTTCTTTCCAGAGTGTTTACTCATTCAACAAATCAGAAAATAATGATACCACACAGCCCTACCACATCCATACACATGGTGTTTTCTCATCAGAATCAACACACAAACAAACCTCATTACAGATGATATGATGTAAGCTAATGTAAACATTTTAAGTTCACAAGCTGAGCCAAAGTCATCAAACTTTAGCTAATAGCTGACACTATTATTTATATTCTGTTTAGTGTTTCTCCAATTATGTTTAAAAGTAGATGTTTAAGATTGAAGGTAGAGGAAAGAGGTAAAAAGAAACAGAACAGATAATTTACAAGGTAAGAAATGTTCTGTAAATGCCATTTAATAAAAGCTTGGAATGGTTAAATATATACTGTATATGTGTATCTACTGTAGGTATGCAATATCTTTTTAAAGATGTGTCTAGTTTGAAATGCCTTTTCTAATGATACAGTTACACTGTTGATTAGTATTGGCATGTAGATGACACTCTTGACATACAGTATGTTGATTTTAAAACAAGGAGTTTGACCCTAATGTACCCAAAACAATAACACTCTTCTATATGTAAGATAACACACTGTTCATTTCTTTGTTTGTTCATATTTTGTCAAACAAAATGAATATACATTTCTTAATGCATTGCCCATACATCATATAAAATATGAATACTTCCTTATTTGATGTAATAACAATGTTTTATGATCATTTCCATATCACCATGTCATTCCATGTCACCCTAATTAAATGTGCATGCTGAGTTTGTGGCAAACAGAAGGGTTACCACTTCAACACGTTTCTAAATTTTGGTTTTTAATAAGGTGAGAAGAGAAGAAGAAAAAAAAGGTTAATTTTGCCATTATTATCATCATTTTCACTCATACAGCAGTGGTGTTTGAATAAACTGAAAAAATTAAATGGAACCAGCTTTAATACATTTTAAGACAATTTTGCTTTGTTCAAAACACTGTAAAAATAATGTACAACTAATATTTGAGCAGGCTATGGCTTACTTTATACTTTTGTGTTAACTATCAAGTGTAATGGACTCCTTTGGCTTGCAAAGGCTGTATATTGTGTGCAAGGTTATTGTTGTTACAAGCAGTCTTAAATATGGATTCAAGGGATGATGACGCTCTGTAGTTTCACTTGCCAAGCTCCACTTTCACACTATGCTTAGAGGTCGGAAAGCATTTGATCTGTACTCTGATTAGTGCAGTTCTCCCAACACTTGCCAGTATACTCTAGAAGTCAGTTGGCTCCATCTGCGGTGGCTATTGAGGGAAGAGCCAGACAGGCAATACAGCACAGAACAGCAGCAGGCCAGACCAGAACTCACAGCATGAAGCAATTTGGCAAGACGTTTCCTCTGCTGAAACACCAACAGATCTCAGGGTTCCCCCACTTTCAAAACTCTAACTTGACAGCTTAGCAGTACAGTGGTTGGTTACAAATAATTATTCTCAAGTGCAGTTTGCTATTTAATGGCAGAATAGACAAATAGTCCTCAAGTGGTTTTCATGAGTCATTTAAGGGATCAGTTCACCCTCACAAAAACACACATTTTCTTACTTACCCCTTGTGGTATCTAGCTAGCGGATAGCTGCTCAAAACATGAAAAACTGCATTTGAAAAACTCAGCAGCTATCTGTCTTTCCAGAAACAATGCTTACTCAGACTTTACTGTCAACCGTTTTCATTTGAACTATCCTGTTTGACATATATCAATCATGTCTCCTCAGAATTATACAACCAATATACATTGCCAAATATGCTTAAGATAAAAAATAATTGCTTCTTCTATTATTATGTCCATTGGCCTTGCTTTGTTTGAATACAGTTGGTTTAAGCTTACTGAATTAAAAAAAAAAAGTAGAAAAAGTCAGTGAAAATCAGAATATACCACCGCACACTGTAATGACTTTACTGTGACTTTATTGAGAGTGAACAACGCATTTCGCGTGTAGCTTCTTCAGGTTCGCTCAATACAACTGCTGAGTACTCACAGGTGTGATAAATACATTTGAGTCACATGACTAATTATCACAGTCTTCATTTTCTCAAAGTGAACGTTTTACAAAGGGCACGACAATGAAAATATACATCTTACAAAAAACATGACGTGATTAATATTGCACAAAGTTACAAGAATTACACCATTTTATATAATTAAACTTCATTACATCCCGTAAATAACTGACTGGATAGGATGGGTAAAATTCTCATTTTTCGTGCCCTTTGTAAAACGTTCACTTTGAGAAACTGAAGACTGTGATAATTAGTCATGTGACTCAAATATATTTATCACACCTGTGAGTACTCAGCAGTTGTATTGAGCGAACCTGAAGAAGCTACAGGCGAAACGTGTTGTTCGCTCTCAATAAAGTCACAGTAAAGTCATTACAGTGTGCGGTGGTATATTCTGATTTTCACCTTATATGTTCCTGCGACCGACCAGCACCTGTCTGAAAATACTGGCTGTGCATGGGGAGTTCTGTTGTTGTTAGATTATATTATTAGAGAATGTGTCAAATATGAAGATTCCTAAACATGCAAAAGTCAACACACTTTACTAAAACCATGCAGCAAACATGATATACCTTCCAGAAACACAATGTCAGCTGCAGACCAAAAAGTTTTGTTGTGTGAATGTTCACTGAGTGAGTTTTGCTAAGTAGAATACAGAGAAAGGGGGGGGGCTGGTGTATGTGCATCAGTTCGTCTGTGTTTGGGGGCTCAAGAGTTGAGTATAGAGAGATAGAAAGAGCTAGTCCTGGCTCCGGGTCTTACCTTAATCCTTTCCACACATTTTTCAAAGCGCTTCTCCAAGACACCCAAAGAAGCAGAGGGGCATCCTTTTGTCAAAGGCAGATTAACCTTATATAAACAGGTTTCAGAAAGGAGGAGAAAGGGCTGAACCAGAGGGGGAAAAAGTAATGTTTTCAAATAACTTTGAAAATGGACTAGAGCAAAATGAAAGAAGACTGAAATGAAGGAAAAATGAAATGATAGATAGAGTTACAAAGCTGGATGGAAAGGCAAGATTGAAAGACGGGACAGTTTTGATTGGGGGTTAGAGAGGGAGAGAGAGAGAGCTTTGGTTTGGTTGGGATTGCAGCCAGCAGAGCAGCTCAGAGGAGTAAGCTGCTTCCAGATGAGTGAAAGGAGTCACACACATGCACACACACACATACAGGCACAGGCAAAGAAAAGGAGCGTGTGAGAGGACACAATAGCCGCCATGTTTTAGTCACACAAATCAAAGGTCCAGCAGATCACCACCACTGAACTCTGCAGCTAAGCTGTATGTTAAGCTGTATTTTTTGGAATGCCCTGCTGAGTGCACTGCTGCCAACTGTCTGCAGTGTTGAGTGAGTCTTTTATTATCTATGCTATCTTTAAGATGCTGTCCTTTTGTCAAAAACCCTCCCGTATTTCCTATTTCCTATATATTAGGGCAGAGTGGTTAAAATATTATCTGCATTTTGTAAAACACAAAAATGAATTTCAAATGTATGAAAATGGTGAGCTTGATGTATTATCAACAGTGTTGGGAAAGTAATATGAAAAATGTAATCAATTTTAATATAGTAATTACATTAGTTTAATAGTTACTGAACAGCAAAGGTCATCAGTTATATTTACTTCATTATTATAACTTGACTTTTATTACTCAACCCATCTCCATTAATAGTGGTTTTAAAAAAATTCAAATCCTCCAAACCCAAGAAATTACATCTTCTGTATTAAACCCAAAAGGAAACAGAAAATAAGACATTATGGTTTAACAAGCCACCAGCCCACAGTTTGCAGGTACAGTATATACTGGGGCTAAGCTAGCTGAGCTGCAGCTGACTACAGAAGTGCTGTATTCACAGTGAAGCTGCAGGGTTCACACAACCTTCAACATTGAACAAAATCAGGTGATTTGTGAATGTAGGCAAAGGCAATTTAGGAGTTAATGGTAAAGGCTTGCAGTCTCCCTAACACATACTGGACCAGTCTGTCCACTGAATGCAGAGAGACCAAGCTGATATGAAGCCTCCATCAAACTCCTGATAATTCAGCAAATAAGAGACCCCCAAACTGTCAGAGTAACGGAGTGTTACATAACATTACTCGTTAGTGGAAAAAGTAATCACATTACTGGAACCTATTACTAAGTAATGTGTTACTCTTACTAATTGTAAACTCTGTACTTATTTGTTTCTTTTGCATATTCTGTTTTTTAGAACTTTTGTTTTTATGTAGATCACAATTAAACTTTTCATTACATATTTATACTTCAGTGACAACATTGCTCTTTGACATGCTGGCAAATGAGCAAGGCTTAACTCCAAGGACTGCAACTTTGGACTTGGAGTAAACATTATTTCTTACTTAAGTGGTCTGTGCCCATGGAGGGTTAGTTTTAAATGACTGTGTCAGCAGGGGTCCTACCCTCAGGACACAATAATTCCAAATGTGAAAATCACTAAACTGGATGAATGAAGTTGATGCCATTTCCCAATGTGCACAGGTACACAAACGTACACGCAGACAGCCTTGGACACAATTGCACACACAAGCATACAGTACACATGAAACCCATGGTGAAGTATATGGATGGAGTCCATCCCACTGACATGAAGTGAAATGAATGGGAAAGATAATTCCCAGGAAAAGGTCATCGGCTCTTGGATTTCAGGAAGATGTAGAGGATGCGAGCACACATACACACACATAGAGAGAGAAAGACTGTTGTGAGGACTATCTTCTTGCAATTCGTCATGCCTCTGTGCAGCGGCGTTCCATAATTGATTTAAACACACAGAGGCAATTACTTTAATTCCATCCATCATGTGCAATGGGAGCTCCAATAGCCCATTAGTGCTGTCATATATTTACTCTTTAATGGCGTGTTCATAAAAACACAGACGTAAATTCATTTTGTGGTGACGCAGCCCTTCTCTCATTCTCACACACTGTCTGACTCTTTTTGATCTTTACCTTTTCTTCTGTTCTGTTCATAACTCATTCCAGAGTTCTTTCTATCTCTCTTTTTTCTGTTCAATCTTTGTTAGATTTGTCAGCACTGGAGTACAATTGTACTTCTTTCTTTCTTTCCTTGTCTCTCTCTATCTCATGCTCTCTATTCATCTCCATCTGTATCATAACCAATGAGCATGGATGAGTTTGTACATATTAAATCACACTCTTACCCCCTGTAGTGTCTCATTCAAGAGTGACAACAATCTGTTGCACTGTTGACTTAACTCAAACTAAAGGAACAAAGCCACTTGTTATTATTCAGATTCAAAATGTGTGCTTGTTTCTAAGTCAGATTTCAATACACAGAAAATTGTTGCTTGTTAGATTAAGCTTTATTGAGATTTCCTTTTATCAATCCCACATAATAGACTGATTCAAATATGTTGGTTAATTGCCAAATCATCTATGTCTCTGTTTATGAGCATATACAAGTGTGTATGAAAGTGCACAGATGTTATTCTGTGTGTGTACTTCTTCTGCATGTGTGTGTGTGTGTGTGTCTGTTTCTGTCTTCATTCTTGCATCCCTTCCATAAATATCTTATAACTCACATTAGAGCTCTGCTAATTAACAAACATAAACACTGTTTTCTTTCTTTAGCTTGTCTATTTATTTGCTTCTATCTTGCGCTGTCATTATGCACAGAGAGCGAGTAGGATGAGAGTTTGACAGCTTGAATGGAGAGGGAAACAGACAGGATGGATTGAGAGTGATGAGAAAAGCAGACAGAAGTCATGAACTTAAATTCCTAGGGTGAGAAACAAAAAGTGCGATGCACGCCCTTGTAGTAAAGATGGATGGAACAAGGGAGGGAGGGAGAGAGGGAGGAACAGAGAAGGATGAATGATGTGAGAGGTCTGTGGCTTGTTGAAGTATTCATGAGAAGTGCAAAAAGTAGAGGGTAGTGAGAGACAGGTATTATTTTTCCTTTTCTAGTGTAGAAAGAATAATTTTCAATGACATTCATCAACCAAATGGCCATCAGTTAAAGGCAAATATGTTGTGAAAGGATTTGAATGTGTGGTGTTGTACTGTGACATTGACACTTTTTACATTATCAGTCCTGTGCAAGCAACAGTTTAAAGTGTGTAAAAGGAAGAGTGAATTAAGGAAAACACAGGTAGGTGTCAACTCTTTCGACTCACCATAATGAAGAACAGCAACACTTAACACTTATTAATGTATCTCACCAACTCCATGAAGTAGTTCTCATCTTCAACTGAGATGGAGATGTTATGGGGGTTATATAATGCATCCAGGGTGTTTGATGTAAAAGTCCTATTCATTTTCTGCATAGACAGCTTCCAAGGCTTGGATTGGCATGAAAACTATCTCAGATGAATACCAAAGATGAGCATCTGAGTGCTAAAATATCACATTCTTTAACAAAAAAGTAAAGGTACAAAACTGTGTACATAAAACTTAAGGAAAGAGGCCAACTACTACTCTCAAGGTGCATTTCAGTAAGAAACATCCAGTCACTGACCTTAAAATGATGTTGCATGCACTGCTAACGGCAAGTGGGAGCTAAAGATTACTCTTTTATAGAAACCTGATGAAACATTCAGCAGTTTAAATCAGATCTCCTTCAGATTCTGGGTCAATGTTGGATTACTTTAGCAACTATGGCGCAATGTTTATTTCCCAATCACTCGTATTTGCATCTCCCATTGGATTCTGCTCCACAGCAATGGCAGCTAAGTCCTATGGGTAAAGTAGTATTTCAATTTTGTACTATTTATAATGATTTATTTATTTATTTCATTATTATTTATTCATTTTCTGTATAAACTGATGTGAAACCATGATTTCTCAAAAAATTGAGTTTGGACTGATGGTCATAAGATAAACCTACAGTATTGTTTGATTATACAGCAGAGTCCTGGGTTTCTGTGTTGGGAAATATTTAGGATATCATTAAAAGAAAACTTTAAAATTTACAGTGCTGAAGTGCTATTTCTCTTAGTCTCTGTCTCAACATCTATAGCCAGTCACTTTCATGAATCGCACTAACCATGTTGCTCTCTTATCTGACTTTCTCTCTCCCTCTGAGCATAGACACTTCTGACAGTTTGCTTCTGAAACATTGAGAGTCATTTGTAAATGCTGACTGATAAAGCAAGAGTAACACACAGGTGTATATATGTGTATTAATATGTGCCGTCTATATTTCAGTGTTGTAACCCCTTCTTCTTATCCTCTCATTCTCTTGGCCTTGTTTTATTCATTCAGCCTCAGGGTGATGATAACAGCAGCAACAACCAGAGGAACACACGCACTCGCTCACAGAGACGAAGAGAGATCTGTGCACATGCATATACAGTATACGCAGACAAGTGTGCATACACACAAATGCAAATATACATACACAAACACCCACTAACAGATACAAACACTGAGAGTAACAGAAGAAGGTGAGAGAGAGAGAAATCATAGAAAGCTTTTGACAGAGCACAGTCGGGATATAAGTAAAAACTCCACAACCATGAAAGAAAGTGGGAATTTGTTGCACAAGTGCAAAATAAGCGGAGCCCACTTCTGCGTAATTAAACCTAGCCATGCATCCAGCTGCAGCAGGAGTTCAGAGACTAGTCACTTGCACAACATGTACACAAACGCGCACTCACATTATTAGCATGAAGGACTGACACACATTTGTATAATTCAATGGTAATAGGGGAACAAGGAATGGGCATGAAAAATTCATTTTCAGCCATTACATTGGTTAAATAAAAGAGGATTTGTTAGACGTTGGCAAACAGAGAGAGTGCTAGTGTTCACAGAGTTATCATGGTTTCTCTTTAAGTGTCTTGGTATGTGTGTGTATGTGTGTGTGTGTGTGTGTGTGTGTGCGTGTGTTTCAGGGTTGCACATGTGCTGTGTTTAACAGAGAAGGGGAGGAAATGCAGTATGAGGCTGCTGCCTTTTTAGCACATTTGATTAAATTTGCCTTGATATCGGAGGATGTTGAGGCGGAACAATAATAACCACTTTATTCACCTGTTCACTTTTAGCAGAATTCCTATTTTGTGTGTGTGTATGTGTGTGTGTGTGTGTGTGTGTGTGTGTGCGTGTGTGTGTGCGCACACATGTAAAATAAAACCACCTAGTTTCTACTATCAGCACCATGGACAGTGCTACAGGGATCAACACTGTAGCACTCCTGCTACTTTTCAGAGGAATATTAGAACAAGGTAATAACTGGTTCTCAAGTAAGATGCCACATTGGGATTGCCACAGGTTTACTGAATGTATTAAGTCCTTTGATTTCCAATTAAAAGACCATTTTGGCAATCCTCTGTGTGGCCTAAAGTTTCAAATAAAGTAATAATACTTTCAGTTTGGGATTAGAAGGGGGAAATAGTTGGCCATGGCTGTGATAAGCTCCATGAAGCTACTGGCAAGAGCCAATACTGATAAGAAGGAGTAATGCGAGACATGGCCAGTGGAATTTTCTGCCCAGTCCTATTGCTTTTAAAGCAATCCCATGCCAACCGCTGTACTACTGTACAACTGATATAGAAAAGAGTTTGGCAAATGTCACTGCCTCTCTATTTCTTTGTCACTTCACAGTAAGCTTGGGGCTATACTGGGAAAAATCAGCTAAATATAAAGATGGGGAGTGGTTTTTGGAAGCATCATATAGCTCTTATTTAGAACAGAAAAAAATTATTAAAAAAAAAAAAAAATATATATATATATATATATATATATATGCTTTTTGCTTATGTAAATCAGTTTGCCACTAGCCCGTGTGGTTTTATACTTCCTACTTTGACTAATTTGTGTTCCTGTATTCCCTCACAAACAGGCTACAGTGTATTTCAGATTCAGTCATACATTTTTAAAAACGTATGCAGGCCATAAGTACTTTCATATTATAAAACCTGTGTTTGATTTTATACGATATATGTTTTAAATTGGATACTTTGCACAGGTTAATTCAATTATATTTTAATACCACACAAATAATCACCCTTCCTCATGTTAATAACACTCCAGAGCACTGGGACACACCTCTCATTATTCAATACTTTATCCTCACTGCTCCCTTTCTGTTTTGCTCTTGTGCCTGCACGAGGGTCGCAATCATTGTAATGTGTTGTAATCACATTTTGATAATTGGGAATTCAAGGGGGTAGTTACGGAGAAATATGGGGTAGTGGGGGGTGTCTGGGGTTGTCAGTGACTTATTCTGGTTCCCTTACTCCCGCCCCTTCCCTTCCCCCAGCCATCTCTATTTCTCGTTCTTACCCCCTGCCTCCCTCCTTCTCTTCCATGCTCCTTCCTCCGACTCTATCACAGCCTGGTCTCCATTGTGCTGATAGATTATAATGATCTTTAATTAGATCTAAATATAACGATAGGCCCTCTCTGCCATCAGTGCCTCTCTGTGTTAAGACTGGCTATCATTAGGATGGGTAATAAGCAGCGAAGAAAAGAGGTGAAGAAAGACTGGGGAGTATGGTGGGGGGAAGGAGGGGGTTCAGGGAGAAAAAGAAAGCTGTTTTTTTAAAAAAAGGACAAGCTGAAATGAAAATTGGAGTTGGAAAGGGTGATTGGAGAGACTCGAGCAACTTCAAGAAACTTGAAGCAATTTACACCAAAGAGGTTTTATGGGCATTCAACAGATCTATCATTCAGCACATCAGAAGTCTATTAAGCATTTTTTTTTTCTTTTTCTCACAGCCAAACTTCCTGTTCCCTCTGAACGGGCAGAAATTAAAGCTTTCCTCTCTTTTCTCATTTCATGGTATACAGAAGTTTTGCAGTTAATGACAAAATTATGTTTTGATTTATGTTATCAGTTTAGTCAGGAAATCTTCTTCAGTCAGGAAATCAACACCCCACCACCACCACCACTTAGTATAGCACTAAAGCTATACATAGCTATTAATATTAGGTGACTCTCACAGTCACTTATCTTAAACTAGCCTTGAACCAGCCTTAATAGCCAACAATTCACACTCTCAGTTGATCTCTGATGCCCTTACTGCTGTTACTGGTTATGCTACTTATTCCCACCCACTGAAAGTTGGAATAAAAACCTACAACTTTTTGTAATATGCATCTCTCACTCATGACATTCAAGCAGAGCTTCAATCATAGAGGAAGATCGATGCACCAGATAAAAAGGCAGATGATCCACAACAGTGGATGGCATGTAGGCATGCTATTCTTGAGTGCTGTTTTTATTTAGGAATGAGTTTTTGCACAACTGCCATAGTGATGGTAAGATAGAGAGTACATTGCAGCACTCTCTATTATTGCAGCATCTACAATAATAGATTTACCAGCCAATTTATGTTCTCAATATCACCTTAAATGTGGTTATAAGCTTTCAGTACTAAATACAACAATGATATGGCAGATAAAAGCAGCCAAAATGAGCTTTCTCTGCAGGTTGTCATCTGGCCTCAGGTATCCAGAAGGAGCTTTGCATGGAACTGCTGCTCCTTTAAGTTGAAAGCAGCCTCCCTGTAGAGGTGTCCAGAATCCCCCCAGAGGAGTTGGAGGGTGTGTTTTTCTGGTGTACACATCTCAGGAGATCTATTGGATAATATAGAATAAAATCAGTCAAACTGAAGGTTGAATTGTCCCATCTCTGTTTTCATAGTTTTGCTGTCTTTCTTCAAGGACAAAGGCCGCACAATAGGAGAGGATGAATGTATAAATTCAGAAGATACCAATACTTTATTTCTTTATCTAGCTATTTATTTTTTTATTTATATTTAAGTGGGACAGTGTACAGCTCAAACATAAATGTCACCATTTGATGCACCATACCAGATTATAGCTTCAAGCTAATTCGCATCTTAGTCACTTGCCAGGTCAAACCAAAGAAACAGTGCGCCCACACACACACACACATACACACACACACACACACAATAACACATCATAAATATATTAAAATATATAATAATTATATATATATAATTATTACAATATAAAATGATAAAATTGTTAGTTGAATCTTCTACATAATCATCCATTTACTGTTCACTGAAGCTGATGCCAGTTGCATAAACCATTAGTTTTTCCTACATATTTGACCATAACCAATTCATGTCACCATATATTTGCAATAACGACAGTAGAGTGCACAGTACATGAATATTATATTATTTTTTCCAGTACAAAATGGATTTCATAGCCTAGAGAAAGAGAGAGGCAGAGGGAGGTAGGCTGAACATTTATCTAAACTTGACTTCATGTATTAGAAGTCATGACTAATTGGCAACCTCTTTATCTCAGGAGTATACCAGAATTTGTGCACAGGCCTGCACATCATCATTTTATTATCCTTACAGATGGCCTGTGAGAACACTTGTGTCTGACTATCATCCAGAACAGAACAAATACTGTACAGATCAAGATGATTCATCCTTCTCACTGCTCTCCTTCATTTCCCTCAACTCATGCTTTCCTCCCCTTCTTTGTCTTATCCTCCTCATGTCAAAATCAATATCTTGGTGTTGTCCAGTGTATTTGATTTATTTGTTTTTGTCCTTCTGTTTTGTTCTTCTGTCAAACATGTTTTTTTTTTCATTTTGTGTCAGTATACTTTTGTTTACTAGAAGAATAGACCGTGTCTCTGTAAACACTTGGCAGAGTAGCCTGTTGTGACCAAGTGGTTGGGTGCCCCCTTTAATGGTTAGTCACATAACTGATGCCAACATTTTGTCTATCAACTACCACATATGATAGACAGTGTCTATAAACAAAAAACTAAACCCACTCAATCTCTGTAAATTGCTCTGCTTACGGATGTCAGTTTAATGCTGTTTTATTGTCTATAAACTCTTAATTCTGTCATCATCACTGCTATTTTGTGTCTTTGCTTCCCTCCTCCACTCTTTGCAGTGTCTCTCTTTATTTCCCTATTTATCTTACAGTCCATATTGTTGCTCTGACTATAAATACTGGTTTATACAAAATTCTGAACCACAGACAGCACCACAGGGAGACGGACAGAAAACACAAGAGGCTCCTGAAGCTATAAAAATGTAAAAATGGCAGAATAACTTTGATACTTTTACCACCCAGAGAGTGCCAGTTTGTTTTGTCCAGCTTGGCTTATCATGTAGTTTTCTTACTTATGTTTCAAACATTTCTGCCCCATAAAGTCACACACTTCAGATCCCATTTTTAGCGACACACACGTTGAACCAGACCTACCATGCTTTTGCGTATCATTTCTCATCAAGGTGTATGTACAGTATATTCTTCCAACTGTAAGCTGAGTACATGTTGTTAAATAAACAATGGTGTGTATAATGTGCACAATCAGACCTATGCACCTTGCGACATACACTGGCACGCACACACATATTACAGAGCTTGTTGATTTATAACACAGTAGAGAATCAGATCACTGGGGAGCAATAGATGTGATATGAGGTGCTGCAATACATTCTGTGAAAGTCCCCTGCTACTTCCTCGTTGGAGTAATAGCAGACCTCTTCCCGATACCTGTGTGCATTATCTTCTCGGTGTGTTTGTGTGGATGTGTGTGTGTGTGTGTGTGTGAGAGAGAGAGCGAGAGAGAGAGAGATAGAGTATGTGTATGTCTAACTCTGTAAGTGGGCCTGTTTGAATCACAGTAGTATATAAGGTATACTGTAATCTTATACAGAGATGTGTTCATATGCTGTACATACCCATGTGTGTTTTGAATTATTTTCCTAACAATGGATAATAAATTGTATATTCTCATGAGCCTGTCTCTCCTAATGTGTTTTTTCTCAGTGTATTTGTGTTGCTTGTGCTTGTATGCAAGTACGCCTCAGAGGGGGAAAAAAAATATAAGATTGTAAATGAGAGGCAGTAGGGTGCACTAACAATGTTTGATAAGACCTGGGGTTCCAAATGATCACTCCTCTGTCTTTCCCTTTCTCCTCTGTCTTTCCTCCTCTCTCCATCCCCCATTCAACCTCTCCTCCACTCCCTCCCACTGCTTCCTACCCACACCACATTGCTTTGGGTAATTTACCAGCAGCAGGATATGCCTTCAAGCTCTCAGCCACAAACAGATAAAGACATGAATGCGCGCGCACACACACACACACACACACACACACACATATATACACATACACATTCTCTTCAAATTAGACACAGTGTTCCCAGCTCAACTCCCCAAAACACTTAAAAAGTTTTTCTGCATAAACTTTTCTCTTTACAGTGAGTCAGAGTGCAAGAGGAGGTTCCTGTTAGGTTCGAACACACATAGAGGAGGGCAGCAGGAAAGCTTTGCCTTTTATAAAAGCTAAAGTTTCTACAAACAGACAAAAAGCTTACTCTACAAGTAGCGGAAATGCTTACGGTGCAGAGAGGCATACAAAAAAATGTAAACAAACATATCCCCACAAATGTAAACACAGACTTAGTAGCTTATATACACACAAATACACATAAATACACACAGATATGAGTATGCTCATACACATACATACATGCAGTTATACATCTGATGCATTAATCTTCTCCTTTGTTGGAGGAGAGAGAAAAAATGGTAAAAAATAAGAGCATATGTTCGCTCATTTCCTTTTTTTTATTCCCTCTGGGTCAGGCTGTCCCTGATGAGGTTATGACTTCATTAAAACAGAGCTAAGATCATAAGCTAGACTCACAAAATATGTTCAAATTGCCTCATTCAAGTGAGTCAGCATTAATGCAAAAAGTTGAACTGAGTCTAGATACTGTTTGTAAAAAAAAAAAAAAGAAAAAAAAACTTAATGGGTACAAACAGGCACATGAAGTAATGCCCTTTAAATTTATAACTCCATTTAAATTTACAATGACATCCTATTTTGGGTTTGGATTTGGATGTGTGTGTTATGTGGGTGTGAGGGGGTGTTTTGGTTGAGTGTGTATCCCAGTGCCTGCTTGTGTATGTAGGTTTTAGTGTAAATGTATCAGTGAGGATAATTAAACATCAAAAAAACACCCTGACCTCATGGGGAGGGGTCCTGATAGGGAGTGCTGCTCTCGTTAATGGACTCACTTTTATGTTTCTAAGTCAGCTTTCTTTTGATGACTGTTCATATGTCCCGGACTGAATCTGTCCTCAGATGTACCCCCAACAGAAGCACTGAGAGCAATGCATAAAAAAGTAACTGTCTTGTAATCAAATTCTCTTCAACAGTATTGAACTGTAGCAATCTCAATCTTAAATCCAGCTGTTTTGGTGGGATTTCAAATAGGTAAAAGATCTAATGTCTGACTTTCGATCATAATAAATTTGTTACATGCCGTATTAGCATAACCAGGTGTGTTGGAGACTCAAAGGAGAATGTTCTCTGGGAGGTGTGCCAAACAGTGCACCGTTACATATCAAAATACAAGTCAATTAGCATCAGTAAATGGTTAAAGAGGGAACTTTGTGTGGCATGCACTCTCACAGTAAGCTCTGGTTTTGTATGCAGCAATTTGCTTACACTTACATGGTTTTATGAATAAACAAAGCTCTAAATGCATTAATGCATAACTTGTTCAGTTCAGGTTACGTTCAGTTGATCAGTTTGCTGTCCCCAAAAGGTTATGCTACCAGCCCTTCATCATAGAGAAAAAAATACATAACCCTCCCATTTTTCTGCCCCTCTCCCCACTCATAATTATCACACAATCCCTTAGCTACCACATTATTTGTAGGTAAAATCTAAAATGAGTGCACTTTTAATATTGTCACTAATCTCTTAAAGTGTGATTTTCAACCTATATGATATTTTTTAACATTAGTTTGATAAGAAAGAAATACGAAACATTGAGTGATGTATTCATGCTCTCTGTCAACTCGGATGGTCTTTTGAAGTCCTCTTCTAACTTTCTGATGCTCAAATGTCATTTTTTTTTTTTATCCAGTTGAAGAATCTCTGAAGGCACTGCTGTCCACTACTGGAGTTCCCCTCTGGCAACAAAGTCTACTCAATCAAGGAGCTTTGTCAGGGAAATACCGTGATTGTGTTGGCACTGTGCATCCTTCTGCTGCTCACATGACACAATTTTGAGCAAACAGTTCACAATAAACAGCCTCACTCATTAAATTGCCCCTTTAAATCTGGGAAACCACAGTTTTTATACACACCACATGTTCAGCACTGTCTGCTCATGAGACCCGTGTCTTTTATCTCACATAGTGACATACTGTAGGAACAAGTTCACATTGTTGTAACACCAAGCAACATATTTGAATTAAACAGTTCTGCTGCCTTAATGTGGTAAGCTAGCATATCAGAATTATTTGCATGTGTAGGCACTCAACATTGTAAATGGTTTGTTTGACCTCAGTTTCTGTTTATGGCTTTTTTGTGTTTGACGAGTGCAAAAAGATGCTGATATGGTTGATCGGGATGAGGCTTTTGTATTTTATATATTTTCACAAAGCAAGGACAGTCTTGGTGGTATTAATATCAACCTTGCAGCAAGATACTCCACAGCATCTATCCCACTGCTCAAAAGACTTTGTATATAGGTTTAGTCACATGTACTGGTGTTGTATATTTCTGTTGCATGAAAATACTTCTGCAGTTTTTGCTACTTGTTCATTTAAGGGTAACCAACACTTCCTTAGTTTATGCCAGTAACAAAGTGCTCTTGCCATTCCAAAGAAATTGCAACATGTTTGATTCACATAAGCTAGGTAAATATACTTTTAGGATGGTGGTCTCAGTGTTGGTTGTTGTTATACTCTTGGTAAAAATCCAGAGCTCGAGCAGTCAGCAGCTCACTTCAGAATCCTGAATGCAATAGGATTTGTTTGGGCGGTAACCTTAAATGGAGATGTTTATACATCATTTGTTAGATGCCATACAGAAATATCTGCATCTAGATTTTCAAACAGAATTCTCCAAATTAACACATTAGCCTCAAGGGCAATGACACCATGACTTCCCTCATTTCATTTGTATATATTTTTCTTGTAATGGCTTCTTCAAGGGGAATTTCATACTTTCCCCATTACATATTCCCTTTTGTTAAACTAACTTCAGTAAGAATAATAACTTGACAGTTGTCATATGATGTTACTTATTTTGTTACTTAATTCTCTTTGTCCTCTGTGGGACAGAAGGTCACAGTGAGCTTCCTCTATTATTGCACATGTTGAGCCTCTTTCCAAGTTAAGTTTATCTTGCCAGCTCGTCCATCACAGTTCTGTAACTGCTACTTTTTGGTCTTCCAGGTTTACTTTCACTTGGATGAGTCAATCTTAGCACAACCCTTAGGATGTGGTCTGCCTCCATTTGAACCACATAACCCAGCTGTGGTTTATTTCCACAATTAAATCACCCTTAGCCCAGTATTACTGCTTGAATAAATACTACCTAGACAAATGTAATCAACCATTAGTCAAAACACAGACTGTTTAGCAGACATGGAGTAAGGGCAAAAGACTTTAGTCTTGATGTTATCATCAGTGCTTTATGTAGTTCCCTGTAAAGTGGCCCCAATGTATCTTTGACCCATCAGGCCTGTGGAGCCTGGGTCTGCTAAGTGGCAGGACAAATATTTAAGTCAGTGTAGATGTTCTGTATGATGCACTTCCTGTAAGAGTATCCACTTGATACTGTATGAAACGAAGGGGAAACTAAAACATGTACAGTTTTCTTTTTCCACCAGATGATTTATCAAAAACAGTTCCATTAATGAAGATATTAAACCTTAAATAAAAAGATTCTGGCTATCAAATTCTGCAACAGTAAATTCTGATTTTCTGGCTCTTAACAATTGCCAAGAGGAGACTGAGTGGTAAACCCGACTTTAGGCTTCAAAGCATCCTTTTTCATAAAGCTATGGGTGATGTCACATATGCTATGTCCATGTCTTTTTGTGTGTGTTTGTAATTGTGGTATTGCTGGTAGAGGTGTGTATATGTGTGTGTGTCTCTCTCTCTCCCTAGTAATCATCACTTACTTCATCCCATTGACCTGGCACAGTGCAGAGAAAGCCCAGGGCACAGCATGAGTCATACCAGCTGATCCAGGGTCCGCATTTAATCCCACGCTCACTACACTTTTTCTGCAGTCAGTGGAGCCATATACAGTAGCACACATGCACTTACACTTATATAGTAATGTGATTATATTACAGTTTTTATCAGGACATTTCATCATTATACCTGCCTGGTTTATATAACCTTTATCAGTTTAGCAATGGAATATTTTACCTAAATCCCAACCTGTAAAGGGAAAGTAACTTTGACCTGATGGAAGACAGTCTTAAATGACATCCAAAACTTGCAAAGCTGAAATCAAACACACAGCATAAGAATGTTTTTTTTTCTTTGTGTTCTGTGAGCTACTGCAGAGTTGCCTCTGCCAAAGTATACGGTCAAGGAAAAGAGTTTCTGTGCTATGTGATCTTGTTTCATCTTCTTTTTTACTTCACAGTCCTCTACCCAATCTCTATTTACTTCATCATGCTGACAGTTACATTTCCATTTAAGGAGTAAACGAGTTGTCCGCTGTTTGCATTTGTGAATGTTTATGTTTATGTGTATGTGTGCATGTCTGTAGCTGACTATTTGGCAGCGAGAGCACATGAGGTAGCCGTGCCTATGCTCTGATATAGGATAATGACACAAAAGTGATCTTTTCTTAAAACCATATCTACTGTACCTCTGTTACCATGGTAACTGCTTCCAGATCTAGGATAGTCCTGTCTCTTCCTTTGTCACTATTACCCCCCTCACACTTCATATTCTTTATCCCCCTGCTTCTTCAACTGTTAGTCAGCATCTTGGCACTAATAACTGTCACTGGAGTGTGAGTGTGTGTGTGTGTGTGTGTGTGTGTGTGTTCAAGTTTAGAGGGGGACATCCCTCTATTTACGCAGTTCACTGTCAGTAAAATTGAAATCCAGCATCAGCATTTTGACATAGAGCTGCACCCACACACACACATACTCACAATCGCGCGCACACACACACACACACACAGAAACACACACAGACAAGCACTCTGAGAAACTTCTATTTGAGGTGATGTAGTGTCTTGTAGTTTCCATGGTAACATCTAGGGAGCGAATCAAGGAGGAGGTTCAACATAACAAAAGGGAACACTGCCCCCCCACGACTAGTGAGAGCAGGAAAGCGGAAGGACAGAAAGAGAGAGACAGAAAGAAAAACAGCAGCTGAAAGACAGAGAGAGAGAGAGTGATATTATACTTTCTGCCCTCAAACATGACTCCAGACTGTAGCCTATAATAACAGAATGTAACCTTAAGTCCTTAGCCGGCATTATGTGTGCTGGCATTCTCAGAGCCAAGATCAATCACTTTGGTTCAAAGCCTGCAGGAATACTGGTGAACTCCTGTTGCTTAGTGGAAAATCCCTCCCATCACGTCCCCAAGGTACGTACATCTGCCTTACTGCTCTGATCGTTGTCTTTCCACTACTGCCACAGACGAGGGACGACCTCTATCTGTGCTGGTCAGAAAATATAAACTGTATGAAAGCAGATTGCAGACATCAGATGCCAATGTAGAAGCTCCTTTTGTTTACTATTAAGTCTCATGCTGTAAAATAAACCAGTATCAGAGGCTCTGTAAACTGTCTATGAAAATCTAATCAAACAAAGCACTGAGTGTAGTCCACGTTGGAGAGTTGTAATTCCAGTAAACATAACATGATTTAAAATGACACATTATCTTTATAATTGATGGAAAATAATCAAAACCAATGACTATGACCTCTTCAAGTTGTTTAAGTTTCCATGTTAGTGGCTCTATGTGACTGTACTTAAAGGCCGTGTGCAGGGGGTCAGCACCGATTTGGAGACACCTGATGCAAATTAAATGTCACAAGATGGCGAAATCATAATGTGAGTGGTATCAACAGAAGAGTCCTTATTTTTGTTTGTTTTATATTCATCTAAATATATACATATAGCTTTTGGTGTTAACACCTTTTGAAAGAGCATCTTACCCACTAAGAAAAGCACATTTCAAGAGGTGTGAAAACTGGGTGATGTTGTTGATGAGAGAGCATATGGTGTGTTTAAGTTTGACTGAACCTGTTAGTGACATGGGAGAAGGTGCTTTCACCCTCTCTGTACTGACCTTCCTACTGAAGTACATGTACAGACAGAGAAGACTAGTAGTTACAATGACAGGTGGACAGAAAGTCAGTTGGGGAAAGAGGGTGTCAAAAACTGCTCTGTTGTCCTTTCTTCTTTTTCTTTCACCATTTCTGCTCCACATTCGCATTCTGACATACACACATACACACGCTGTCTTTCACACAGACACTTGTGCAATGTTGCGAAACCAACTAATTGAAGTGGACATGAGAAAAGCAAAAGCTGTCGTAGCTAATTGAGACAAATGAAGCTGGTGGTGATCAAGGGATAAGCAGCCTGTTTCAATGTCACTCCAACAAAGAGAGAAGGGGAGCTAGACATGTAGCCAGAGCACAGAAACAAAATGTATTACACATGACCCACACAATATGACTCATTGTCACAGAGCCTCACAGTTAGACTTATACCATTGAGTGCAGGCAATATTGTACTTTCATTATAAAAATCAGATGTTGATTCAGGCTGTTTTATCTAAGCAACAGCAACAACTAGGCTATGAAATTAGTCTTTCAATTTAAACATTCTGCCCTCCAGAATGATACATATAGGAATTTTCTGATCTGACCCCCCTATCAGCAGGACACATCACCGTTTCAAAAATAAAATAATTTTATGATTTGATAATGCTATGACAGAGATTTGCTTAGGTTTAGGCTCAAAAATGACTTGATTCAGGGTGTGCCTTGGTAGCTTACTGGTGAAGACACAGACCACATAACTGCAATGTCTGCTGTTCAATTCCAGTCATGCACCTTTGCTGTATGTCAAACCTCTCTTTACCTACACTGTGTTTCTCTGCATTTTCTTCTGTCAAATAAAGGCAAAACATAATCTTTAAAAATAAATAACTTGGTTAGGTAGGAAAAGATCATGGTTTGGGTTGAAATAACAACTGGGTTAAGATTAGAGAAACAATGTGGTTTGCTAGGGGATATTCATCATCATGGTTTCTGCACTCATGGCTAAAAGAAACCAGTGTTAACTGTTTGTAGGAAACGGTTAAAATACATTTGCAAATACAGGGACATTGACTGTAAATGCTTTTGACTGTGTTGCTTAAGTGCTTAAGGGCAATTAAATAAAGCGTTGAAGGTTGTCCACAGGAGCAGTAATTGAGAGTTTTTAAGGATTGTGCCAATTTGCTGGAGTATTTATTTCATCATTTATTTATCTATGTGGATAGTAATGGATATAGCCAACAGTCATGTAACACTTTAATTGCTCTTTTATGTCGACATATTCATCACTCTGTTGGCATAAATAGAAAGAAATGACTGCTTCAACCACTACTTTACTCATGCACTCAATAAACTGCTCATGTGCGCAGTCACCAATGGTGCAACATATCTATTAATGTGCAGGCACACAACAGCATACACAAACTATGAGACATACTCAAGGTGCCTTGAAGAAAATATGTTCCATGTTGATGATAACCAATTACTATATTCCTGATTCACCTTTTCAATATGCACAACCTTAATAGTCACAATCACTAATGTTTTACAAATCCTTGGCAACCGTTAGCTCAAAAACATCCCTTTCATTGTGCTACACCGAGGTAGTCATTAGCTTTAGTGAACGCTCTGTGGCCTTAATCTGCCTAATTGTTCTGTGTTTAGAGGTGGGATATAAATGAGGCATTCAGCAACACAATAACTAATGTGTTTGACCCTACTGGTCAATAGCCATACGTTAGACTAATGTCAGTGGGAGACTCTAATTAGGCCACAACACTATCCCAATAGTCAATCTATAGTTACAGTATCTATCACAGAGTAGAAAGGGAGGGGGTAGGGGGAGATGGACATGAGTTGGACAGGAAGAAGAAGTTTAGGCTGAAACCTGACATGGGATGGATAGGATGGGACATGTGTCACTACACGTCAGTTTTATTTGTTGTGCTTTTATGTTGTTTTAAGTTTTTCTTATTTTAAATTACTTTGTAACAGTTTATTAGTTGTTTATCATAGCATATATACATATATGTATAACATAGGCTCCTTTTACCAGTATGACATAATCATATAGATGTGGTGGCTGTATCTGAGAGATAGAAAGAGGGAAAACGAAAGAGAGGGGTAAGCATAAATCAACAAAGAGATGAAAACAAGGAGAACACGGAAACATTATTTCACTCCTCCCTTGCCTTTCTTTCCGTCTCTTGTTTTTCTGTCTACCCTTAATGTGCAATAACAGATGTGATAACATTTTCCGTTGCTGGCTGTACGCTGGTGTCAAATGGTAATTCTGTTCATGGACAGCTTTGAATACATGGAGATCAGTTATTCATTTAAATAGAAGAGCTTCATACAGAGAAACGGAAGTGTAGTTTCTCTGAGCTCTGTGTGTGTGTGTGTGTGTGTGTGTGTGTGTGTGTGTGTGTTCGTCTTCGTGTGAGCAGAAATGTGGGTGGTTCTTTGTTGCATAAAGGTGTGTGAGTATACAAGTGTCAAAGGTGCTTTTGCTGAACGTGTCCTTTGTTGCATGACTTTAGCTGAACATTTATATCCGTTTTTATGTAAATTTATGTTTGCTTGCATGTATGTGTGTGTGCGCATATGTGTGTGTGCTCATTTATTAGCTTGCACAGTCACCCACTCCTTTTTTAAAAATAGCAGGCTCTTGGCTGAGGCTGTCAGCAGCAATGAGAAAATAAGGAGTTCCATTCTGGAGGTAGCAGCCTTCATGATACAATAAGGATAGGGTGGCATAGGGAACACACCGACGCACAATTACCTTAAATGGGTGCAGCTGTAGTAACTGTAAAAGTCCACTTTAATGACTAAATTTTATCCAAAATATCAATTATTACTTAGATTCATATTTAAATGGATATTTCTACATATGACGATTTATGGCTTTTGTCCTTATAGTCCACCACATAGATACAGCTTTTTTAGTCCTCTTGAGTAAATTTGCCTCAAGTATGTAAGTAGTATGAGGTATGTACAGTAGATCCTAAAATGTGCTACTGCTGAGCCACTGCCCTCCCCTTCTCTATTTAGCTCTTTTTCTGTCAAGTTAAGTTCAGTGGTTGATCCCAATCTGGTATTCTGATCCATTTGATCCAAGTGAAATCTATATTCTACTGAAGAGAGAGAGGAGTGAGAGGAGAGAAACTGTGGTCAAAGAAACACTGTGCTATACAGAGTAAAAGAAAAGTTAGAAAGACAGAATCAAACAAGCAAAGGAAGAGAGGAGGGGGCATGAGATGAGTGTGAGTCTGGTGCCTCAAAGTTGGACGCTGCTCCATACAGAGCAGTACAGAGCACTGGCTCACACTGTAGTTTATTATTGCAGAAGTTGCCAGCTTTGTATTTCATGTTTTCAGAGAGGATTTCCTCTTCCAGCATTCACTTGGTGACAATGTCACTGACAAAGCTTATGGGCCTTTCTCTCACAATCCTTATTCAAAAATGATGAGTATTTTCTTCTTTACTTTTCTCTTCATTCCTCAGAAAGACACACACACACACACATACACTCAGACACACACACACACACACACATTCACATCACAGTTCCACTTATAATGTCAGCCCTTTGTATCATGCACCATTAAATACATCTCACCCAGACATCACACACCACTGGGCAGCAAGACTAAAATAATACCAGAGCAGCACCCATTCCTGGCCTATGGAAGCATTCCTGTTAGTTTTGCAGTTCACGTACAGTATAAAAAGTCACATTGATCACAATGCTATTCAAGCAAAGCCAAAAGCAGTATGTGGAGCATGGCTGGCTGCCATAGTACCTGTTGATAGCAAAATGAGGGTCATCGTAGTCCCTCTCTTGGCAATTAGCTAATTAGTTATGCAGCTAATTAGCTCAAGTGCTACTCCAGTAAATCCATTGTGTTTCAGGGTAAAAAAAAAGTATAATGGTAGTCAGCTATATCAGCAAAGGCAACGCGATCAGTTTGTTTACTGCCATTGATAAAGTGTAAAAACAAACTTTATTGCAACATCAGACAATTTTCATACTTTCACATTCAAATCAGCAAATGTCAAAGTGACATTTTTAACATTGTTTTTCTTTTTAGATGAAGTAATTAGAGCTCGGATTTGTCTTTCATAGGGTGAAAGTAAGACAAACCCAATTGTTTCCTTCCTTTTATTTAAAGTTCATATGTGGGACAAAGTGCAATAGAGTTAACTCACATATTTTGTGTGGCTCATTCCTCTTTGACTGTCAAATCAACATTCACTTTAAACCCACTTTAAGCATCTGTCAGCACCTTGATATAAACACATTGCTGTATATAAGATGTAAAATATATTTTCCCTTCCCCTTTGTTTTATTTATTTTATATCTCAAAGCTACCCTATTCATACCCACAAGTAAACATCAGGTGGCTGCATTTTGTTACATTGCCTATCCGTTACCTGTACATTCTCTCTGGTTGCTGTCCCCACCCTGACCTCCTCCTCCTCTCCTTCTTATTCCCTCCATCCATTTTCTCTCTTTTTACTGCCACACTCTTATTGACTCTCCAGCTCCATCCTTGTCCAGACATTCTGTTCTCCATCTCCTCTCCCTTCTTCCCTTTCTCACTCCATCATCCTTGCCTCTCATTCAGAGCAGAAGCAGCACCAGTCAAATTGATTTTGCCGCTGTGCTGAGGAGCCCCATCAACTCACAGATTGGGTTTCCCGCTTACCCTCTCCCTCTGGCCCTCTGTATTTCTTTCTTTCTCTCTCACTGTTACTTCCACTTTTCTCTCTTATCCTGGTGACCTCTCTCCTTGCCTTCTGTCTCTCATCTGTCCTCCTCTCCCTTCATTCTGCTTTGCTACATCGCTGCCTTTCTCACACACATTTCCTCTGTTCCTTTCCCTATATACCCACAGTTATTTGTCACCCACAGCAAGAGGTAAGCTAGTACTGGGAAAACAAGTGCAGTTTCATGATCCTCATAATGTAAGGTCTTACAATACATGATTGTGTGTCTGTGTCTGTGTTTGTGTGTGTGTGAGGAAGAGAGACAGAGAGGAATTGGGAAAATGTGTTTATGCAAAGACATGCATTCCATCAAATGTATAGTACACGGTGCATGGGACTGTCATGTGTGGATGTGTCCCTGTATATTGCAATTTGTTTATTGTTTTATTGTATGCATGTTTGTGGTTTTGCATTCCTCACATTGTAATAATAGAGTCAACACTATATAGTCAAGCTATGAGTTTACCTAACATCTCAGACTGTAAATTATATTGGGTTTACTGTAGGAAACAATGCACATTAATCAGTATTGTCATTTTAACAATATTCATGTAAATGTGCCAGGGTTAGCTCAACAGCTAATTTGCAACTGTAGTCCTGACAAATTTATTTTGACATCACCAGAAAAAAACAACAAAAAAAAAACAAAAAACATTGATATTGGACAATTTTGCAATACTCTGGATGTTTTAACATCCAACGCCAACATTTTAAAAATTCTCACGCTCTGCAATATCTGTGCCTGGCAACAGTATAGGGAAAGACAGTGTAATGGAATATGAACTCTGGTCCTGTGAAAGTCTGATGTACTTCATTTTCTCCCTCTCTACATGTAGCGCACACTACTTCCTGCGCTGGCACTGATTTTTGGCTGTTATTTGCGAGTTGCGGAATCAATCAACATAGAAGAAATTCTCAGAGGTACTGAGTTGGTTCTGACATAGCTGATAGTTTCCCTATAATACATTGGCTTTAAAAGCCAAATATTAGACTCATAGCTGAAGCTGGGGTAACCAACTACACATCACAAGTTGCCACATCACCATCGGCTGCCAGAACAGAAGGAAATCAATCATGAAACAGAAAGCTTTGGAGAATGGTTGGCACAACTAGTAAATACTGCTGAAAAATGTTAACATTTAGCATGGTCTATAAACTCAATCAGCATTTTTACACTTTTAGAAATATTTTTAGATGCTACAACTGTGAATACCCATGTAAATTAATTCCTTGATTTTACTAGTGTTTCTCCACAGGGAAGGTACCCATATTAAATCATTAGATAATTAGCTATAACACCTGACCATCATGCTGCAACTACCTGTCCAAAATAATGCAGGCAGTAGCGCTGGAAGTAATCCAATTTACTGGCGGTTTGGCTGGCCTCCCTGTGTGGGTATATGTGTGTGTGTGTGTGTGTGTGTGTGTGTGCATGTGTCTTTGAGCATGTTCTATCATGCGTGACGCCCTATAAATAGTCAGCTAAGCAGATGTGCTTCGTAAACAGATCATAGCAAATGATCTGGAGTGATGAATGACTCTCCAGGAAAATAATCCTAAAGTGTAAGTGAACAGATTGCTCTGATCTCATCTCATTGCTGCTCAGTGGTCCTTCATATGACTCATGTTTCTGTGTGGGTCACACAGTAATGGAGAGCTCTTTGAGTGTAACCCCTGATTTGTAGACTCAACAAGAGGGTGTTCAGAGTCACGAACTGTTTTGCAAAATTTTATCACATGCTTGAAAAGTATGATAAATCAATGACCAACACAGATGCAAGAGCAATAACACAATAAGCAGATCAAAAAAGTTAAAAATTAACCTTGCAGCTGCAACATCCTGGTTTCAGCCTTTGTTCTAATCACAATACTGTTTAATTTCGCTCTAGGTGACACAACTATTTTATACAGTAATGTAAGGAAAGTGTGTTTCAGATTCATGCTTACATTTACTATATGTATTTGTGTAAATGGAGACTTAGGAGGTTTATACGTATAAATTGTAAAATGTGTTGTGTGAGTATCTGTATGCATGTGCATATATGACTACAGGATGGTTGCTTTAAGGTGTATTTACAACAATCCAGTTGACTGCATGAATTAGAACAGTTACTTAGCAACGGAATAATACAATGTACAAGAAGTGAAATTGATGTTTGGGTGCCAATATAATGCAACTTAACTGCCTCTGGGACCTAACTAAGTCAGAGGTGTGTCCTGGAAAATACAAGTATCAAAAGCAGAAAGTGCTTTGTGTATTCATGTGCCTGTGTGCGTGAACCTCACAGAGTCTGAGGCATATGTGGGTTTTCCCTTTATTGGATTACGTCCAGCCTCATGCCACTAACCAAATTTCTGCTCCACTTATTAGTGACTGAAGAAAGAATAGGAAAGTAGTGCAGAAAATAACAGGGGTGAGATAGGTAAGCTGGGGTGTATGGAAGGGAATAAAGGAAAGTTGAAAAATAGACAATCTACATGGACTAGGACAGCTGCCAAAAACGAAAAGTGGATTGGGAGATTGATTTTTGTGAAGATTTGTCAAGATACCTGTGAAATAATGGGAACACACACACCCCATTCATCCATATGTTCTCAGCAGATGAACTGATCAAGTGCTTTATTATCTCACACAATATTGAGTGATAGCAGGTGAGCAGCTTTTTCACAGTAATTCCTATAACTCTGACAAACCAAACTGACATTTCCTTTCATGTGAACTTTCTATTTACATGTAATCTTTAAAGATGTTCAGGTCCATTTAAGGTATGGAATACGCATGTATGTGTGTGTGTGTGTGTGTGTGTGTGTGTATGTGTATGTGTGTGTATGTTAATGGGTGGGGAGGTTGGTGTGTGGTGTAGAGTGGGTCATTGTTCATTGACATAAGTGTTGGCATGTACTTTTCAAATGAGCTTATTACATTTGTGGCACATAATGCTGGATTCCATGTCCTCAGCACAAAGCCAGCATCATTTTGTTTTCTTTTCTTTTCTTGGATGGAGCTTTTCCAGAGGCAGAGTCTATTTAAATCAAATCACAACACAGAAAACAAAGTGAAGAGGCGTATTTCATTTCAGTGTTGCCCAGCAGGAGGATAGCATATATCTGTCAATACTAAATACAGAGTGCTCTCATTAGTTTTCATGAAAAGGTGCAGGGGTGCTTGTTCTTTTTTGAGAGGGAGATGTATCATCAGTGCCAAAATGAAAAACAATCAACTGTGCAATCACAACTTTGGAGGCGTAACCAGGGTGCTTAATAATACTAACATGAGCTAATGGCAGCCATGACAGACAGCTTTTCATATTAAAACAGTTTCTTGTGGGACAGACAGTTGGGGGGACAGAACTCTTGTTATGTTACAATATGTCACATTTGGCAGCAGTTTTAATTGATGAATTATGCTACAGGAACCTTTACAATCAGGCATTTTGAGTGATCTCCAGAATTCTCAGTAAGTGTTGACAGCTAAGCTAATGGGAGTTAGCCAGCTAGCATCAGCGAACAGTAAACAGCTGGTTTAATGGCGGTAATGCAAATAACAATTTGTAATGCATTTCACAGTATTTCTTGGTTTTGTTTTAATTTAGGCATTCAAAATCTCCCATACAAAATAATTGTAGGCACATCTAATGGGGCATTTCTACCGCATGAACTTTCCCACGAGAAACTTTTGACAAACTCAGGAACCTGTGTTTCGACCAGAGGAAGCAGAAAATTAGTTTCTCTTGTAGGGGAATGAGGGTCAGGCAACTGCGACCTGGAATGAGTGTCAGGTCACGGTGACCTGTACCGATACCAAACATGTCAGTGCACCGCACCAAAACAGGAGACATCTGGAGATATTGAGAAAGAGGCAGAATACCACATACACACGCTTAGTGCAGAGACGCCCACTCAAATTTGGTTCAAGTCCAGGATAAGTGAAATTGAGAAATGTCCCACCATTCCTTTTTAGAATGAGAATTTTTAGAGTCTGGCAAAACAGGATGAGACTTGTCACGCAACACAAACACATACACACACATAGCCTGTCTTCAGTATAAAAAGGCATGTCACGTTCTGTAATATTGGAATTCTGTCTGTCTACCTTGTTGGTGAGCCATTGTGAAATAAAAGAGATTCCCCATCTGACACCTGTGTCTCGACCATCTGATTCCTCTGTCGTCCACTTCTTTCTGCCACAACACTCTACAATAGTTCCAACTATAACAAAGTCTCTGCTCTCGTGATCCAATGGTCCAGGAAGTATCAGAGCATCAGAGTAGTATCAGAGTTTGAATGTCTCCAATTGCTTAAACATCGGGTCTGTGGCTGCTTCAACTTGTGCACAGCTTCATTCACAAAATAACGAAGTACTAGTGCCACAAGTATCACTTTTAGGATTACATTTCTGGCCATTTTTATTAAGTTTAAAAACAGCTACTGTATATGTTGTTGACATCCCAAGTATCCTAGAGAAAGACTGTGACTCCTTCTTTGGATCATATTTGGTTTTCTTCACTATTTCAGGCACTCCCTCTTACAAAACATTGTCCGGTTCAGTATTTTCATCCTCATCAGGGCTGTCAAAATGAGATCAAGTGCCTTGTTCACAGTTAGTCACTTCCTCATTGAGCGGCTACCTCGTAATTACATGAGCAAGATAAAGAAGCCTTAACCATAGACCAAAGCTATGAGAACAGATCAATATAGTATTGAGTCATGCTGTGGTAGGACACAATATTGTGTTCGTTCATGTAGCTCGTGTAATTTTGCTGTGATGTTTGGTTTCCATGTGAGGAAAAGTGGGGTGTATGAGAGTGTGGGAGAGAGAAAAATGTTGCATTTGTGGTGTGAATGTCCATTTGTGGGCATGCATGAGTGTGTTTGTGTTGTCAATGTGCGTGTGTGTGTGTGTGCTTGTGTGTGGATTGTGAGTAAGTGAGGATTGGGACTTTGATCTGGTGATTATTCATTTTATATAACTTACTTTATACAACTATAGTGTGAAGGAGGTCTTATCAATAAATCTAAAGTCATTTATTACACTAGATATTAATTGTGCAATTTTAACTGGCGCTCAAAAAGAAGGCTGTTACCCTCTGTTGAATGCCCTTAAGTTTTAGAAAAAAAAGAAATGAAAGAAGTTAATTACTTGACAAAGAGACAGTGGGCAGAGGTGAATGAAAGGGGTATACAGTAGCTCAAACCAGATTTTTTCCCTGCTTTTTTAATTTAATCAAGTTTCTCAAAGCTATTTTCTTTCACACATTTTAATCACTTCCAGCTGTGTCAAAACCAGTGTTATGTAAGAGCCATATGCTTGTTACACCAGCCTTTCACACCACACTTGCTGCATTGAGAAAACATGAATAATAAACACCTGAGCAACATAGATTAGATTTTGGAGTCTTAGACCTGTCCTTAACACATGGAAAATACTAATTAATTTTCTAGGTTGGAGAATTGAATGACTTTGTCCAAAGCTGTGTGTAAAATATAGAGGGATTGATTGTCTTCTTTCTTCTTGTTTGCTTGCATGCTTTGCTTGTCTCACCTCCTAGACATATTCCACCTGCTGTCCTATGCTCAATAATCACTTCTGAGTGCCACTGACATTTTACTGGCTCATTCGCCACACATGAAAGTAAGACATGGAGCATAAAAAGAAAGATGCAGGGACCAAAAAAATAAAAAAAAATAAATAACAAGTATTGTGTGGCATCAAAACACAGCAAGTGACCTTTTATAGCGACGACTGACTCTTCTTAGATCTGTGCCTTGTGAGAGGATTGAGACAGTGTTTGATCTTTTAAACACTCAGACGCTGCAGACAGTGGTGTAATTACAAGACAGCTGAAGCGCAGGCAGGGGCCATTGATCAGGAGAAAGGAAGAAAAACACACAGCCACAAACATATGAATTCAACACACACAAGTTCAATAATTCAAGCAATTGTGGAAGAAAAAGCAAAGAAAAAATGTTCAACAGGCACCTGGATGCTATATCATACAATGATAATATACTGTAACTGACTCTGGATACTTCAAGACATAAGAAATAATTATGTGCCATGTAGGAATTGTAGAATATACACTACTGTTATGTTACTGTATCACTATCAGTCATGGTCGTAGTACATCCCAATTTCTGACAGTGAATTTTGAGGTGTTTCTGATCTTGTATATGGGTTAGAGGACTGGGCTTGTGGCTGAAAAAAAATGCTTATAACTTAAAACGTAAGATAAAAAACACCAACAATCCACAATCACTAAGTCTGCACTATACTAGTAGATTGAAATATATGCTCAGAATTTAAATAAATCATTAATTGTGTTGTGTTGATTTTCTTCAGTAACATAGTTTTAAACTGCAACACATTAATAAAAAGCATAAGAAGGTTTTATCTCATACAAACATACACAAGCACACACACGTGTACTGAGTCCACCTCCTATAACCAGACATTGTAGGAGAGATACTAATTGGAGCAGAGACATGCATAATGGAGTGCTGATTTACAGCCCAATTTTCCAAAACACCTTATGTCACCAGTTGAACTCCATGTAAGAAAAAATCTGTAACACTGAGAACTGCGTCCACAATGGCTGTTAATACTCTGTCAAGTGGACTGGGACAGGTGTGTATGTGTGTGTTCCAATAACATTTTTTTTCTGAACTAATTTAAAAACTGAGTACTTGCTAAAGCCAAATTTCCAGTGTGGTAAGAATTCTTCATCCATCTCATTTATCTGCTCCTGTTATGAAGCAATGGCAGTTTGTATTTGGCAGAAGGCAGGGAAACACGGACAAAGACATTCATTGACACTCACTCATTCTTATTCTATTCTTATTCTCACTAATAAATGATAATCAAACAGAGAGTGTGCTATTTGACACGTTTCTTTTACACTGTGAGCATAAGTTGCAATAGCATCGTGCTGATACTATTAATACACTTAGGATATGCTTGTTGCACATTTTTTACAAAAATGCCTGTACACACTACCACAACCCTGCTTTGCCCACAACATACAAGCTAGCTTAAGGAAATAATTAAATCAAAGGGGCACTTCAAGATAAAAGGCTAAGAATAGAGGGTAAGAACTATAGTAAAACAACTGGATAAAACTTACAAAAATAAGCTTCATAACAGGCTTTTAAAAAATATATATTGATTTTGTTGGCTTGAGCTCCCCAGGAGGGGTGTTTGAAAGCCTCAAGCCCCTGAAGGCGAAAGCCCGGTCTCTGTTGGAAGAATCTGGAGCATCAGGAAGGTCACTGCCAGAGGATCTAAGGCTGCATGCCAGCTCATATGGGTAAAGTGTCTGCAGTATACTTTAGCTTGAGGCCAGACCTTTTTTCAACAGTCAACAGAAAAATCTTGAAATCAGTTCTGAACCTTTCAGGTACATACAAAATGTAAGAATAGCAGATTTGATGGGATGGGATTTTAGTCAGTTTATGATTGATAAAATCCCACATGGTGTATTTTGGAACAGTCAGAGATGTGCAATAGGATTTTGATTGATTTCAGAAAAAAAGAGAGAACCATTTTTCTGTGTGGGCACAAAAGCATAATTGGCTTTTTTCCAGACTACTTAAAATGTGGAAAAAGAAAAGAAAAAAGATGCTGATTTCTGATGATGGTCAAATGATCATAAGTCATGCACTACAGTATAATTTGCTTAAATAGAAAGTTTGTATTTTACATTTCAGAACCTTTTCCAATTTACTAAACTTCTAAATTGAGAAAGCATTAAATATTATTGATCCATCCTCAAATAAACAGATGTAATCAGTCAGTCACTCATTAACTTTCTGGAAGGTTTTCAAGACTTCAATTTTGGCACGGCAGTTTTGAAGTTATTTAGAAGTGTGTTTTTGAAGTAGAAGAAGAACACATTGCTGTTTGATACTCAACATGAAAACAAGTGCCAAATAAATCTTCAGTGGAAGGACATTTAATTCATAATTTAACTATCCCCGTAGGGGAAAAAAAGAATAAAAAAATAAATAAAAACTCACACACACACACACAATATCAAGCTCATTTCTAAAACAATTTAAAATGTTATTCATTGGGTGGCTCATGTTGCCTAAAAGTGAACAGACTGTAGGACACTGATATCGGCAGTAAAAACATGTCGGTAGGCATTAGACTGCCCTCGTTAAGCACAAAACCCATTATGGCATGCCTCGCTCCCCTGCTGAAAGAAAGAGTGAGCATTTCCTTCCATTTGGAGGAAAAAAAATAAAACAGTAGTTAGCCTTTTTCTATCTGTATCTCCCAGAAAGGTTTGGTTGTCTGGGACCCATGTGCACAAGGAGATAAAGCTAAGAAGGGTTAGTAATACAGCACAGCTATTTAAGAGGCTGTAATGATATTCATTAATTTAGATTCATCTCAACTTCTATCAGGAGAGAGAGAGAGAGAGAGAGAGAGAGAGAGAGAGGGAGAAAGAGAAAGAAATGAGAGAGTCATTGGATCTAAGATTCAGAAGACCTGGATATGGAGGTTTTAGTTGGGGGTCAGGAAGTTAAGCTGGAGTCACAGAACTCAGACAAGAAAAGTAAATACTGAAAAGGGAGTAAACCAACTGCAGTCCTTTCTCTGCAATGGAGTTTTTGGAAGTTGAAGTGCTTTCTGTTGGGGAAGTATGATTTTGTATGCTGTGCAAATGAAAGACTATGTCAGAGGAGTTCGCAATGTGCATGTATTGTATGGGAATAGAATACAAGTGCTTCATATATAGTCAAAAATATAAAGATTCCACTTTTCATCTCTTTGACTTTCAGACAGAACACATTTCAATGTGTGTACAGTACTCAAATCCATCCGAATCCTGCAGCCAGACAATCCATCCTAAAACTGACATACTCGTCAATTGCACATGGAGGGTTAAGGCTGTGAATCTGAGTGTGCCTTTGTGCGTGTTTGTCTGTTTGTCCTGATTTCTGGTGTCCTAGAGGACGTATGTTCAATGGGTTTTGCTGTCCACTGCAATGAGGCAACAGCTCATGTAATCACGCTTACTTACGTGTACACACAAATGTTATTGGCCACTTAGGGGCAGTGAAAACAAGGTGTGAACACAACACTGACATATTATCACCTTTAAAGTTGATATGGAAAACCTGTTGCCTATTTACACAAGCAGCAGATATGGAGCAACATTAGCATTCATTTGGTGTTGTGTGGGTAATAGGGTGTAAGTCCAATATTTTAGCAGTGTTTCTTCTGTCTCTGTTAACTCCTGAGGGAAATATCCAGCTCTTTAACAGCTAAATGCTTCACTATGTTCACAAGCTCATCCCTAACTTTGTCTGTCCGCTGTTTGGGCCTAGCCAGGCAGCATACAGTGGGGATTATAAGAGCTTTTTCCTTGAAAAAAACAGATGTGTGCTGCACCTGGAAATGAAACTGATTAGAGCAGCTATTAAACCAAAACAGTTAAATTGCAAAAATAAACAAATAAATATATAAAACAAAGCTGAAAGATCCTTAAACACTATATAGAGCTGAGTCATAATTCTCTGTGGGTTTGTCATTATGAGCGACCGCTTTTATATTACATATTGTCAGTTGGTGTGTCATTTTTTTAATAAAAAATATTGATTATAGCCATTTAAGTATATTCCACACTCCCTTCTATTGTGAGGGTGCTTGTTAGCATTTACAGTGACTCCGCAGCTGTCTAATCTCCATCAGCATTACCACGGTGAAGCTAGTATCAGTATTCAAACTATATTACAACAACATGGTAAATGGACTGTACTTGTATAGCGCCTTTCTAGTCTTCCGACCACTCAAAGTGCTTTTTACAATACGAATCACATTCACCCATTCATATGCTGAATGGTACCATGCAAGGTAGCCTGCCCAACCTGCCCATCAGAGGAAATCTAATCATTCATACACATTCACACACTGATGGCACAGCCATCAGGAGCAATTCGGGGTTAAGTGTCTTGCCCAAGGACACATTGACATGTGGACTGGAGGAGGCGGGAATCGAACTGCCAATCTTCCGATTAGTGGATGACCCGCTCTACCTCCTGAGCCACAGGCGCCCCATAACATATGGCCCTAATCACCCTGGAGAACAGTTGGCAGAACAGAGTTCTTCCTATGCTGGACCTTTGCAAATCAAGTTAAATTTTTGCTTAGGAGAAGTTTAAGCTTTGTGGTCCTTGTCGATATTTGGATTGTGGGCTCTACCCCAGTAAGGTTGGATTGTTTATAAGTCATTGGTCTTGTTGGATGAAAGCCTTCTCAGTGAATGAAGAAGTCTCCTAATGGATCAGTGTAACCTTACACAAATACAGTAGTAAGACTTATTTGTATATAGTTCTATATGGTTGTATGTGGTTCTGTGTGACTCATCATCAGAAGTTTAGAGGTTGTTGCATGATGATGCCTCTGTTTGACTTTGTTGTTGCCTACCTGTCCTGTAAAGGTAGGGTGCTAACTAGCTCTCGTTTGTCCATGATGGAGTTGTTGGCTGGGTGTATATTTGCACATCATTCAGTTTATAAAATAATATGTAGTGATTAAAATCTGTAGGATATTGTTTTTCAATCCCAGTTGCTCCAAACCAAGTGACTATTGATTCCATCTGTGGCCTGCACCAACAAAAGGTCTGACATACAGTACCAGTCAAAAGTTTGGACACACCTTCCCATTGTCTTGAATGAGAAAGTGTGTCCAAATTACATGGTTATCCAAGCCCACTATGGTTGTTGTCCAACTCTTAAGATTCTGGTGTCTCAAAGTTTTGTTTTGAGCCCTATTTTGTTTGCAGTAAATTTGGTAGATAAACTGATGTTTTTACAAATCCCAGTGGATTGCAGTGCTTTTCTGCAGCTCAGTGATGATTTTGAGGTGGCTATTGAAGCTTCTGACAGTTCTGACATTCTCAAAGGTGATGGAACGCAATGGGTCTCTTTCATCTTCACTGAAGTCAAATCTCAGTAATGTATGTGATATTTTTGACCAGGCCTGGACGTTTGATCAGCATGTCAAGGGTTGAGTGTGCTCAGTGTTGTGAGGCTTCCTGTTACATTACTGGCTTAATACAGCTCTACTATCACTTATGTCAACTGACCAGAGCTTGCTGGTTGAACATCCATTCAGATGTATCAACATGGAAGAACATACTTACATACTAACATACTATCTTCAAAAAGCTAAATTAAATCTACTCTTAAAAGGTGGTTTATAAATAAATTTTGTTTACTTACCTTATTTCATTGTGTTTTTCTCCTTTGGTTAGCAATTAGGTGTAAGCAACATCCCAACATGTCCTCATATTGTATATGAAGTATTTTATTTAAAAGGGTTCTTGTACATTTCAAGAAAGCATTTCATCTGAACAAAAAGGATCTTAAGAGAATGGCAATAAAATACCTTTAGCCTGATGTGATGGAAAGGGTCTGGGAGCTGGCTGAAAAAACCAACATCCTGCTAAATCGTTCTCCAACATATAACCTCAAAAAGATTCATGTTTGACAATTCTAATGCCATAAAAGTGTGCCCCTAATGTATGAAGCATTCATAGTAAAGCACAAAGTTAAAAAAAGTCATAAAATCATGTTATGGGAAGTTATGGATCAACATTGAAAAAAGCAATATCCTACCTTTTCTTTTTCAAGCATAATGCAGTATAGTTCATAATCTTCAAACCTTCAGTGAGGGTATGTGGTGGCTCTGTTATGCTTTGGGGGGCATTTTTCTGGCATGTTTGTTTGTTGGCATCCACTTGTCTGCTTAAAGGGAAGTTGTTCTGAGTGATCACCTTTATCCCATGATGAAACATTTCTACCCTGATGGGAGTAATCTCTTTCAGGATGACAATGCCCCAATTCACAGGGCATGAGGGGTCACTGAATGGTTTGATGAGTATGAAAATTATGTGAATCATATGCTATGGCCTTCACAGTCACCACATCTCAATCCATTTGAAGACCTATGGGAGATTTTGGACCGACATTTTAGACAGCGCTCTCCACCACCATCATCAAAACACCAAATGAGAGAATATTTTTTGGAAGAATGGTTTCAACCCTCCAGAAGAGTTCAGAGACTTGTAGAATTAATGCCAATGTGCACTGAAGCTGTTCTAGAAGCACCTTACAAAGATACTTTATTTTGGTTTTTACTTTAATTTGTCCCCCGTCTGTATATGTTCACAATATACATATATATGTATATATTGGTTAAGATTAGTATTGTACCTAAGGGTACATCATACAGACTTTTTGGAGACACAACTCTCCAAGACAGGTTTTTTAAAATTCTCTACTGTGGCCATGGAATATGAGCCATGGACTTGGTAAACAAGCCCAATTTAACCCAAACCACTGTTTTTAAATTTAATAAGTACATTTAAAACTATAACCAAAAATGTTCATTATGTCTATTGTATTGCATTGCTTTTTACCCCACTTGCACTCTCTGGTCTGAAGATCATGCGTCATATGTTTTAAGTCACGATTTAAAGAACACAAGAGAGTGAGTTTCCCTAAAAGCAGCTAGAAGCTAATTCCAAAGAAAGAAACATAGTAGAACAAGGTTCTTTCTCCTGACAATGTTGTCTTAGTTCTTGGGATGAAAAGGAGTCTTTCCTGCTGAGATCTTAAAGCACATGAAGGAATGTAGGAGGCCATGAGGTTCATGAAATCTGGTGGAACAGGACAATGTAATACTTTTACAAAATGAAGAGCACTTTTAAATCAGCCCTAGTCTGAATGGATAGACAGTACAGGGAGGCCAAGGCTTGAGTTATGGTCAAATCTGTGGGTCCTCGTTAGAATCCACCCTGCAGTGTTTCGAAGAAACTGGACCTTTTTCAACAGGGAAGCGTTTAAGCCGGAGAGAAGGACACTTGAAGAAGCAGTGGGAAAAGAGTAAAGATTAATAAAAATTGAGATAGCTGGACTAGGGCTTAACTGAAGAGACAGATAAAATTGCACTTTTTAGGTGAAATTTTCAGTCATTATGATTATATAGCAACTAATTATGTAAAAAATATCTGTATGTACAAACGAAACAATGACTTTTACTCTACTTCTAAAAATGTGGCTACATAATAATAAACTAATAAAGTGGCTGAAAGAGTCTTTACCTTGTACTTATAAGAAGAGTAATATGTATTTATTTCAGTTGGATATGTGTTTTCAATATTATGTTCATCTATAGTAATGAGTGCATCCCCTGACTCTTACAACAGTACAACACCATGTCTACACAAGAGATGTAAGTGTGAGCACGTCAGCAGAGCAGCAGCAGCAGTTAGTAGTTGTGTGATGCGCATGCACTGCGTTCAGGCAGTGTAGAGTGTAGGTCACCAATGTTTTGGCAGCGCTCAGAGCTCAAAACACAATCACTGTAATTGCATGCATAAAATGAAGGAAATTAGACTTCAAGCGTAAAATACGCTTTGGGTCACGGTTACTCTTGTAGAGCACGAGTGAAACACAACCTGTTACGTGGCCTGTGTAGACAGCTGTATTGATTGAAATAGAGGCGTATCTGTTTCGTCAGACACACAAGAGACAGATGACAAACGGAGCTGAAATGTTTTTTGTGTCTGTATAACACATTCCCTCCATGTATCCAAGCAGCACTTAACAAGTCCAGGTTTGAACCATGCTGCTGGAATGAGAACAATATTCATAATTTAAGCCTTATGCACAGGATACTTCATATCAATAAAAAAAACTATTTTGTAAGCTTTCTTTAAAAAAAAAAAAAAAAAGTAACACGCAACATGCAGCATGAACAATTAACAGGTCTTCTCTTGAGTGAGTGGCACAACACTACAGGTGTTGATTAAGCAGCAAGGGGCAGGACATGTTTACTGATTGCTTGAATCCCATTTCACATTTAATATCCAACACTATTACTATCTATGTATGTTTTGGTTTTTTGTTGTTGTTGTTTTTTTTTAATTGATGCAATTTTTGCATAGTGTTTATATTATTGTTCGCTTTATTTACAATAAACAGGCAATCATCTACCATGTAATTATTTCTTTCGCATCTCTGGGCATTTATTCAAGTTTATTTGTTGTTTCAAATGGATTAATTAGAGCACTTGGAGACATTAAGAGGCCCTTGGAATAACTTAAGATACTAGACATGTAAAGAAAATTGTTATAATTGGTGTTTTTGACATTAGAGAAGGAAAAATAGTGCCCAAAATATTGAGGTATATTGTTCTGTGAAAATAATTTGTGCAACCTTGGATATTACTACATTCAGATGGCCATATCTGGAGGTGCTTTAGGAGAAAAACTCATTCAGGGCTTATTGCAAGGCCAGATATGACCAACTAGGTGGCATATAATGATTACCACTCAAGTAAATCAGCATACATGGTCCAAGGGTGACTGTTTTTTACCCTAGGGATAGTAATGCTGGACACCTCAAATATCTTACAAACTGGACTGCCATCATGGTCCCCAGAGGATGAATTAATGACTGGTGATTGACATTTTTGGTTTTGTGTCAGATTTCTCGACAACTGTTGGATTATTACCATTAAATTTTGGTACTGATCCCCATGAGAACTGCAAGGAAGAGTTGAGGGACTCTAGAAGGTTAATACCATTGACCTGATGGCCCTGATTTTAGTACTGCCAGCATTTCAAAATGTTCAATTATCCAGTGAAATATCTCAACGTCTACTTCAAGTATTGACACAAAAGTTGTTACAAACATTCATGGTTCTCAGATGATGTTGCCTAAAGACTTTGGTTATCCCCTGACTTTTTGTCTATCATCAATAAAAGCTTTACATTTGTTGTTCAGAGTGAAATGTCTCCACAACTACTGGATGGATTATCAGGAAATATGGTACAGATATCCAGGGGATGTGGCCTGAAGATTAATTTAAATAACTTTGATGATCCTGTGACTTCATCTTTCACCATCATGAGGTAAATATGTAAATTTGTCCAATATACTATATTAGTCTAATATTTTTGATAGTGACTGAATACCATTCCTGTCAGCCTAAACTGTACTTTGTGTTTAAGGCTCATTAGCCTTAACACGAAAAAAATTGTGACTACGGTAAACATTCCACCTGCTTAAAACCAAAATGTCTTTTTGGACAAGTAAGTATTAAAAGCATCTCTCTGCGTCCTACCTTTGGGTTTCACAAGGACCCAAAACAATGTTTGCCACAAGCTACTGGAGCTGAGGATGTGATGTCCTAAAATGTCCAGACTTAGTTTTCTTACAAAATTAGATATTCACCATTAAAAATACATAATGACTCCTGCTGTCCTATAAAGACTGCTGGCATGAAAGCCAAACAGAGAATTTAAAAAATGAATAAACTACTTTGGAATGAAATCCTTTGTAGAGGGAGAATGGGAATTGTACAATTGGCACTCTCTGTCAAGGAGAGTGCAGTATACTTGGGAACGGTAGTGTCATTGCTGACAAGAGGTTTCTGACCTGATGGTGAGGTGAAAAGAGAAACTGGGTTCAGTATGAATTCGATATAATTGTGTTTTCTGAATGTGTCTGTTTATGTTTTAGGATTCATTACCTTTAAAACTACATATTCATGACCTGGCTCCATATTATATTTTAGACCTTTTAATCCCTTACGAACCTTTGTGTAGTTTGAGATCCTCGGGCAGAGGTCTTCTTTCTCTTCCAGAGTCCAAGCTGAAAACTTAAGGGGAAAGAGCCTTTGCCATCAGGGCCCCCGAGGCTCTGGAACTACCTGCCCGAGGAAATACGGCTGTCTGAGTCAGTGTCTTCTTTCAAGTCTGTTCTTAAAATGTACTTTTATTGGAAAGCATTTCCTGATTTTACCTGAACTGCCTGCTTATTTTACTTGATTTTATTTGTTTTTAATTTCATGTTTATTATATTTAATTTTTAATTTTGCGTTTTACTCCCTTTGTGTTTTATAATGTGTTTATTTTTGTATGGCTTTCAGTTTGTTTTAATCTCTCTGTGTTTTAAATGTGTTCTGTTTTTATTGTAAAGCACTTTGTACTGTAACTGTGTTTTGAAAGGTGCTATATAAAGTTTATTATTATTATTATTATTATTATTATTATTATTATTATTGTTATGTTTGCGTTCCATGTTTCAATACGGGCTCATTCATGAATGAAATTAAATCAGTGTCTCATTTAATTTGTATATTTCTTTGTTCTTATCTGTATTTCATAAACATGTGTGTGATGACTGCATGTTTGCTCTTGCTAAGCCACTTGCTCTGATTCTCTCCCTCTCTCTGGTCTGTGGCCCAAAAGCAGCCGCACTGCAATTATTGATGAGGTTCACTTATCAATAATTCAGCTATACATCTGATTAGCCAATAGGATTGATGATGGGGCTCCGCACTGAATCCTCACACATCAATCCTCTACTTGGCCCTGGGCTGTTGTTATCACTCCCTCCCATGTCTTTCTGTCTTTTCTTTCTTTGTCTCTGTCATTCTGTCTGCTGCTGTATCTCCCTTTTTTTCTCTCTCAGCTAGCTTTTTTCTTCCTTTCACTTCTTTTCCCTGTTCACTTATTTCTGTACCTGACTTGCCCTCTCTCCCATCTATCCAATCCCTCTACATTACAGATATCACACTGCCTCACTTTATCGTCTTGGTATGTTTTGCAAGTCATTGATACATTTTCCATTTTGTTCTGAGAAAGCCCCACTGACATCAACAGGTGGCAAATGTCACACTGGCCGGAAGACAAGTGGGAACAACAGAAGTGATGGAGGTGAAACTGCAGGAGTGGGTTGTACTGCGTATGTGTGTGTGTGTGTGTGTGCGCACGTGTGTGTGTGTTTGCATGTGTGTGTGTGTGTCACAGGAGAGACTGAAGGACATGGAGAGTGAGAGAGACAGAGTCAGTGGGTATTCAGATGGAACAGAGAGCCTTTTCCAGGACAGCGGGGATCAATACCCACACTGCCTGCACTCACAACCCCCATGTGCACAGTAGAAGAAGTACAGTGTGTAAATTTGTGCATGAGTAAATCTCTCTCCCCTCCCCTTCTTTCGGTCTGTGTTTTTGTGTGTATTTGAGGTTGTGTGAGCAAGTGTGCTTGTCTGCGTTGCTGTCTGCAGGGCAGTGCAGAGACACCGAGCAACAGAAAAGGGAGGGAAGAGAACTTGCCAGCAAAGAGCCAAAGTGTTAATTACTTATCGATCCAATTTGGCAGATGACTCCCTAAAAAGGCGGAGGGCAGCTCAGCGCGTAGCTCAAAAGGAGAGAGAGGAGACAATCTACTGTTCAAAAGTCCCTCAGTCTCTCATCTCTGCCTCACTAAATGTTTACTACCAATTCCCGGCCTCTGAGCCATGCCTGGCTGCACTGTCTAACACCTCCTTATCACTTCCCAACTCTCTGACTCCTCTTTCTCTGTGTTTTACTCTCGTTCCACATTGCCTGCTTTCATTATATCCTTCACATCTCATCTATGTCCTCTCACCTCTCACTTTCTCTCTTTGCTCGGCATTCCCCGCTCTCTCCTGGATCCTCAGTAAATCAGTATCTCGATCAGTGTTCCTCTTGTTTTAGCATTTGTTTTAAATCTCTTTCTAGTTTTCATCCTTGTTGCTTTACCGCATCACTCATATCCACTTCTTCATCTTCTCACTCTCTATGTCTTGCTTTCTCTCTCACACACTAGTTTTGCTTTTCATTTTCCTTCTCCCACTACCCCCTGAACTAAATTCCCTGCCTGCAAGAAATGGCTTTCCACTGTAAAGGTTGGATAAAGCAGCACCCTGCTGTGGACTGTTTGAATACCATCTCTCTATTCCTGTCTTCTGCCCCCAGCTGAAACTTTTTTTTTTTTCAAAGAATACTGTCCATAGAACATACACCATGACAATCTAAAAACGCAATTGTGCACGCATATTGTAGCCTAAATACCCACTACTGTATATGATTCAAAAGAACCCTTCTTTATAAGCATACATTTAGAAACAATTTGTTGAGTAGAAAAGCAGACGGATTTTTATGGACACTGAACATTATCCTGCGTTATTTTCTTCAAATATGCTTTAAAAATGTTCACATCTGGTTTAAACATGGTGCAGAATGTTGCACAAACATATTTGATTTCAAGTGATCAAATAAAGTGCTTAAAGGTATACTATGCAGGATTTTCCTAAAAAAAAACTACTTATTATTTTGCTGTGTTCGGGATGCTTCTGGGCGTCAGCCTTTGGGCAGTGGGTGTGTAGCCCCCAACCAAAAGATGTGGAGTAGGCATGAAGTTAGAGGCAAATGACATGACCATACCTCTCCCATCCCTTTTTTTCTCATACTCAGCATTCTCCTGTTCTCTTCAACTGCAGGGAAATTAATCAAAACTCTCTCAAGATATTTTACCTGCTAGATGTACGCATACTTCTGGGCTTCAGCCCCTCTGTCCAGATCACATACACACCCATACTTGGGTGAACCCAAATACATTGCCTTTACTATACACACACTTGCTGAGTCGCCCAAATGGACATCAAGTACACCAGCACCTTCAGCATGTATATACTCCCTGAAACACACACACAGTTAACACAATGGGATAATAGTGGTGAACATTATTTATCTTGACTATGACTTTCATATGTGGATTATCCTGTCATCACTTGACCACTTTTGCTCTGGGCGTGTGTGTCTGTTTGTATGTGTTTCTGTCTGTGGACCTTCCTGTATGTGTCATCCTGTTGTAAGTGTATATGTGTGTGTATTTGTTTGCCTGTATCCTTATGTACACAGCTGTGTGCATGTGTATTTCTGTGATATTGTGTGTGTGTGTGTGTGTATGTGTGTGTGTGTGCTGCTAGCCAAGTGCATTACCCTGTCAGAGTGCGGAGCCTGGCTCATATCTAACAGCCAGATAGGAAAACCACTCCACTTTTGATTTGAGGCAAGAAAAGTGGTTTAGCACAACTCTCTCATATATCTCACCTTCTCCTTCTCCCCCTCTCCTCCCACACTCCCTTATTTGTCACTTTCCTTTCATTCTGGCTGGGGTGTCAACAGGGCTGGAGTCTGACATACCTGTGGCTGACGCTAATTTTCAACTTTTTACAAAACCAAAGGAACTGTGGTTTTATTGGAACTCAAGTGCCTACCGTTGTTTTCAAATCGCATGGCTGTAAAGATAATTAGAGTCTAGTAGGTAATGTGTTTACATAGTAAGTAATGTGTTTACATAGCTTTGAGTAATTGTATCTGCAAGTTATTACATTTATTTTCTGTCATTTTTTTCAGTAAGGGTAGTGTTGATTGCTCTGGTACATTCAGTATGAGATTTTTACTGATACTTGTAAGGGAGGTAGCTCAGAGCAGGTGTTTTTGTTTGCAACAAAACTTGCAACAATTATTGTGTAATAAATTGAACAAACTGTATTCCACTTTGCTTTAACCCTCACCTTTACACTCAGACTCAGTCACACATACAAGCCCTAAATGTCTGCAATTACTCTCTGGCCAACCGAGGTCTTTAATCAACTGGATTGAACACTGTAAACTAGATGCATTCTTGACAGAAAATGAACTATTATCATTTAAAGATGTCCACATATCTATATCCACTTCTATATATCAGCAAAGCCAAGCCATCAGGCCACACCACTGCTTTCAAACCAAAACCATACCCACGATGGTTAAAACCCCTTCAAATCATAAATTCAACACCTACATCCTTCCACATTTTGCATCTGAATGAAAAATATAAAACTTCACAACATGGGGAAAAGAGGTATCACACATTTTCACTTTTGCTTTGTTCTACTTCAGCTGCAATTGCAATCAGACATTCAAAATTGACACCAATCTGCCTAATATACTATAAAAGAACCAGTTTTATTTAAAATTTGGTTGTGTGTGTGTGTATCAGTGGTGATAGATTTAAACAGACAGATAACAAAAGCTTTAATACAATTGTGTTTATTGTAGATATGTGACCATAGTCAGTAATAGACAACACAGCCTTTGTTTCCTTTGACACTACATTGCGGAACTTATGCTAATGTTTGAGTGCCCTACTTACAGAACCAAAAACATACTGAACACTGACCTTGGGGGTATGGGGTACTGACCTCCAAACTGTAGTATATAATGAACTGTGAATTTTGTGTAGTGTTACGTGCTATGTTGGAGATAGACTAGAACTGAAATGCTGAGCTTTGGGAATCCCATGTGGTCATTTGGGGTTATGGGATTTTCACTCAATGATAGATGGATAAAACATAAAAATAACAAATGATACTTCAAATGACACCTATTTTCAGTTTTTACAATTGAATTGACACTAACATCTGTCAGGACTCCACTTCAACTGACACTTCCAGCTACTTTCATTGATTGCACTTCACCAAAATTGCACTTTAACAGACATGTCACCTTAACTTCATTTTATGTATCTCTCCTTTTTTAAAAATTGAACTTTGGTCATATTACAGAATAGCACAGAACAAACCAAAGCAGCAGTTTTACAGTGCTAAAACTTGTTTCACCACTTCCATTTTTAATTTTTTTTGGCCATTTCAATTCATTTCAATAATTCTATTTGATGTGCTTCACCTTCAGATACAACTTCCTTTAATATCACCATCTATTATAAGGAGAGCTCAGACAAGTTTGCCAGTTGATGAAGATAAATATTTCAACCATTCACACTATTGGATACCAGTAATGGGTCCCAGCTAAGCCCTCAGTTTAGATTCCTGGGCTGAATGTGGTGTAAGTCTACCTCATTATCCTCTGATGTGCTACTAACTTTTCTATTTCAGTGCTCACCTATGGTGCATTGAGTTGGGCATCCTGCCATGGTCAACTTGATAAACATGAAGCTCCAGTGAAACAGTCTGTGTTGCATCCCTGTTGAATCCATGCCTGAGCAGACATACATTCATGGATATGTTGTGAAATAGACCATCATGCATAATATATCTCATACATAAATACACACTGTATGTCACATGTAACATGCAAATACAGTGGAAACTGCTTATAGTGATCATGGTTGAAATGATCAACTGTTCTTATGGATCAAAAACCTCAGGACAGAATCATTCCTATACAAATGCTGTTTAATAATTTGCTTATATTGATCAATTAGTCCGCTTACAGTTTTCATTTTGGGTCTTTTCATACATGACAACATATGGAGAAAAAAAAATTACAATGGTAATTCTTCTTTTTTTTTAATCTTTAACCATACTCCTATGATATATGTATGATATGTAATTAGCAGCTGCGTTAGCATTATCAGGCATTGTAGCGCACCTCTGCAGGGGTGCGGGGTGTGGTTGTGTGTATTTGTAGCCGCCATGAAACAATCAGAAAATAACGTTTTACTCCTCTCATCCACCAGCTTTCTCACTACCACTGCTCACTCTCCTGATCCACTCTCTCGCTTGCTTGACCACTGTTTCTCTCTCTCTTTCTTGTCTTTTTAAAAATGAGTTGGGAGGCCGTCAGCAAAGCCTAATTTTACTTAAAATGTTATCAGACGAAAAGAAATGTCCTCCCCTCCTCCTAGTAATGTTTTTATCTTCGCTAATGGCAGGGTTGTAAGGTGTTACGGGTAGCGTTTCAGCGCCGCAGCCTAAATGCACAACCCGTCTGCTTCCAGCTGGTTACCTGAGGCTGGTGCTGTGTGCACATTGAAATCATGATGGAAAAAGAAAGTCATTTTCTCTCAAAGAAAAACATAGTCTCCTTGAAGCTTATGACAAACTGCCAAAAATGAGCCAATGAGATGCAGCAGCGAAAAAAGCGTTTGAAACAGCTGTAGGCTATTGTATTTTGAAACAGTCAATAAAATTCGGTAAATAGCGAAGCCGTCCATTGCATTACTTTATATTCTTGTAATAAACATACAAATGTCAATTAGATGGTAATCTGCATGAGAAATTACAAAAAAGGAAAAAAATGGGTTATAATAATCATCTGCTTATTGTGATCAATTTGACCCGGACAGACGTGATCACTATTACAAGCAGTTTCCACTGTATTCCAGGTAGACCTTGCAGATTTTGGTTTTCCTGATTGTTTTATTCAATAAAGATGCTGTCTGTTTGTTTCAGGACTGTTAGTCTGTATATGGCACATTTGACAGACTGTGTGCCTAAAACCTCCACTTCTCTGCTCTTCACTGTATCATCAGTATACATATTCATTTAGCAGTGTACCCATTAGATGTATGAGATGTGCTGGCCTCAGCCAGCCATCTTCATTAGTGTTATCATGCCTGGCTTTCACAAGTCAACTCTTTCCTCTTCTCTCCTTCCCCATCTACTGTCCCTCACTTCTACCACCCCAGTGCAGACAAGAGGCTTGGTAACAAATTGCTGTAATAAAAGAGACTATTAAAGAGTGCTCCATGTTTTAGAATATAGCAGTGGGCTATTTTTCCAGGAAATAATCTGTTATTCTCTTCTCTCTTTTGGCTTATGCTCCCTCTTCTTTTTGTCTCTCCATTGGCCTGCCTCTCTCTATTTCTCATTGCTGTTGTAGGTTTTATGGGTCTGAATGTTGATGACAGTCGGGACTGTGGCGGAGGGCCAAGAGCAGGGAGGGATGAAGAGATGGAGGAGAGGAGGAAGAGATGAAGGGAGGGGTGGTGGGTGGTGAGAGGGGCAGAGATTTGCAAACAAATTTAATAACTAGCCTGCAGAATGGAATCACTTTGCTAACCTTAGAATTGCTCACCTCCCTGAAAGAGAGTGAGAAGGAGTGGGAGAGTGGGATATTGAAAAGAGAGAGAGGATGGGGATGGGGAGGGTAGATGCTGTATTAAAGGGCTGGAGAAAATTCGAAACATGTCACATCAATTTCAGCCACTGCAGTTATCAGGGTGTTTGGTTTACACCTGAATACTTGGGTGAAAGGGAGAGGAAATCCAGGGAGGAAAAGAGAGACACAGGGTAAAAGAGATGGAGAGTGAGTTATGGAAAGGGAGGAAGTGGAAAAAGATGGATAAAAAGATCTGGAAGCAGGAGTTTGAGATTGAGAAAGAGGGAAAGGCAGATAAAGATAGAGCAGATAGACAGTTGAAGCAGATCTCTCCATGAGAAAATACTGAAGAAAAAGTCTCATCAAAACATGATGAGCTAATTTGGAAAGAAAACCATTTGTGACAAAATAAAAACTAGCCAACATCTTGTTGAATGAGCCTGAATAAAGCATCATTATCAGTGATCAGTGAATTCTCAAAATCATAATCACAGTCATTGTCATAGTGGCAGTATCAAGACCCAGCGTGATGCCATAATGCTACAGTATCAAAAGACTGTGATCAGTTTTTTTTTTCTTAACAGTTGCCAAGTAATTGCCATTTGAAAACCCAGGGGACTGAATGGAAATTAGGTGAATCAAACAACAATAAATGTCATGTTAAGCCAAAACATAAATACAAGCTTTCTGAATTTACTTATTCAAACTGCATGCATTTATTCATTCAGAACAGCATGCATGCTCGTTTTTCACCTATGTACGCACATTCAGCTGACTGTCAGCTGTGTGTGTGGGGTTGTGTACCTTGTTTTAGGCAACCAAAGTGGTAGACCGACTAACTAACTGAAAGACATAGCACCTCATGCAAGAACCAATTGTACGAATCGTTCTTAAGAGGCATGTATGACTAATTTAAGAAAATTTGTCGCATTAGAACGAAATTTGAGTGGCACAGCCCTATTGAGTCATGAACAGATCTCTGCTTTCATTCCAAGGGGAGAAACACTTGTTTGACTTAGAATTATAATGTCTTAATACATTTACAGTGTAAATATGATACCAAAATCAACAAAAATTAAATATTAAATTTAAGGCAACAGCAAAAGCTACGGAACCATTCATTTACTGACTATTGTCACAGAACAGGATTCCGTGCCAGTAGTCTAGAGGCTGTTGGTCCAGACTGGTTTTCCGTGCCGATAGTAGTTTCTGCTATTGGTATGGAATGGGTTTCCGGAATTTATTGCTGGACCTCTTGAAACCACCGGACATTTTTCACCGTTGCATCAGGCATTTTAGTGCCATTATACAGGACATTTTTACTGTCAAGTCAGGCATTTTAATGCCGTTTTATGGGACATTTTTACCACATTTTATTGTTTTAACCCAAACCATGATCTTTCCCTAACCCTAACCAAGTGGTTTTTGTGCCTAAACCTAACCCTAACCATGGGAAGGATCAGCATATCACCTACAAGAAAAAAAACATGAAACTGATCATGTGATCTTGCATAATCAAGTGTGTACCAGTGTGCCTGTGTAATAATTCTGTACCAACTATAAACAGACTATTGACACAGTGGAATCTGTACCAATAGCCACTTCCTAACTTTAAACCAAGTTAATGCAAGATTCTGTTCACTTGCTTTTTGGCAATTTACTGAGAGGTTTTTTAGACTTTATGATTTTTATTGGCATATTTTGGTGCAGTAACTTTTCAATACATTTCAACATTTTGGTAGTTCCTTCTCACACTCTTTCTGCAGATCTCTGTCCAATGTCATCTTCTGTTACACTTGACAGTGTAATGTCATCTATTGTTGGTTGTAATATTCTCTCCTCTAGTATCTCTGTGACTGGCACCATGACCACCTCCCATCATGGACTGCTTTGCCTTAGAAGTACATTTTTTAGCATCTAACTTCCTGTCAAAGCATCCTCTCTTCATTTTTTTCACAGTACACAGTTTTTTCACTGCTCTGATGACACATCATTGGCAGCTGGATTTATATTTGCTAATTGTTTCACCTCCTCTAACTACTGATAAATGTGTCTGCTGATTTCTGAAAGCAGGACTTAAAGCTCTACAGTGTGAAATTCTTGTTTTTACTCTTTGGTAACATTTTTGTGAATGAAACTTGCCCACAAACAAAGTTGAACAGTTTGCCTTACAGTATATGGCCATTTTAGGGGCATCAAGTATGCTGACGATCAAACACGCAGCTACTGATGAACAAGTGGAATTCATCAGGCTGAAAGGAATGATGTACAACAAGTTTGGCCAGTTGAGAAAGTTTCTTGAATCTGACTTGGAAGACTTGTATCAGTAAACTACAAAAATGTTCTTGCATGAGGTCCAGTGGCCCTACAAGACAGCTGAACAATATCCAAGCTAATAGGATTGTTTATCCTTTCTGTAAAACTTCCCTGTCTTGTCAAAAGTGATTTACAAATAAATTAGATTTGATATGATAAATGTGTAATAGGGCTGAGGAGCTATCATGAACCATTAATTCACAGGCTGGTGAATAAGCGTCTTACGGAGACAATTTATCTTCACTCAAAACAAACACATTAGGCAGAAATCACATTACTAGTAATGGTGTATTTGGTCTGAAAATACAATCAAACTCAAGAACAATAGTCTGCCCTCTTTAAACATAACATTTATTCATTTTAGCTCTCAATGTTTGTTTTTTTTGTTCTTTTTTTTGCTGTCGTTCCTGTGACCTGCATGTGTGAATCCTTGAAAGATATAATTTCCATTGACAGTCAAATTGTTTTCAGCTCTAATATTTGTAAAAACAGGAAGAAAACCATCATATATTCTTATGATTATAATCTGCTCAGATCTGTTCTTCCTTTTAATCTGTTTTAATCAAACTATATGGGAATATAGCTTTAATTTATATGGCTGAAAATGTTAGTGATTGGGCCTTTAATAATTCTAGAGGCTTGGACCATATCCTGGCCATAATTACCCAGAATCCTCAGTAATTATTTCCCGGTCTGCTTAATAACTCCCTCTTGTGTAACCACGAATAAAGATTATTTTATTGGCCCGGAATAGTGGCCATTTGATTGGTTGGGAATGGTGATAGTGTCGCCAGTCTGGTTAATTGCTGCTCTGAAATCATTTTAATAAGAACAAATGCCCTTGCTGGGTTGTCTCTCTCTCTCTCTCTCCCCCCCTCCCTCTCTCTCTTTCTCTCTGCCTGGGAAGAGATTAAAATGTTCCCATTAATGAGATATTAAAGTGTCCCCTCTGTCTAATTATTCTCACTGATTACATGTAACAGTTATGGGTTAGCAAGGCTACCAAAAGTCTATTTACATGCCAACATATCAAGAGAAGGGAGAAATGGAGAATGGAGGAGCTGCTCCTCTGGGGTTCTTGCCAGACCTTCTGTCATTCTAATGAACAGATAATCTATGCATGATGTATACATTAAAGATTAGACTGGCACCTTCAGGTACACATTAGTTTCTGTAACTAATGGCCAATCGATAGATAGTTTGCAAGAGTGACTTTTTATAGTCCCATTGGGATGGATATAAAGTATGTGTGCCTTCCATGCATGTTTGTCTTTCAGCATCTTGTATTTTAACAAGTTGTTTTCTTAGTTGTGGTCCATAATCGGCACCCTGTGTAATTTATAACTCTTTAAAGAGAGGCTGCTGTGGAGTTACATGTATGTAAGTAAATAAATACAAATAAACGTGTGATCCCCTATTATAGCATCCAAAATTAAGTTTACAGTAAGTGTGATTCTTATTTTGTAGTATCATCAGGTCTCCTACATAATTTGATTATACACTTCTTTGTGTCTCTTTGCTTAAAAAGTTCTTGAAAACTTTTACAGCAGAATAGCTGTTCTAAACTCCTAGGCATTCTATAAGTGATGCAATTTAGTATTACAGAGAAAGAACTGCATGTTTAAGATGAGCAGCAATGGCCTAGATGTCTGAACAAAGTTAAATCCATTGCCTAAAGGAACTAAGACTGTATAAACAGAACATTGAAGGACAAAGGAAAAGAATTTAATCGTTCAAGGAAAGCAAGCATGCAGTTAAAGTAGGGGTGGACTAATCAGTTATGCAAATGTGTTTATTTTTTTAAACTGCTGAATCTTGCGTGTGTATGTTAAATGAAGTCTACATTAAAGCTCCATTAAGTGATATATTTTAAATGACCCCCTACAAAATTGAGAAGGCTACTACTTATACTGAAAATAAACCAGGTTACAGTTTTTTGTATTTTTTAACATCTCTCAGCTCGTTGTTTAGAGCTGAAAGTCCATGACTTCCTTCCAATTCGGCCACATAAAACCCTTTGAAATAGTTTCAAATTCACAACCTGACAAGCAGCTACTACCTGCTCATGAAATGGCAGAGAGCCTCAGTAAACAAGTGGATGGTGAAGAAAGTCAAACATTTGTCAAGCCATAGGTCAAGATCATTTCTCAGGAGTTCATGAACCAAAGTTGAAGTATAAAAGGCATGTTGATTTACAGATAGCCAGACACATGACTCCTATGAGATGCTCATCTTGCTCTGCCTCTGCAGTTTGTAAGAATGTACACAGGATTCAGTTGCGTTGCGTTCCAGCTCTGTCGTGGTTACAACTGTTAATTTATATGGGATTTTTCAGGCCCCAGCTTCAAATAACTTAATTATTTTGTTGTAAGTTCTTACTTTCCTTCTCACATTAACTTCTTGTCTTGCCTTTTACTTGTACACCTCTTACTGTGCTTTAATTCTTAGCAAGCTTTTGTTTGAATCAATACACCAGCAGTTCAGATTTTTCTGCCCCGTCTCTTCCTCTTTTTTCTTCATTTTGTATTATAGTTTCCCTCTATGTGAAGATCAATAGTGCATGGACCTTTAATGGCACACCACCACTGCCAGTTTTGCTATGTAAGAAAGAGAAAATTACCTGCATTCAATTGACAGACAGTGTTTGTATGAGTTTGTTTATGACTTGATGACGGAACACTCTGCTGCTGAGTTTATTGATGATATCCCATAGCACTGCTGCCTCTCTTTTGTCAAAGGAGATGAGCAAAGACAAAGAGCGAAAATAAGAAATAGCAAATGACATAGAAGAAGTAGGAAAGAAATAAACAGTATGAGTTCTTTAAGTGCAGTGGGTGCTGAGTAAATCAAAATGGTTTGTATCCAATAACTATATATTCAATAACTAAAGACAAACTATTGAGATGAAAATTCCCTTTTTAAAAAATCCTCTGTTTCTTGCAATTAAAATATGAGAATCACATTTCTAGACGATACATTTCTGACTCAGTGGTGTCTCATACAGAGGGCATGCCTAGGAACTGTGTTGAAATAGAAACACTGCAATTGAAATGTGTTGCAGTTGGGGTGGTAAAAGTGCTTTCAACTCTGACAACACAGGCTCAACTCCTTTAACACACCAATTTGTGCAATGGCCGCATGCTCTAATTTGTGGAGCTGAGAATGTAAACTTCTAGCTGTCATGGTGCATTCTGGTGCATGGAGTGACACTCTAAAATCAAATGAGAGAAGCCTTTCATTAAAAAATGAATTAGTCTATCTATACACATAAATGAGTAGCTCAGTAGTTTTCCCTCCTGTCCAGCATATCACCTATTTTCGTCTCAGAATCTGTGAAAATATTCTGATACACAAATTACTTATGTAGCTTTCTGCTCATTTCTGCTTTTAGTTATTAACAATGTCCTTTTCATTTTTGTAAAATATTTAAGAGTATTATTGCTGTGCTTTCACTTGTCTATTACTAATAATGTATAGCCTAATTATCTACTAATTAGGCTATACATAAATAACATTTTTCATGCCATCAGCGCTGTTATAAACCAGATGACAAAGGGTGCAGTCGCCTTAGATGGGAGAAATTTGTGATAAAAAATATCTGAAAAATGTTTTTGTAAGCTCCTACAGCCTAGCTCCTGAAAATACATATAAAATTACTGTAACATAGTTGTCTTGTAAATACAGCCAGGACACCGTGCTTCATATCATCCTCAGAGTCAATCTAACTATTAACACTGAAGTTGAAACTCGAAGTTCAATACAGCACGGTGTATCTGTGTGTGCACTCTAGTTATGATCTGACTTTCATGGCTTTGGATTTAGATTCATAATTTTTTTTTTTTTTGGTCCATCATGGCAGCCTGTGCACCCATCTATATAAAGTGTTCTTCATAATATTAAAAACAAATAATCAGAGCCAGAGTTACTCTAGAGTCACTTAAGATGTTACTCTAAATTCTTCTATAAATCTTTATCCCTCTGACATTTCAAATTGAAGCCATGTTGTGTTTGCATCATTGATTCAGTTGCGAGCATTCAGCATGGCTATTGTCACGGGCAGCCCTGTACATTACACTGTAAAAAATATAAGGCTGTTTCAACATGAAAATGTGAGTGACGACTGCCTTAAAATTGAACTGAACTAGGTATAATGTTAAACATGATGAGTCAACTGAACTAAAAAAAACTACACTTTAACTAAGTTCAGTCAACAACTGTTTCTTCATAAGTAAATCCGTTTTAAGTGCATTATGCTGCTTAATCATTGTAGCTTATAACACTGATCCTTGTTTTCATGTGATCAAGCAGGGATTTGTTAAGATAAAAACTCTACATTGTGTCAAGGAGTGAGTGGAGCAGGTGGACCCAAACGCAGAAGACGGCAGGCAGGCAGGATCAGATGTAGAAATTATTTATTGAATACCTCAAAAGACACAAGAGACACTGAGAACAGGGACCAGAAACACTGGGTACATCTCAAGTTTCTTATTTTATGGCTCCTCGCTTCTCGCCTGAACTGGAAGTTATTCCTGATGTGCCATTTTGACAAGTGTCCCAAGTCTCTTATTTTGCTCGGAGGAGTGAGGGGCGAGGAGTGAGGAAACATGATAGCAGCCTTCACGGAAGTCTTGCCCCCTTATTACTTACAAGTTCTATGCTTTACTTGTTTTCTGATTCATCATATAGTTAAAATCTATTAATTGTCAGTCTGATCAACAAAAGAACCATAAACAACTTTCTTCATTTATTAGAAAGATTTTTCTTTTCATTATCTGTTATTTCCTCCATTAAACTGTTTGTTGCTGACAGACAGACTCTTCCTGACTTTAATTTGATCCATAATAACAGTTAAACACATTTATATTTTACATCATTTATCGTCATTTCCATTCAGTCACATGTGAGGCTGAAAATTCCTGAGCATCGGGTTTGATATGAGTTACATAATTCCCATTTTCCCTGAAACATTTAGCCAAATACATATTTTTCAGTGTTCAAGAGACACCCTGATCATATACTGGGTAATTGAATAATGAATTCACTATCAGGATCATTAAAAAATACAGATACAAATAATCAATAAATAGTATAAACGCATTCCGTGAGTAGAAATGGTTCCTGTGCCTCTGAGAAGGACACGGTATAAATGCAGAATGCAGGTTTTTATTTAGGTGTTTGTTAAACATGTGTGCAGACACAAACTCCATCAGAAGTTTCTACAGCTGTTAAAGCCGACTGACAGCTGATCCAGCTGTGATCAGCTGTCGCCGTCATCAGAAACGGATGTCGCTTCACATGACACTTCAGAGGAGAGGACGTCTCATGTCTCTTAAAACAAATTTACTCGTTTCCTCTCTCCTCGCTTGGTTTGAAAAGACGCAAGTGAGGGAAATGTGGATGCAATTTAAGAGACTTGGGATGCACCCACTGACCAGAAACGCAGACAACTCAACAAAAAACTGAACTGAGAATGGGACTTAAAAACACAGGGTCTGATAACAAACTGACCACAGGTGAGTGACACAAGACGCAGGTGAAACACATGAGGCAATCGACAAAGGTGGGAAAACACAGGAAGTGAAGGTAATAAAACACAAGGAGAAAACATTTCTCATACAAAATAAAACAGGAACTAAAGTAATCAGACAAGGAACAGGTGACACAACACAAGGGTAGACTGGGAGCTGATAAACTGTTAAAACACTAGGAGCAGGGCAGGGCTAACAAGGGTGATGCAGGGCAGGTGAGACAAGGAGCACATGAACACAGGAGGAGTGAAGGAACACACCAGGGAAACGCAGAGTAAACCAAATCCCAGAACACACAATACAACCCAACCGAAAGTGCAAGAAAGTCCCCCAAAGTCAAATAAATGACCAAATGATCAGGCAATATAAGTGCAACATAGAAAACCCAAAAGAACAAAAACACAGGGAGTCGAGAACACAACAGAAAGTAATGGCAGGATGTGACACATTGTTTCCATTAAAAAAAAAAAAAAAAAAGAATTTGGTTTAATTTTGGCCATTGTGCTATTGTAAACTGCATACTAAGCCTTGATAGACCAAAAGCTTGCTTTTTGACTTGCAAGTCACATCTCAAACCATTGAGATTTGACTTAGATTTGCCATCCAAAGACATCCGAGTCTCCACCCTACCCATAGTAGGGGTTGTTGCTAAGCTTTTGATGTAACTGATCAAGTTAGAATTTCTCAACATCTGCATTCTCTTGGATCAAATATTAGTTATCTAATAGGACTCAGGGAGTTTATGGCTGCTTTTGTGATTCTGTAAATGTTTGCTGTAGGGTGCAACAAGGGAGCTGCCTTGGGCCTCTTCTCTGTATATAAAAATGACCTTCCATTTATTGTGGATCAACAATCCATGGTTACGTATGCTAAGGACTGTATAGCTGTCAGAACTGATGATATAACTGAAATCTTAAATGGGGACCTGTAAAATGTGCATGATTGAGTATGTAAAAATCTGATACCGAATTTATCCATATTCAAATATATGCTTTTCAGATCCAGAGCCGCTAACACCTCTCAACACAATGTTTAAATGGTTAAAACTGCCCTCTTCCATCTGGAAAACATTGCCCAGGTATTCACCGTTTTAGCAGCAAAAATCAAATCCATCCATTCTTTATCACATCTGACACAAAATACTGCACATCTTTCAAAGTGTTAAAGACCTCCTACGATGAAAATTGTGTCAACAAGTCTATGTGGTGTTTCATATGCTACAAGACATATCAGGAGCAAAATAAGCAGTCAACACCATGGCCGAGCATTTCCGCTTTGAAACTGCAGTGCACCAAGGACAGTCTCAAAAATAGGATTCAGTCAAGCAAGATTTCCTATGTCACAGATCTAAGGAACCAATCATCTATAATTAAAGATAATTATATGCAACGTCTACCTCCTTGGGTTTTCCACGACAGCTGATTCCAATCTGTACAGAAGAGTTACAACCTGTGGCGTTGAAAAGCTGAGCCCAGCATATTGCTGTTTAGCTAAGTTTCCGTCAGGAGAAATACATAACAGTTCTACGTCTCATGATGAACGCTCAGTCTCAGTCGGATCAGATCCACTTTGTTAACCAGTGACTGAATGTTAACCAGAAGGAGTGATGAAATGGCTGGCCTGGTCACGTTAGCTTTTAGCTTGGCTAACAGATCGGCCCACTGACCCCTTTTCTGCTTCTGTGCACTTCACCTCCTCTTGCATCTGAGCCATTGTAGTCTGCTATACCAGTCTGCTGCCACAGGGCATTGTGTCCTTAGGAGCTACAGTCTGCTGAGCGCCACTCTAAGCTCCGGTGGAAGTGAGGCGGGCGAGTTGTTGATAATGTTGAGAACTTCTTTTGGGATGTACCTTCTTGGCCTAATTGCACTGGTCATGTTACCTGCACACTTACTCATGTTAAGAGAAGAGTCCCTAACACTCTTTACACCATAACTGGGAGTCAGAGAAGCCACTGCACTACTGCGTGCCATCATGAGTATATTTGCATATTCATAGATTATGGAATTCTAATGAGGCAGGAGTAGATGTCATTTTAAATAATTTGAAGTGATAATAGTTATATTTTTTTGCAGAAAAAACATATAAGACACACATTATTGCTCCAAGCAGAGTATGTTTATAGTCTATACATGTCTGGAGAGGATCTTTAAATACATTTCAGTAAATGCAAAATGCTTCTGCTCACTCACTCCTGTACCCATCAAACAACTTGGGGTCTGCACACTGCAAACACATTATGTCCCCTCTTCCCCTGTATGTTAGACTGGCTGGTTGGCTGCTCAGTAATGTATTTCATGCAGATATGCATTGGCAAATGCCATGCATATGATGAAAGATGAGAATAGAATCTGTATTGAAAATGTATAGAAATGTGTTTTGCTGTGTGTTTGCATGTAAGTATATGCGTATATGTGTGCGTGTGCCTAAGAAAATAAACTGAACTGACTGACTGAACAGAGCCGTGTTGAGACCAAGGCAACATAACTAATCAGTTCTCCTGAGTGTAATCTCATGAGAGCTCAAGACTGCATAAAGTTATGGACTGAATCTGCATGGTGGATTGGCCATTGACTCTTTTCTTGGGCCAATCCACCATGACCCCCACACACACATACACACAAAATGACTTTTTTACTTCACTAGTTAATTCTTCAGAAGATCATATTATACACTTCTGACAACAGGAATTTATTTTTTATAAGAAAATCCCATTATTTTTGTATCTCAGAAATACAGCTTATTTTTTGTGCCATCATCATCAACATCATAGCATATCAGTGAGCGTAAAAAAATGTCAATTTTTCTTCTTATCGTTTTCCACCATGGTTAATCTTAATCAACACTATGCAAGGCTTAAGTCATGAGGTGAATCTGGTCCTAAGTGATGACATTAATCACATTACTCAGTGGTATAATGACACATAAACATTATATACACATAATAAGTCAAGTGATGTTTGTCTGGTATCCTTGTTTATTTATCACTACTAGATGGTAAGCACTGTATGTAAATTATGCCATTAATCACTGAGATCACCACGATGTTGATGACATTGTGTGTGTGTGTGGATCCATTCCTGCTCTCCCAGAGTCTCGGGTTTATTGGATTTATCTAACTGATGTCTTAAAAGTATGGCAATATCATTCCCTGGTTTTTCAAGTCTACAAATGGCTATTACAGTATCAAAATGTTGAAATCTAATTTTTGATGAATTATCCCATCCTTGACAAGCCTGTAAGAATTAGTTTCTACTACATTTTAACTCAGCTGTATCACATTGTGTTTGCCTTGTTTCTCTAGCATCCATTTGGACCCAGACGAGATGCTGTGGATAAGCATTCCAGTTGATTCTCAGCAGGAACCAGCCTTTGTCCCATCACGCTTCCCATCTTTCTGGAGATTGATCCGTATCAGTCACCTGCCTGACAGCGCCAGGATTAAATCTCATTTAGCAAACCTGACAATTTGAGACTAAATGAAAAACAAGTGAGACAGACAGAAGGAAGGTAAGAGAGAAAAGAGACTGTGAAGGGTGGATGAGGTGATGGAGAATGTGGACAACAGAGAGAAGAAGGCAGATAGAAATCAGGATTACTCCACCACAGAACTTCAAGCTGTGCTCATGTAAGGCACTTAAACGAACAATATGTAATTTCAGCTGCTAAGGGGTCTCTCAATCAAAACAATAAAAAAAGACGGAGTGTGATGACATTGTGAAGTAGCGTGGGATCATGGGAGTTTTTGTCTTCATTGTTAAACAACTAGCTTCTCCGGGTTAGGATTAAACTCCAGTGTTCATCATTCAGGATGTTTTTACTGGGTAAAAACACTGAATAAAACAGTTTCACGTAAAAAAATCAGTTTCTCTTTTGCTGTTTGGCTGGCACCAGCCGGTAGGGGCTGTTAGCTGAGCTATTGCTAACATTTGCTCAGCTTGTTTCTCTGATAACTTAAGATCCAAAGGCCGATGACTAAAATCCTTCATCTGGTCAAAAGATATAGTCAAAAACGACCAAGATCTAAAAAGTTTATCATAAAAATGTGGCTTAAAACTGAGTAAAAGTCAATTTATATCAGTTTCTGTCAAACAACCACAATGCCAACGTATTATCTTGTATGCGTATACTCCTCTTTGGTAGATGCCATTGTGGCAAACAGCCACAATACCAATGTATTATTTTGTGGGTATGGGTTAGGGTTAGGGTTGTATACTGTATACACTGTATACTCTCTGGTCAACACCATTGTAGCAGACAAACACAACACTGATGTATGCATTTTGTGCGTGTATACTCTGGTAGAGGGGGTATGAGGCTATTGACAGGTGACCAAATGTAATAGACCGTTAATTTGCTTAAAATTACAGATTTCTCTGGGTTTGAAAATTGTTGGAAACATCTGGGATAATGTAAGTACACAACTCAACAAAATACATAGGTCTAGTTGTTTTTAGACATTTTAATGCGGAATAGTTACATATTACAGCATTAAAGGTAGGTTATATATATATAGGACACAGTTACCAATATGCCTTAAAAGTTATCAATGATGTCTTAAAATCAAAGTCAAAGTTGTTGTTTTTTTGTTTTCTTTTGTTTTTAAGTATTAGTTTACTCAATACAATATGCATTAGAATTGAATACATATTGTTAAAAGTAAAACTGAATTAAACTTTTAAAGTGCTGTATCAGATAAATAATAACAAACACTGTAAAAATATTACCAGCAGTGATAATGGGTTAGTAACCTGTGCATGGTGAGGTGTACAGTATAGGGCTTAATGGGAGCTGAAAGGGCAATACTGTTCTACACAGAGCTTTGTAGGTCAGGGTATATATATATATATATATATATATATATATATATATATATATATATATATATATATATATATGCTGGTGTGTATGGGCAACCAATGGAGGAAGATGATGGTCAGTGTGAAGTGGTTCAAATATTCTGGTACTTGTTACAGGAGTTAAGGTTCTAAGGCACCATGCCCTCAGGCATAGACCAGTTTTAAATTCATATAATACTTAATTCAATACATTGTGCAAATTTCCTCCTGGACATCTTTTCAGGCTCACAAATCTTTTCTTGCTTTAATCCATGTAGTTAGGATTCTTGTGACAGTATTCAGAACAAGTAACTGGTTTTTGGTGAATAAGTACGTTTGAATGGAGAGGAGACAATTGCAGTATTCAAGTCTGAAGGAAGTGAATTCATGTGTCAGAATTTCAGTATCAGACACAAATGTCACAGAGGTGGTAATAGGCAATCTTGAGCTTATGTGACCGTGTGATTATGAAACTCAAATGGCAAGAAAGAATCAGTTATGACACAAATTTATCAATGTTCAGGAGCAAGAAGTTAGAGGACAGCCAGTTTCAAATACCAAATCAGCAACCTTGAAGTTTTTGATGTCTCAAAGGTCACTTGGTTGAATTGGCACACATAACTGTGTATAGTCAACACAGCCCTGCAGTTGAATACTATATTTGTGGATAATGTCATTTAGTGGACACTTATCAGGAAATGAATACCTCTGCCCATTCTGTTTTTTTTCTGCTAATACTGGCGCCCACACATACTAGTGTGTATGTGTGTGTGTGTCCATGGGGCTTTAAACTTTCTGCAAAAGCAAACGAATAGAAACAACCAAAGCTATCAACATCAAGAGAGTAGTTTGTTGTTGTTGTTTCTATAATTTAACATTTGTAGCATTATTTGGCTAGTAATACCATTTGTTTGCTTGCTAAATCACTTATTTTGTAAGCCTTTATTTAACCAAGGAAGTCCAGTCAGAGATCCCTTTTCGAAAGGAAAACTAGCTAAGATGGCGGCATAAAAAGTCGTAGACAATATGGTACAAAATCAGTCAAACAGACAAAGCTGTGAAGGAACTTATGGAGAGCTGGTTAACCCAAAATGAAGAAGGTTTTAGGAGACTGGGATGTCTTGGGTGGGAACATCCATTGAAGCTTGATCGAGGAGAACAGAGTTAACAGTACAAGTGAAACTACTGTGCAGTGTCACTCAGTTCTGCCGGTCTACTTCTGGACATAGAGTATTTAAACCCTTCACCAAACCCTTACTCATACTACATGTCTAAATAAGGTTATTCTTTACTCATCTATGCCTCTATTGGGTATCGGATTATAAACAAGACACTATGCTGACTAAAAGTTTACTGAAGTCACATTGTCTGTATACAGGTCACATGCAATACATAGTAAGAGGAGACCAGTCTGACCGTCTGCACAAAGCACAGCATATCTCTACCTGACCTTGGCTACCATAGGGGACAGCCAGCCTTATCAGGACAGCTGCTTGGCCCAGCCAACCTCAGCAGGCAGAGAGATGAACTGCTCTGAAAAAGACAGGTCATGACCTACTGCTCCCAGGATTGCAGATGACCAGAAAATGACCAGGGGAACACTGTGTTATATTTCCTTTAGGTAAAAACTATGTGATTGCACACTGTGTGATTGAAAGCCAATCACACAGATCCAACACACATTAGCATGCTAATCTGGGTATTGTAGAAACAACTGATGATGGTAACTTGACTAGGAATTGAAATTGGGTGTATTTGAAGTATTTTTGCTTGTATAAAATCAGGAAGTCTAATGTTCAAAATTGGCATAACATTTACAATAAAAGAAGTGCAAAGACTTATTTGAACAACTGGTCAACATTATTATGATGGTGGTTTTGGGCTACTTTGAAAGTCCTGTGTACACTGTCGACTAAAAGATAATATTTGGGTCAGTTTGACCCCAAGCATAAATTATCAAGACATATCAGTGTTTTGCATCCCTCACTGAGTTGTTTTTATTCATAATAACACAGCGACCCACTCCACTCACAAACACATAACCACGCATACACATGACACTAATAGGCTGGCACCAGTGGATGTGATCAGATAGGCCTCCATGCACAGAACTAGCCAGATGGGAGCTTAGTGGTTGGCTTTGCTGTTTAGCTACCATAAATAGTGGCAGGGACCTCAACAGCATAGGGTACCAGGCCTTTATTGGAAGCAGGCTTATATTAGAGAGAGGCCTTTATTTCTAAATCCCTCTGTCTGCTAAGTATATTTGCTCATATTTTAGTACGAAGCCTCCTTGTTTTCTGATCTGCTTCTGTTTGCTTTGTTAAATTTTTGTTACTGCATTATTGGTAATCCAATTACTCCAACATGCAGAATAATAATTCTAGCACTTGAGTTCCACCTGTAGTGTCGTTGCCGTGATTATTATTAAAATATGCATCGTTATCCCGGTATTTAAACAATATTGCATCTCTTCCGTCCCCCTCCCCTCTGTGTGATGGTCGGCTAGAGGGCTACGCATGTACTCGTAGAACTGGAGTTACATCCAGGTAACTACTATTTATGCTTTCTGGTAATTCATTTACTGCAGCAAAACAACATCCTTGCAAAAAGAACTCTCTCTGAGAATTAATTTAACATCCATTTCCAAGCTGTGGGACTGTATATGGCTCAAGACAGTCTGTGTGTGCATCCCCGTGTGTGTGTGTGTCAGTGCCCTGCTTCAGCTCAGGTCCCTCTGAATTCTTCATTAGCACTGTCTGTGTGGTTTAATTTTGTCTTGACACTCATGACTCACTAAACACACATCATCGTCACACAAGCACAAATAGTCAGACACTTCAAGCAGTTTCTAAGTCGCTGGGCAACAGGCAGCTTGCTGGCCACCTCTCTCAGCAAAGTGTAAGACCCCCACTGGGCCATTAGAGCATGCTGGGAGATTAAACTGGCTCTCCAGAAGAGTCAGAGCAGAAAACAGCCCTTCACCCACTCATTGCTATAAGAGGGTATGTCTACAGGTTGTTTTTGTTTTTTTGTTTTTCTTTTGAAACTTTCAACGACACAGTAACACCAATGATTATTAGAAGTAGTGAACTCAGTCACACCGGGTTCTTATGTACTGTGCCTGTTGAGCATGTCTCAGTTCACTCTGCGTTACAGTATGTATGCATTGTTTAACAGCTTTCCCATGGGTACTACTATCATTAATGCAGTGAGATCTAGCTAACAATGTTTTGCACAATTCAATTGTTTGTGTCTTACTCCTAAATTATGGTTTTAATTAAAGGGAGGCAAACAAAGCCTCTAAAATTGTGTGTTTACAAATACTGTATGCTTCAAGCATAAATAAGACACCCTCTCAGTTCTCTCACCCTCATCCTGACATTTGTGTACAGGCGGAATGTAAGTGAATTAAATCATCTGTTCTTGATGCATTTGAAATGAATGCCCTCTTGTGTAAAACTATGTTAAATATATCAAGCAAACCAAGTCAGTTTTACACTGACTGCGCAACAAATTTCCCCCCAGAGACAATACAGACTTAATCTACTCTTTTACTGAGTTTGATAGATGAGAAACTCATTTGAGGGTGTTTTTTAACCATTTTCACAGTTCATTTAAATAACTAAATAAAAAACAAAATTGCTGATGTAAAAAACAGCTGAATCAAGAACTGTTATTGCAGTATAATTGTTTCCATACAGGACAACAACACGGGCTTCTATGTATTCATGCATGTCTGCTTCTATTCACGAACATAAGTCGTCTGGCTGAGGCCTTGACTTGTCTGGGATGATTCACTTGTGTAAAGCACTGGAGTTCATTGGTCCATTTTCCAGCTCACAAAGCAGGTGTGGCAGAGCAGCAAGCACATGTACTCCCTTCATGGCTACAGTGTGTTACTATATGACACAACATTTTATGGTCCTAATAAAATTAAAATGATAAGCATTAACTTGTCCCTACATCTCATATAATCCACAGAGAAGGCAGGGATACATGTTGCATGAGGGTTCGTGAACACTGAAATATCAAATACACACTTATCAACATGAGTTCTACAGCATACATACGAACTAATGTTGAGTTGTTGTGCATATTACAGTTCATGTTTATTCCCCCTCTTATTTTTGTTTTCTCTTTGAGCAGTCAAACCTCAGTTCTCACTTTCTTTCACCTTCCTCAGTCTCCTCTCTTCCTCTACCCTAACCCTCCCTCCCCACAAACCCTCTAGGTATAGGGACTATAGCTAATGACAGATAGAGGTAATCAATGCACTGCACGACTCCTGCTAAGCCCCTCTATCCTATTCTCATGCATTACTGGCCTGTCTCCTTCATTACCTATTCAACCTCTCCGGTTCGCCGCATGGCTAATCCTTTCTTTAGCTTTCCATCCCTCCCTCCCTCTGTCCACACCTCACTTTATCTCACTATCCATTCCCCAGCTCCACTTCACTCCGCCTCTATTTTACTGTAATACCTCACTTTGCTTGCCACTCCTTGCAGTGTCACACTCACAGCGCACTTCCCCCGCCATCCCAAGCTGTACCTGTATTTCTTTAAATGACCCCGATTACAATTAGAACACAATAAAGAGCACTTTTAAACTCAAATCTCTCCCATTTGTGGGAGTGATTAATAATGTATTATCCTCATTTCTAGTGTGCTTATCCTGTTTCTACTCAGGGATGCTGATGCAGTATTGGATCCATGTAAAATAGCTCATTGTTCTTATCTGTCCAGAGCTAAATCTGAATATCTTATCTACTCAACAGGAGTCTAATGAAGTTACTCACAAGGCTGAAGAAAGGAAATATCCACAGTGGATTCCCATAATCAGTTTTTCTCACTGTGCCTCATTAGATCATTATCTCAGTGTCATGCCTGTCATCTCTGTGTGTATTCATGTGTGTGCACAACTTTGTGTGGTTGCAGGTGTGTTGTTATACATGGTTCATGTGCATTTCCCATTCATTTATACTGTTCACATATACACACAAAAGCATATACAATCCATCTGAATGGATTGCCATGTTGATTGTTATTTTATTCTAGTGAACATACATTTTTCTGTTTTTGTTTCTTTTTTTGTTTGTTTGTTTTTTGTTTGTAAGACACACACCTACAAACATAGGTTAGCAGATACACTGGTGCAGAGACTAAGCCCACAATAATGACAGTTTTCCCTTCTGCTGTGCCACCACCATCTGCTATTTCTTGAGAGGGAACTATGACACACATACTCTCTCATACACACACACACACACACACACACACACATATCTGTGGCACCAAAAAACACACACCTTGCAACGTCGGTCTCTGCAGGTTCAAGGCAAGCATGCTGTTCATCAGTGTTCACAATCTGTTTGCTGGTTCGGGCCTCCTATCCAACTGTTCAGTAAGCAAACAGCCCACACTCCAGCATGGACCAAAGCACACGCATCAATCCAAGATGTTTCAATGTGAGTCAAGCCAACGCGCTCACTAACCACTGCACTGGATAATATATCGGCTCCTTCATGAGGGAAATTTATTGTCATGTCACAATTTACCAAACAGAACGCTGATGTCTGGTCATTAGCTATATAAACCATATCCAAAATTAGTTTATACTTTTACTTTATACTTATTAGTTTATACCTTATTTCTTTATTTGTGTATGTGACAAAGTGGGTGAGACCACACCATTTGTCTCTATTACACTTAGCTGTAGTTCTTACGATGCTTGTCATTTGTTTGTTTAGCCAGTGTAACATATCTATTTGTAGCATTGCTTTCGCATACTATCCCGGGTTTATTTGTGTTTAGCATTGTTTTGTTACATTTGCATCCACATTTCTGGTTTAAAGAAGACAGACAAGTATTTAAGACTTGTTTTGTTACTTACCACACACACCATGCTTTCCAGGATGGAAAAGTGGGAGTCACCCATTGACTTCCTGCTTTTAAGCTCAAGCCCGCTTGTTGACATCACTAATGATGTCATAGGTTGGACCAAGTTTGGTGGGATTTATTTATTTAGTTAAATGTTTTCTTTTTTTGTGTTGTTTTATTCTTTTCTTATGGTGAGGAGAGGTGTGTGCAAAGTGTGTAAACAATGTTAACTAATACAAGTGACATTGCCATATACCAGTTGTTGGGACCACAGATGCAAACTAGCTTCAAGCTAACTCTAGTGCAGTGCATCTTCAATGTTTCAAACTGCACACTGTCCCAGTTAATCAATCAATCAATCAAAATAAGGTAAAGGACACCCTTGAGAGAAATATGGTTCTGCCTAGATGGATTGGAGGGCGTATTTAAGGGGAGAGTTGTTGATTTCACAGGACAGAGCAGAAAAGCAAAAGGATGTCTATGAGCTGTGTGCACATGATCATGCCAAGTTTGTTGAGCTGAGTTAAGATTAAGCTATGTTTTGATTTGTTTGTTCTTCATTTCATTTCACCTTCCTAGCTACTCTGGCTAAGCTTCCTCACAGTGTACACTATATCTCCATTGTGAAAGACACCACATTCCATCCATATATATATATTCTTATGTTGTAATAGCAGTACATTCATCTATACTGTCTTTCACAGACTGATGATGGATACACTGATAGCTGAAAGTGGCATATTTGCTAAACATACTCAAGTAAGTATGCATGAGTAAGACTTCATAACACTACTGTGAAACAAATCTCCAAAATGTCTTCTGAAAAACTAAATGCTCAACTTGATGTGTGGAAATGCTGTTATGTCTGTTTTTGTAGGCTGGTAGAAAAAAGACAAACCTGTCTTCCAGTCGAAATTCTGTATCTCTATCTATCCAGCTGCTAAGCCCACCACCTTCTAGAGTCGGGCTAATTGTGTTAGTCTGCATGCCGAAAAAGATAGGGACAAACACAGGGAATAAGGAGTAGAGGAGAAAGGGACAGAAAACTGTCAAATTGAAGTGGTTTTAATTATTCTGTCTGGGTAAGAATGACCTAAAACAATGTTGCTCAATTTGAATATATATTTTTACAGATTTATTTTATTTGCCTCATGTTGGCTTAATTAAGAGCAGACACTGCTTTATTCAGAAAGCTGTGTGTCCCAGGATCAGGAGTCAATTTAATGCATGAGTAAATTAAATCCTGTTTGCAATAAATTGCACTCATGGCTTTCATTCTTGTCAGAGAGATTTGTGCTGATTTAAACCTCCGCCATAAAACAAGAGCTTTACAAATCAGTGTGGTTAAATTCTTATCTTTCCATGATGCTCATACGCTTTCATTTCAATGCAGTGGCTTGGGATGCACACACAGGCACGTGCATAGATAGACCTCAAAGGGGGCTTGAGAACATGATGTTTGGCCTCCTTGAGAGAAATTACCCTTTTTCTGGGATGGTTTTTTTTTTTTTTTTTTTTTTTTTTAATAGATAAATAAATTCCTGTTTGTACAAAGCCTACTCTACCAAACAGATAAATTGATTGAATCAAGATATCAGGTCGGGAGATTGGTGTTCCCAAGCAATGCCTTCTATCCTCCCTCACCTCCTGATTTCCTGCCACAGAGTGTGGGCACCAAGCCTTTCTATGGTGAAAAGGCACGCGAAATTGCACACATATGCATGCATAGGTACTCAACAGTCAGTGTGAGTCAGTCAGCATGAAGAGTTACTTTGACACACACATCAGGTATGTGGCCAAACAAAGTATAAATACACTGCTCAATTTCGTTTTATGTTGATATTGATGTGCTTTAGGAATTGCTTGACACTATTTGGCAAGTGGGGTCTATCAATGCTTGAACTATTTAGCAGCTTGAAATGTGCCAACTAGCTATTGTTAGCATTGATACCTTTTGCTAGTAATGTGGGAATCAGTCGAATATGATTGAGTTCTTGTGTCCCATCCACTGTACTTAAAAGAACGGTCCCATCACACCACAGCAGTTTTAATGTTGTCTTACTGTCTCAATAGCTAGTTACCTAATCTAATATGTTAGCTAGCTAATATTAGCTCCCTCTGTCTCTCTTTCTCTCTCTTGGGAGTTGTGGGTGAGCGTGAGTGGTGGTGAGTACATGTGGTGCGGATTTCTAATTTGTTTCTATTTCTATTCTTGGTATAGTTTCGTCTTCCCTTCATCTTTTGTTTCTGCATAATCAGGTAAATGTATTTTTTCATGTATTGGTTCGTTTATTGCACATTAAGGGGTTGGATTTCAGCAAGGATAGCATCCATTGAGATGCTACCTTTGTCCATCCAACATAGTAGCAATGGAAGAGATATTGTTGGCTGTGGGTCAGAGTATAGGACATGATAATGTGTTATGCTTCACCTATGAGTAAAGCGGTCATGATATTTATGAAGGTAAGTAACTCAGTTGATTAAGAATGGTGTAAGTATTCGCAATCTCTATGTACAGGTTTCACCTTTAATGGTCCCTTCAACAAAGATCACAGTTTCAGGAGTTCCACCTTTTATCCCAGATGAGCCGTTAGAGCAAGAGCCCCGTAGGTTTGTGAAGTTTGCAAGCTCTTTTAAAACCATGAGTCTTGGATGTAAGGATCCGAAGCACATACGCAATCTCTGAGAAGACAGATGTATTTATTCTTGAGCAGTCTTTGGAAGTATCTTTCAGGGTTAAACACAGTGATGGACATCATGTGGTATATGCCAATTCTGGTAGCATGAAATGCTTTGAGTGCAGTGACATGGGTCATAAATACCTGGCATGTTCACATAGGCAGCGAACGGAGGGCAGTGCTGGAGCTGGTAATTTGGTTGGCTCCGGCAGTAGCAGGGGGAAGGGAAAGCAGGCTGAAAAAGTCCCATCACAGCCAGAGGAGTCACACACTCCTCCGGTGGTAAAGGGGAAGAGCACCTCTCTGTCCTCAGCATCAGAGACAAAGGCGAGGGGGTGAGCAGTGTGAAATCAGGGCTATACCTGTGGGTAATGGTGTGGTGGCATCCACTAATCTTGCAGTTTTAGAGGGTCCTGTGCCAGCTAAAAGTGTAGCAGGTAGCAAGCCCAAAGGAAGTAGTGTGGCAAGGCCCGTTGTTCCTAGTAGTCAGGCTAACACAGATATTGAGGAAATTAAATATGACTCTGAGGCAGAGTGTATCTTTGTTTGATATAGGTAAGAATGGCGATCTGTACTCATTAGAGAAAATTAATGATTTTTTGGATGAGACTTTTGGCAAGTCAGTGAAGGTGACAGTATTTTCAGGATGCTGATTAATCTTATTAGATCTGTCACCATTCTGCAAAAACTTGTTGGATTTGAGGTGCTGGATGAATAGAAAAGATTCCATTTAAAAAACATGTAACTCCATTGAGGAAGGCTGTAAAAACAAATACAGGAAAAAGGGTGAAGAAGGCCAAGTAGAAAAATGATCATGCATCACAGGGTGTTTTCCTCTTTTTGGCTGTTTTTACTGATTTCTTTTTTCTTCTCCTCTATTTCCAATCAAATGCAGGGGCAAGGGGTTGATTATTAAAATATAAATGGTGGGAGAGATAGGCTGAAGAGAGATCTGGTAAAGGAGGTTGTTCAACAGAAAAAGTTGGATGTAATTTTACTTCAGGAAATACAGTGATCAAGATAATTAAATAGATTAGGGTTTATGGTGGAGGATTCAAACATCCAAAGTTATAGAACCAAATTCAGTGGGGGGTAGCTATACTTTTGCTGCTGGCTTGAATGTAAACATACTTTCTACTACTGAGCTAGTGAAGGAGCATGCATTGCTGGTAAGAGTAGAGATAGAGGGTTTTGATTTTTCCTATATTAATGTATATGCTTTTTTTTGGAAATTAAAGAAGGAGTTGGTGCAGCTTAACTTAGACTGTATGGATGGGGACTGGAACTGTATGCCTCAGTTTACCCTGGATAGGATGACTATGGGGCCACACCCACAATCATTCAGCACATGGGGGAAGTTAATTACTCTGATTTAATGGATGTATGGAGGGTCAAACTTGCGTTAGAGTGACAATAATAATACAGTTGTAATACAATTAGTGCTGCCAGGTTAGATAGGATTTATACTTCTAAGAGTATACGGTAAGATTGGTTAGTATAGTTCAATTAGTCCAGTAGGTTTCACTGATCACCATCTTACTACAATAAATGTATGTGCCTCTCCTTGTAAGAGAATAAAATCCTACTGGCATCTTAACACTAAACTACTCAGAGACAATGCTTTTTGTCAGAGTTTTGATCTCTTTTGGAAAAAATGGAAAAGCAGAAAGGGTGAATCCTTAAGCCAGTGGTGGGGGGTGGGAAAGAGCAGTATACTGCTGGCAGAAAACACACCTTTTTCTACAGCCAAGGTCAAAGCAGCAGTCCAGCAGCTAGAAGATGACATAAAGAACATTGAGCGTGGAATGGGAACTAATACCAGCCCTGGCAGTGACAATACATTGGACAGGAAGAGACAGGAGCTTGGTGCAGGAGAGAGTGAATGGTGCTGGTGAGATCTAATTTCCTTAGTATTATGGAAATGGATGTTCCAAGTTCTTTCTTTTTCAATGTGGAGAAAAATGTGGCAAGAAGGAAACATATGACCTGCCTTAAGCTTCCTGGACACAGGGTGACTACAGACCCAGAGGAAATGAGGAAACATGCTGTTAACTTTTGTAATATGCTCTTTGGGGCAAAAGACTGTCATGAAAACTGTGTTGCAGAACACCTGGAGGGGCTTCCCCAGCTTAGTCCTGATGAGAAAGCTACCCTAGACAGGGACTTAAGCTTGGAGGAGCTGACTACAGCTGTTGGTCAGGGTTGGATTGCTTACCCATGGACTTCTATAGGCGATTTTGGGGTCTTGTTGGCTCTGACTTACTTGAGATGTTGTTGGACTGTTTTAAAGGCGGTCTACTGCCAGTCTCATGTCAGAGAGCTGTACTCTCATTGCTGAAGAAGAAAGGAGATCTGGCATTAAAGAAAAGAACCTGGCTTTACTGTGCACTGATTACACAGTGCTTTCCAGGGCACTTTCAAAAAGACTAAGAGACTATCTGGAACTTATTGCACATGGACCAGACTTACTGTGTTCCAGGCAGGACTATCATGGACAATCTTTTTCTCCTAAGAGAGATATATGTGAATTTCATGATATGGATCTGAATAAATGTTCTATAATATCATAATTGAACATTAAGATCAGACATGTTGACTGGGGTCTTCTTGGAGGCATATAGGCTAATGGACAAACCGTAACTGCATAATTTTGATTGTAGGCTTCTGACTTACTAACCATTCATTCTACTGGATTGTTGTATACTCATATATCATCAATGACAGCCTACAGACAGGCCTCCCTCATAATAATAATAATAATAATAATAATAATACATTATATATGATACATTATACATTATACAGTTAATTAATAATTGATGCATGGAAATAGAAGCTGAAGGTTATCTGGGTTGTGAAACATTACAAAGTAATTAAACAGGATTCATTTTAATCATGCCTGCAGTGTAATGCCAAAAAAGAAAGAAGTCAGAAAAGGAAGGAGAAGGAGCACCAGAAAGCAGCAAAGGGTAGCATATCTCTTAATGCATGGTTAAAACTAGGTAGCAGCAGTCTGAGTTATCTGTTCTCTCTTCTACTGAGAGGAGAGAACAGATAACTCAGACTTCCAAAGTGTTACACCTGAGAGAGGCAAAGGCCTTACAAGCAACACCTGAGAGAGAGGAGGAGGCTTTAGATGCAACACCTGACATAGACACCATAGATGATCAAGAAATCACTGTCAGTGTTGGAGAGGAAGAGGCATGGGTGTAGATTTGGGTATGGATGGTAGGGACATGTCCCTACCAATATCAAGGTGTTGCTGGATTACGAATATTTTTACTAATCTCAAACAATGTAGCCACTTTGACTTCACATAACGTTTACAATAAGATCTCTGCAGAGTTGCCAGGTTTGTGGGTTTTCTGCAAAACAGTGCGCTATTATGATAAAGAGTGAAAGAGCAGGATATGGGGGATACTCGACTTGATGATATGGCAACCCTCAACTTCAAGCTGTACTCATTGTTGACTAGCAGCAGCAGCAGCAGTAGAGGAGTCAGTGAGGTGGAGAATCTGATACAGTTAGTATTTATAATTTAAATGTTCCAGTCATCACAGAATTGAAAACGACTTCACTGGACAAAAGTAAGATCATTTGATATTTCATTTAATTTGAGGCGTTAGGTGTTGATACCTAATTTGTGATTGTTGCCCAGACATGCTGTTTAATTAAACAACTTTATTACTGTTGGTGAATTCCTACCAAAATTAAGATATCTGGTCCTTTTTAAAGAAGTGTCAGTAACAGTTGAGCTTAGTTGAGGTGAGCTGCATCCTCTCAGGTGAGCTCTGATGTCATAGTGAAAGATCTAGCCATAAGTTCAGGAGCTGAACGAAACATATTACAGATAGAAGTTTTTGAGATGATTTAAAGATAGATTTGAGCATCACTGTGGCTCTGTCATGAAACTCTTGAGTTGTGTCACCCAAATCCACAAACTGAAAGGGCAGAATCTCAGGTTAGGTTTGAAAACCTTACAGCAGCTGGTCACAGCTATCAGCACATTACCTACAAGTTTCTATACATTTATTTTGGTGTAACATTTATTGTGACAGTCTATGACATGTTATTTTTAAATATTCATTTTGGTCTCAGATTTATAGTTAAGTAGTCTATCAATAAAATAAAATGAAAATCGGAGAAAAAAATCATGTTGCAAGTCCAGTTTCAGGCAAGTCAGCAAATGCATATTCAGTAAAGTAAACATTTTGAGGTGTGAGACTCTTTATATGTGTATGTGTGTGCACACATGTGCCTATGAAAGAGAAAAGAGTAACAGAGCAAGTACACATACACAATTATTTTGGCCGTCTGACTAAAAGTGTCCCTATCAAAGTTGAAACCAAACCTGCGCCCTTGCTAAGAGGCCACAAGAGGGTAAACATTGGATATTGTTCAGTTTGAGGGAGTCATAGAGGAGGGAGAGGTTAAGGGAACTATGAGCAATGTAGAAGAGGCCCAATCGAAACTTGCACCTTTAAAGTATCCTCCAGATCCTGTCAACAAACAAGCTTTTGATCTCAAGTGTAATGCCAGCTATGTCAAACTGTGTGTTGATAGAGGACCATGTCAACTTGTTCTTAGATGTCCCAAAAATTCAGATGGCTGATCATTTCAAAGGAAGTGAAGTATAAAAATAAGCCACGGTTGGAGTATTTGCCGGACAAGGACACTATGTACTGCTTCAGCTGTCAGCTTTTTCTTAATGAAAAAAAGTACAGTAACAAGACTGCTTGGAGAGTGGCTGGGGTAATCAACTGGAAAAAAGGGCTTGAAAAAATGCAAGAGCATGCAGACTCAGAGGCCCACTTAACAAGCATGGTGCAAGGGAACACATACAAAAAGAGTGCTTTACAAGCAGCTTTTGATGTATCAGATGTTCAAGGCAAGGCGATAAGAGAGCGAGAGAAACAAAGAAACTTTGACCAGATTAATTGACGTAATTTCATATCTCACACAACAGGGGAAGGCTTTCAGGGGTGACGATGAGTCTGCCACAAGCTCAAACAAGGGCAACTTCCTCACAACTTGTGAAAATGTTTGGCTAGTACAACAGTGTACTCAAGCTACATTTAGATAATGTAAAAGAGAAGAAAATGGATAAAAAGAGGTGTCAGTTTTTTTCAAGAATACAATGACAAGGATCTGTATGTGCATTGCTATGCCCACTGCTTAAATCTGGTCTTAGCTGAAAGTTCAAAATCAAGCTTCCACGTTATTACCTTTTTCAACCTGATAGAGAAGCTCTATGTGTTTTTTACTGCCTCTACGAAAAGACACACTGCAGTTGTAAAATACCAAGAGGCCCTGCACCCTGGAGAGTGTGTAATTCAACTGCAGAATCTCTCTGACCCATGCTGGACATGCATAGAGAAAGCCCTGAAGGCCCTCCTCAAAGTGATGAGTGCTGTGGTCAAAGTCCTCACTGATATAACAGAGCAAGAGCCTCTAGGTACTGCTGCTGGGCATGCAAGGATGTACCTTAAAACCATAGACTTTGAGTTTATGCTTTGCCTTGAGATAGCCACTCCAGTTTTTGAGGTCACCACACTTGCCTCTGATGATCTACAGAACCAGAGTGACCTATCCTCAGCATATACTGTTGTTGGAGTGATGGAGTGACACCTTGTCCAACCTGAGGACAGAAGAATAGTTTAAAACTCTGTTTAAGAATGGCACTGAAAAGGCAGAAGTCACTGGGATCAGCATCCTCACAGTCCCCCCAGGACAACAAAGACAGAGGAGGGTGCCTGCAAAGTATAGTGTACTACTGCAGCCACAGAGAGCCACTCCTTCCAGTCAGTAGAGGACTACTATAGAGGGAAGACATTGACCTCTCAGGACCTACACAGGAGATTTAGGTGAGATGGGGAGACATTGTCCAGTAACTCAATGCACTCCACGATTTGATGAAGTCCAGCAACAGGATTGGCAATGATGCCATGGGTCCTGACTCTGTTGAGGCCATTCACACACTGTGTGAATTCTATGGAGGAGAGGAGGAGAGGTTGAACAGAGCTCAGGGTTTCTCGTGCTTCTTTCCCAGATACATCCATCATGAAGGGGATGTTAAAAACACTGAGAGACAACAGTGGACAGGATATCTTTCCAACACTGGTGGAAATGATAAGAATATGCAACAATTCCAGTGTCATCAGCAATGGTGGAGAGGTCCTTCTCCAAGCTCAAGCTGGTGAAAAACACTCAGAATCCTATGCATGCAAGAGAGGCTTCCTGATCTCCTCCTCCTTGCTACTGAGAAAGATATTCCTGTAATCTACAATGAGGTGATAAAACATCTACAGGGACATGGCCCCCAGAAGGTTGCTGCTTTAAGGGAGGAAAAAAGAAGTAACAAGTTCTTAACAAAGGACACAAAGGAAGGCTAGTAACAAAGGAAGAGAAGGAAGTAACAAAGGAAGTAACAGATTTTCTTAATTTTCAAGTTCAAGCAGTACTTTACTGAAGGAATTTTAACTGTTAAAATGTGTATCTTAAATCAGTTAAAAAAATACTAAACCAGTGTCTAATACACTTTTTCTAAAGGGTATGTGTTGCTTTTTCAGAATTGTGGCTAAAATGCATGATGTCTTCCAAGCCTCAGTATTATGATATGATATGTGAATTATATTAAATTAATTTGTTGGCACATAGTAATAGTATCTTAGCCTAGGGCAGTGAAGGAATTTCCCCTGCAGTGATTCAAGGTGGCTCAACAGTGTGGTATGGGGTCTCTGCAGTATTAGCACCACTTTTTCTTCTCTTCTTTTTTTTTTTTTTTTTTTTTTTTTTTGTGAAAATCAAGGGTTGTTAGTCTGATTATGTGTCGGCCAAATGGAGCAGCAGTACCTGACAAACACAGAAAACACTTTAAATTGTGTTGTGGCAGGAAACAACGTTGGCCTACAGCCAAGTCCCCTTGAACCTGGGATATATGAATGGAGTCTGGCAGGACATGCCTTTAGATTGTGTGATTAGTGGAAAGCTACTTTACCTCACATTTTAAATGGCAGCCTGTTTGGCCGTGTGGTTACTCTGGAGAGTTTAAACATATAAAAGAGACATAATATTCATATAGACCGATCCCAGTCAGTTCACCCCAAGCCCGGGTCTGTTTTGAAGGCTGGGTGCCAGGTTAGCTGGCGTTCAGAGCGCAAGACACTTTGCAAGGCGGGCAGGACTCTCTGGTGCCATCGGACCAGACCAGGGGAGCCGCCGGAGATGGACCGGTCCAGGGGAGCCGCTGAACAATCAATACACACACATTGAAGTGTAAAACAAGAACGGTCTAGCCTCATTAAAAAAAGAAAAAATGTGAACATAGCACGGTTGTGGCAGTTGCTTGCCATTCACTGCGGCTGGCTTGTCTATAGCACAGTATTGCAATACTGGGGTTATTGACACAGCCCTATCAGCCATACAATATCAGCATCTTCTTATTGCCCGTTATTACTGAAGCAATTATGCCGTCTATGGAGAGGTGATAAGGGACAAATATGGAGGCAAGAGAGGCAGCCATGCGGCCAGAGAAAGTGCATCTTTGTCAGCAATATTAAGCTGAGCTTCTGCAAGTGAGGATGTCAGTCAGAGGGCTACATTAGGTAAGAGTTGGGCTGGTTAACGTGAGGAGAATTTACTGAAATACACACATTTCTTTGTATGTATCATTTGTTTGTTTGTTGGAACCAACCTCAGTCATGAGTTTGTTTTAAATACACTTTATATATACTTTTGTGGCCGATGTCAACATCGGTCAGTGGTTATAGGTTTATCACATCTTCTCTGGATTAGCCCACTTTGAGTACTGTACTCTTTCTGTCTATATGGCACAACTGGCATCGGACTGGCATCAAATGATGGAACACTGATCTGTGTTTCTGTCTCTTACACAAATTTAATATTGAGATTATTACTGTCACATGGTTTGCATTGCCCTTCAAATAAAAAGATGTGTTTTAAAGTTGTTGTATCTACCTTGAACAACGGTTTGAATTATGGTCAAAATCTTTGGGAAAAAATGTAACGTCATTACTATTGTTACAGACTGCCCAATACAGCTTCCCTACCAAATTGTAAGTAATAGGTGATCAGGGAAGTTTATTCTTGACCTAGGCCATAGTAGTTTGACAAAATCTTAACCTCAAATCAATCTTTTAACCTTAAAAGCCATGAGGTAGACCTTGAAGTTAAGATCTTTTTGTGAATAACATACTTCACACAAAAACCAAAAGACATCTCAGAGAAGGGAACAGTTCATGTGTATGTTAGTGTGTCTCTGGGTGTGTTGAGACCAAACCATTTCCATGATGCTGCAGTTCCATAAATCATTCAGCAGAGATATTTAAACTGTAGGTTGAAATGTCAAGACATTACTGTTGTGTGAGCGTTTTATGTGCATGCTTGCATCCTGTCTGTGCCTCATATTTTAACATTTCAGTTACTTTGGCCCAGTGGGTGCATTAAACCATGGGGGAGAATGGTCTCCCATGGTTTGTTCAGATCTTTGAGCAACATGAGGCCCTAGCCTTTCCTGACTATCTTTGTAAAAACTTTGCCACTGAGGCCAGATCAGAATGCAGGCAGGGCCCCCACTGAGAAGAAAAAATAGATGACATAATGAGACACAACAAAAAATGTATACTATAAAGTCTAATAGGGTTCAAAATGTAATTCAGTGAACTCTGCATTATCATTGTTTGGTCAGTCCAGCTCCTCACATATCTGACAACATGTGGAGCTGGATGCATGTATCCTTTCAGTATGATTTTAAATGTCTTCATATGGCATCTTCTCTTGAAAACAATTAAAATCCACCACTGCACAAGTTCACTTAGTGTCTGATTAAAACTTTATGAGAAGCACATATAGTGTCCTACTCTGCATTAGAGTTACATGTCAGGTGCACTCTAAAACCCCTTTCACACATTCAGTCTATCCCTGAAATATTCAGGAACATTTCCTGCATGAGGTCATGTGTGAATGGCAGCAGGCATTGATATTCAGGGAAATCTGTACTGCCAATTTCCCACCCCAAGACCTAGTAACATTTCAGGGGAAATGTCGGTATGGCTGTGGTAGGAATGAAAGCAGTTACAATGCAGGGACAAGCACATAAAGGGTTACGTCCATCTGACGAAAGACGCTTTCACGTGGAGCAAGCAAACCAGTCAGAAGACTCCGCTGATGACATATTTGAATGTGCAACTTGTTTATGGTTGCCTTGCCAATGCCTTCATGGATGATTTGTCTCACAAACTTGTTTAATATTAAACATTGGCACCAGACAAAAACAGCTCCTCGCCCACCGTTCCTGAAAATTATAAGAGATGTCTTCCGCCGTGTACACATACAGTCCCCTCCAAAAGTATTGGAACAGCAAGGCAAATTCCCTTTTTTTTGTTGTTCACTGAAGACATTTGGGTTTAAGATCAAAAGATGAGTATGAGACAAGAGTTCAGAATGTCTGCTTTTATTTCCTGGTATTTATATTTAGATGTGTTAAACACCTAAGGATATATCACCATTTGTATCACACAGCATTTTTAGGTGAGCAAAAGTACAGGAACAAATAATCTAAGTAAATAACATTTAATATTTGGTGGCATAACCCTTGCTTGCAATAACTGCCTCAAGCCTGCGACCCACTGACATCACCAAACTGTTGCATTCTTCATTTGTGATGCTATTCCAGGCTTTTACCGCAGCTTCTTTCAGTTCTTGTTTGTTTCGCGGGGTTTCCCCCTTCAGTCTCCTCTTCAGGAGGTGAAATGCATGCTCTATTGGGTTAAGGTCAGGTGATTTAATTGGCCAGTCTAAAACCTTCCACTTTTTTCCCCTGATGAAGTCCTTTGTTTTGTTGGCAGTGTGCTTTGGGTCATTGTCCTGCTGCATGCTAAAATTCCTCCCAATTGGTTTGGATGCATTTCTCCATAAATTGGCAGACAAAATGTTTCTGTACACTTCAGAATTCATTCTGCTGCTACCATCATCAGTTACATCATCAATAAATATTAATGAGCCTGTTCCACAAGCGGCCATGCACGCCCAGGCCATGACATTACCTCCACCATGCTTCACAGATGAGCTTGTATGCTTCGGATCATAAGCAGTTCTTTTCTTTCTCCACACTTTGGCCTTTCCATCACTTTGGTAGAGATTAATCTTGGTCTCATCAGTCCATGAGATTGTGTTCCAGAACTTTTGTGGCTTTGCAAATTTCAATCTGGCCTTCCGATTCTTACTGCTGATGAGTGGTTTGCATCTTGTGGTATAGCCTCTATATTTCTGCTCTTGGAGTCTTCTTCGAACAGTGGATTGTGATACCTTCACCCCTGCACTGTGGAGGTCGTTGGTGATGTGACTTACTGATGTTTTGGGGTTTTTCTTCGCAGCTCTCACAATATTTCTGTCATCAACTACTGTTGTTTTCCTTGGCCAACCTGTTCAACGTCTGTTGCTTAGTACACCAGTAGTTTCTTTCTTTTTCAGGATATTCCAAATTGTTGTGCTTGTTATGCCCAATGTTTGTCCAATGGCTCTGATTGATTTTCCTTCTTTTCTCAGCTTCAAAATGCTTTTCTCCCATAGACAGCTCTCTGGTCTTCATGTTGGTTTATCCTCTTTAACAAGAAATGCAGTCTTTATAGGTTTAAACCCAGGCCAAAAAGTAGACTAGTCATGCAGAGTTATTTAATATTTGAACAATCAACCTTAAAGGCAACACCTGGTCAACAAGAAACACCTGTCAGTCACATGTTCCAGTAGTTTTGCTCACTTGAAAAATGGGTGGGTTCAAACAAAGGGTGGTATGTCCTTAGATCTTACATCTAGATGTAAATACCAGGAAATAAAAGCTGACATTCCGAACTCTTGTCTCATACTCATCTTTTGATCTTAAACTCAAATGTCTTCAGTCAACAACAAAAACAAGGGAACTTGTCTTGCTGTTCCAA